>NC_074723.1:16487857-16820000 GCF_947242115.1 Biomphalaria glabrata | reverse complement strand
CACGACAGTTAAGGTGATAGTATGTAGATCTACTAATTAATTGTTGTTTTAAATTATATCCAACATATGCATACTAAATAGACTGTTTCTCTTTAAAAAAATATTTTTTTTGTGTATGTAAATATAATACTCAGTATAACAGAACTCACACAACTTAACAATACAAATGTAAGAACAAATATTTTTTGACAAAAAATCTAAAACCGTTTGCATAAATGTGTAAAAAATATGGCAGATAATTGGTCCCGCTAAAAAAGAGCCTCTTGTATTTGTTACTATTAATAGTGAATAGTTGTAAAAGTGGTGTATTTCTATGAAAAAAACTGCTTGCATAAAAATTAAAAAATTAGATTTTTTGCTTTCAGAAAAGAAAAAAGTAGCCTTTGCATCAGAACTTTGAATGGTCTAAAATATTATGATGTCGGATTTTCAGTATCTTTTATAGTTTACGAGATCTAAACGGGACGGACGGATGGACGGACGGACAGACAGGCCATACAAAACTAATATCGTCTTTTTCCCTTGTTGAGTTGTCTCCCTTTTATCACCTTAGGATTGATGCTAGAAACTTTGCAAAAAAAAAAAAAAAAAAAAAAACTAGACTATAATTTGATGGTTAAGAAAATGTATGTCGGATTTGTATGCAGGCCTTTCCATTTTTTTTTTTTTTGTGTATAAGTGTAATAATATGGCAAGGTGTTAAAATACTCTGCCCAGAGGCCATAGTTTATTTTCTTTTATTTTTTTGGTAGATAATTGAAGCATCGTTATTTCGTGTATGGTTCACCGATTACATTCGATCTTCATTTATTTTCTTTGCATCCTCACCAAATACCACGCATCACAGCACTCAATTAAACCAGGCCATCAGGCCGAATCATTAGAGCAGAATTTTTCAAACTGTGTTCAGCGAAACCGTAGTGTTCCGCGAAGCCTGAATATGATTTCCACAAACTACTGGAAAAATTAGCTAGTTGGTCACCACGTTAATTAAACTTTCTATAATAAAAAAAAAAAAGAAAAGTGTTCCGCTAAATACACAGAAAATGCGAAGTGTCCCGCTACGGAAAAAATTTGGGAAACAGGCCTAATAACTGCAGTATTATCAAGTCACATAACTACAGTATTATCAGGTCGAATAACTGCAGTATTATTAGGTCGAATAACTGCAGTATTATCAGGTCGAATAACTGCAGTATTATCAGGTCGAATAATTGCAGTATTATCAGGTCGAATAACTGCAGTATTATCAGGTCGAATAATTGCAGTATTATCAGGTCGAATAACTGCAGTATTATCAGGTCGAATAATTGCAGTATTATTAGGTCGAATAACTGCAGTATTATCAGGTCGAATAATTGCAGTATTATCAGGTCGAATAACTGCAGTATTATCAGGTCGAATAACTACAGTATTATCAGGTCGAATAATTGCAGTATTATCAGGTCGAATAACTACAGTATTATCAGGTCGAATAATTGCAGTATTATTAGGTCGAATAACTGCAGTATTATCAGGTCGAATAACTGCAGTATTATCAGGTCGAATAACTACAGTATTATCAGGTCGAATAATTGCAGTATTATCAGGTCGAATAATTGCAGTATTATCAGGTCGAATAACTGCAGTATTATCTGGTCGAATAACTACAGTATAATCAACTTAGACTAACTTTTAAGTTCAATGTGCTCTGTTAATTGTCTACAACCGCTTTCTTAAAAAACGCTCTGGGAACGCTTTAAAGACTAAGACTAAGTGCTTACACGGACTGTTTTCTCATATAATGATAACACAACAGAAACATACGCTTAAATAGAACAGACACAACATAAAGAGTTCATTCAGCGACTACACACAGGCATATTAAACATAATATACTTGTGTAAGGTAGTTACTGTTGTGACTTGTTAGCGTTCAAAAGTGTTTCTTTGTATAAGACCGATTCCTCTGAGTCAACCAAGTTTTATTGCTTCCTATGTATACAATATAGTGTCGAATTACAAAGACGTGTAAACAATACAAAGAATATTTGGAATCTGAGTCCAAATGTCGGCCCCCAGGCGCTAGGGATAATGTCTGAACAATATATTTATATTTCTGTATTACCGAAATTACGTTTAGATTAAACTGCGTCAATTCTTAAATTACTCGGAGAAAGATCAAATTTCTGTCGAATAAGAAGGTAAAAATGGCCAGAACTCCCTTCGGCTAAATAGAAAACATTGTTACCCGCTCCTACCTTCTTGGAGGTCTCTATAATAATGTTATAAATTTTCCGGTGTCTGGATATCAGGATAAATCTAAAGACAGATGTGAAGAAGATAAGCAAAGGTCATCTTTGGGTGAACATTAGGTCAGTACAAAGTGTCAGGATGATAATCAATCATTTTTCTATTTTTAGAGGACGTAACTTAAATACAGAACATAATCTTTCATAATAACCTGGAGTACAACAAAAAAAGGAGTGTCTCTTATTGAGTATATATATATATATATAAGGATAATTGTAAAGAACCGTACCAAAAATGTAACTAAAATGTAACTAAAAACAAGCTTTCTCTTTGAAAATAAAAAATTATACATTTTTTTGTGTAAATGTAGTAGTTAGTATGACAGAACTTACATAACTAAGCAATACAATTGTAAAAAAATAATTTTTTTTTGACAAAAAACTAGATTTAGTCTAGTGGTATGACTTCGTAATGTTTTAGCTTTGATAAAAGACATTGTCTTGAGTTAAATTCATTTCAGAATCCAAGTAGGTACAACTATTCACTATTAATAGTAACTAACACGGGAGACTATTTTGTTAAGAAAATGACTATTTATCATTTTTAACATATTTATGAAAACGGTTTTAGATTTTTTGTCAAAAAAAAAAATTTTTTTACAATTGTATTGCTTAGTTATGTAAGTTTAGATTATAATTGTTCTAACATTATCGAGGTAGTGCTTAATGATTACGTTGCTTTAGAGGTACCTACTTGGATTCTGAAATGAATTTAACTCAAGACAATGTCTTTTATCAAAGCTAAAACATTACGAAGTCATACCACTAGACTAAATCTAGTTATACAAATAGATATTAGAAGCCGAGTGTTTGTGAATACAATGAACAATAATAATAATAAAATAATAATAACAAAAATTCCGAAGATTAATAAGGAGTACACTATTTCACGTTGCTACGTAGTACCAGATACGACCTAGATATTTTGTCTATCACCAGCAGTAAAATTTTTATGGTCTCAAATGTGTATCCCGCGGCCTTTGTAATAAATCTCTAGCTTTCTCATTCGGTAGCCGCTTGCTGCCAGGTGCACTCTTTGATGTCCGCTAAAGCAAGGTGACGCCTACGCTGACCAGCTTTCATCTCATCAAAAAGAATTGCTTTTGTGATGTCGTAATTGTGAAACTCTAAGCAGTCTCCTATATACTGTACATACACATATTTGCAACAACATCGGTATTTGTGGTGCGATCTGGATCTGAGATAGACAGAAAGCAAACTAAGACTTCTTGAACGCTATCATCAATGATGTCTAAGCTCTATAATATAATAAACAAGAATACACTTCAGAAAATCGAATATACTTTTATCACAAACTTAAATCAGATAATAAACTTTCACACACAATACTTCATGTATAAAAAACGTATATAAATTTCTTGAAATAATTCGTACAGTGACCTCAAATTTACATTTTTCCCTTTTCTATTCTAAGAATGTGTTAAAATTTGGGGATTTTTTTATACTGCAAAATGGATAATTATTTCAAGCTCCCTTGAACCATTTTTAGTTTCACAATAAGGTTAGTTAAGGTGATTTCAAGACTATATACGTAGCGTCCCCACTGATCATAACTTCGACATGGTTTGACCTTCACCCTTAGCATGCCCCCTAGTCTTTCGGACTGTTGGGGCACAAAGCTGTCTCTGTTGACTGTCTCTCTCCATTTCAGTCTGTCTTTTGCAAGAATTTAGAGTTTCTTAGTTCCTGTTCATGTCTTGCCAACGTTTCTTTTGACTGGCTCCTTTCCTGGCATATTCCTTGCAGTAAGGTCTTAGCAACCCCATTGGGACTAGTCAGAAGGCCATACAGTCTTTGCTTGCATTTTTGACAATGGTCAGAATGTCCTCATGTGACCTGATTGCCTTTGTGATCCTATTTGGATTTCCTCATTTCTGATGTGGGTCTTTGTAAGTGAAGTCTAGAATCTTTCCGTAGCATTCCGATTCCAAGGTCAAATAATATTGAAATGGAGTATTCCCCTGAGAACTTTACATGTGACATTTTAGTATTGATGAATTATTGAATGAGAATAATCGTGGGGCTGGGACAGATATATCACACACACACGTAAAACATAAACTATGTATGTTTACTAATTAGTTCTAAAGTGATCATAATTCCTCTATAGTTGCAGACAAGCAAACCATGATACACAATTCCAGCTTTACGTCCTCCGAACGATACATCCATCTGTCCGACTTCACTTCTGCAAACTCGATTAATGAGTGAGTTCCCTTTATTTATGCATGATATCAATGGGCACACTTATTCGACTCGAACTGTCACGATCTTTGACCTTTATAAAAAGTGACATCTTGCCGGTCAGGTCAAGGACTAGACTTGTAATATATATAATGTTGTACTTCAAAGCTTATAGCAACTCACTCTGTCTGTCTATCTGTTACAATTTTTGTACACGTTATTTCTCCCACACCCATTCTCGGATCAAGTTGAAAATTAAAAAAAAAATTGTCATACCTAACACCACATAAATCAGTTGAAAAAATAACTCATTAGTTAATTTATTATTGATAATTATTTATTGTTCTATTCATATAGGAAAATAAATGTTGAGTTATTTCTCTTATTATAGTTTGTGCACATTTTTTCGTCATTATTACATTTTTTTAAAACAAATTTTCAGTAAAAGTGGTTTGTCTTATGTTTTAGCAGTATGCACATGGAACTTAAGTGCCCCATGTCAGTCAAGTATGCACATGGAACTTAAGTGCCCCATGTCAGTCAAGTATGCACATGGAACTTAAGTGCCCCATGTCAGTCAAGCACATGGGCCTTGAGAGCCTTGACATTCTTTTCTCAAGGAAAGTTTCCAGAAGCTAGGAAGAAGGGACTGTCTGTCCAAGAAACCTACTGTCTGAACGTCTTCCCTCGGCAAGAGGATCATTTGATAACATCACTTTTGAGGGGTTACGTCGCCTTGAGATAGCCGTGGAGAGGTCGAAAGTCTAGTTCTGCAAGGGAGTCCTTTCTAATCCTACAATGTGCCACCAATAATCAAGAGAATGCTTACACCGCATTTAGGGCCGACATTAAAGTCTTTTCTTGTAAACTGCTGTTGGTATTAGCAACAAAAAAAAGGTCGTCAGTCAAATTAAATCTTGTAAAGAAGGAGGCAGCACTGGCTAATATTATTGTCGAAAGACGTCTGTAATGGACGTGGTCCTCGTAAGATGATCTTATTAGTAAGTAAGACATCTTGCCGAGGACCGTTGTATAATTTTGTCACTCAAATGTCGTCCACATAGCGATGTATAAAAATTGAGGGATTTTCAACCATTCTGGCACGAGAAAGTCTAAGAGAATCACGTTATCGGAGATGTTTTGACAGTCTTCTTCTAAAGGTTTTGATATTTCTATATTGATGCAGTCACCTCTAAGCAAAAACAGTATTCATGCTCATTATAAATTTTTCCAATAAAATTAAACGACGTATGTTAGATAAAATACTGTATATTTTAACAATGGGTAATACTTTCTGTTTTCCCCCTTGATGAATGTTTACTCATGGAATGATGGCTGTAATGAACAAGAAAATTTTTTTTTTTGGCCCTTGAAAAAGATTGATCTGCATTTTCGTCCCCCCCCCTTTTTTTTATTGCCACGATGTCACGCCATCTTTGAGTCAAGGAGGACGTCACACCTTCCCACTAGGGGGCTCACCTCACAGTTTGAGAATAGAATATCATGCAATGCTCACTCAGGTCATATTAAGAGAGGAATTCAAGCAGGACCTCGTGCATTTGGCGTGTGTGATAACAAACATTTATTCTTAGGAAGTGAGTAGTGTATTTAGTACTTGTGTATACTTCATGGCTTCTGATATTCATAAAGAAAATAATGAAACAAGACAACTGCTCTAGTATCCAGAGAAGACAAAAAGACACTTGAACGTAACAGTGACTTAGACAAGAAATAGTCAATATCTAGTGTCCGAAATGTATTTTAGTGACTTAAAGCTAAATATTTGATGTACTCGATCATTCTTTTGAGATGTGTAGTTGGTTGTAATGGAGATAGGAATCTTGTGGATCAAATGCCAATAACTCGGAAGTTCTCTTGGTGTTAGTTTATGATATAGAAAGTGTTCACGGATACAAATAAAAAAATATTTGACTGTTTTGTACTGCGCAGGAACCTTTCGGACATGTTTGACATAAACCAAATTGTAACTTAGGCAAGAAATAGTAGCTGTCTTAGTTCAATGAATATGTAGCACATTACAATGGAAAAGATTTAAACGACATACACAATTTAAATATAACAAACATTGAAAATGATAAATAACTTATGGGAGCGGGTCGTGGGAAGAGGGCGACAAGGAACAGGATCATAAAGTTGGTATATAGAACATTCTCCATCCATCACATTTGAATCTTTTCTTCTGCTGCCTTTCCACCCACCTATCTCCTTTCAGATAAAAAAAGATTCGACTGACGAAGTCGAAATATTATCGACCTACTTTATGACCAAGTTTTTAAATATAAATTATAAATATAAACCGAAAAAAAAAACTACAGGGTTGATGCGTAATAATAATCTTTTTGAAAGAAAATTGTCCAAAAATAAAATTAAATTAAAAAAAACAAACTTGTAACAGTTTTAACTAAGCTTAAATGGGATTTTCAAACCTAAAATATCAGGCCAGGAGATGAAATAGTGGCAGATTCACACCTGTAGGACCTATACAAAAAACCCATCTGTGATCAACATGTTGTGTAATATCAGACGCCAATGAAATTTGGCGATACATTTTAAACTGTTATTTATGTAAAAGACGTTAAATTAATTCATTACTGTTGACAACAAAATACGACAGATCTGTGAGTGCTACTAGCGAGTGTGTTTGGGAATTATATTTTACAGTGCTAAAAAGTATAAAAGATGTACGCTTATAAACGCATACGTTTGTTCTGCACACCGGATACAGCAAATAGCTATTTCTATTTATACGCTGTACATGAAATCTCCAGTACAAAAAGATAATTTTGAAAATGGATGCAGATAAATCTTCAGTTAATATGGATAACAGATAAGGGGAAAGTTTTTTTTTTTTTGTTTTCAAGGCCTTTTGACATTTATTTGTACTTGATGCCTTATCCCTGGGGTGGTTGTAGGTTTTTTTTTCCTGAATAATGGTCTAAAATTAGACCGGAAACAGAATAGACAAATAGGGCCTAAGTGCATGTCATCACAAACTGATTCTTTTTAAAATTCAACAGACATCATTTCTCGAAAAATGCCGTCATAGGAAAGCTCCCCTCTCTCTCTCTCTCTCTCTCCCTTTCTCTCTCTCTCTCATGTTTCCATACTGGTGACAGAGAAAAGAAATATGTGTTTATTAAGTGGCATCATGGAGTCCCTGCTGCTCCAGGCTTAACAAACATAATAGAAGGAAGGAAGCAAATTTAAATGGGAAGTGGGAAAGGACGCGGCTCTAGATGGCACCAGGCTTACATTCAGGGATAGAACAATGGGACCGAATGGCGCGAGAAAGATCTGCTGACAAATTCATCTCCACGGTGTGACGCAGATGTTCCTCCGGGCGCTTTGTTTCATGTTCTATAATTTGATCTGCACTATTTTGCTATTTGTATAAAGTTTGTGCGGACTACGTCCTTCATTTTTGTCTATTTTTTCAGTTCTTACTTTTCGAGGAAATATATTGCACAAGAAATTTGAAATATTATAAAACTCTGATATATAAATTGTTAAGTAACGTCGTGTTAGCTCATATGAAACTGTTAAATTTTGCATATGAATAAATAGATTTTAAGAAACATTTTTTGTGCCATCTTACGAAGCTATAGTAAGCTAAATAGTAAGAGCCTACAACGAACAGATGCCACATAAGAAATGTTTAACCAATTGGGAGCTTCACCGAAATGAGAAGACTTCATCAGCAGAGAGTTCTAAAGCAAGAAATTAATTTAAAATACATATATTCAATAGAATCTTGTTTTTAACACGACAGTTAATTGTATTTATACTCCTTACACACAGTAAAAAAAACAACAAGTAAGCATAATAATAATAATAATCATAGTAGTAACAATAATAATAACCAAGTAGCCAAATTAATACATCAACACCTGGCTTTGACACATAATCTGATCAAGAATGATACTCCTGAATACTACACATACTAACCACAAGAGGTTTTCGAGTCAACCGATTACCTATTATACAGGGATAGACCTATTTTGACTGACAAGACGGTGGATTTCAGTCTACCAGATTCACTGTTTATCACCAAAAAAATATAATCTGCCACCATCATTGGCATTGCCGTATCACTATCTCACAAAATAAAGGGAAAAATGGAAAAACGAAACAAATATGAAGAGATGAAGCGACTCTGGAAACTATCTATAGTAACCATACACCCTGTTGTTATAACAGCCGAAGGGATAATCACAACTGACCTCATAGACACATTCGAAGCCCTAAGTATCCCTTAGAGCAGGGGTGGGCATATTACGGCCCGCGGGCCACATATGGCCCGCCAGAGTGTTTTTTTGGCGGCCCGCAGACACCTACAGAAATTAGGTGTACCGACAGTACAAACCTACAAAAATGCAAATATATTTAAAAATAATTCAAATAAAAAGTATTGAAACTGTCTCATTATAAAATGTTTAAAGTAAACGAAGATTGTTCTTATTGGCTTCAACACACTAAGAAACAATCGCATGCCAGCAGGGCCGGTCTTAGGCCACTTTTACCTATGCGGTCGCAGTGGGCCCCGCACTTTCATAGGCCCCGCGCTAATGCGTAGGACGTAATCATCTTCTTTTTTTAAGTAACATATGTATTATATAAGATAAGATAAGATTCTAGGTGTGATTATTAAATTGCAAAATATATACGAAAAATTCCTGGAAATCTCCTGAATTTATTAAAATCTCCTGAAACTTATAAAAGACTCCTGATAAATAGACAAAAGTGTCATTTGTGGGTGTCATTCAATGCGGAAAACGCCAATCGTACGCGATAAAAGAAAAAAGGCATTGTCAGCTTTTATGTAATGTGTTGTTAAGACCGGCCCTGCATGCCAGTATTTATTCAATGCTATGTTGGTATGGTTGGAACGAGATAGCAAGTGTAACAACTGATGGAGCTTGATCTATGTTATCCCAACCATAAACCCTAAACAGGAAAGTGTGCACAAATCTGCATAAGATATCTACATATTATTGACATACATTGATAGAAATCAAACGTATCAGAGCTAGGGATACTTAACCACGGTCAGCTTCGAAAAATTCCTGAAGATTTTAAAACAAAATATTACGATGGCTTAGCACGGTCAAGGTAATGAGAAGAAAATAAAATCTCAAGAAAGAAATGCTTATGTTCCTTGAAGTACTTGACTTTATTAGTAATATTTCTAATGAAGAGTGGAGGACAGATTTCATGTTTTTCATGATTGTCATTACAATGGGTTGTTTTCACATGTATGTGAATGTTAAATCTTTTCAAACAAAGCTTTCCTATTTCTCCAGGCAAGGAATGGAAAACATTTTCCTTTGCTGAAATAGGAAACTGTTTCAAGTGAAATGATTGAAATGTACAAGACTTATTTGGAGTCCTTATTCGTGGACTTTATGGCTGCCTGGTCGTGAGGTTTGCGCGCTGGACTGTCTTTCGGATATATCGATGGTCGAGGGTTCAAATCCTGCCCGCTTCCATCCCCCGTCGTCCTGCGGGAGGTTTGGACTAGGAAGTAAACTATCTTCAACTCTGAAGGAACATCCGAAACATGTAAAACATTTTACAAACAAAACAAAGCAAATTTTAAGACTTCAAGCACCAGTTGTTAATACCATCAGCTCATCATTTAGCGTAGAAGCTTATTTAGCTCCAGTGGACGTAACTCAAAGCAAATTATGACTAGAGATGTTCAAGTCAGAACTTCCGAGGGATTTTTATGAAAGCCAAAAGCTGTATTTACACACTTTTAAAAAAAAAAGAACTTTGCTGCTAAACGTTAACATTATTTGGGTACACAATACACATACATATGTGAACAAATTGGCATATATATATATATATATATTATATATATATTTTTTTTTTGTGGAAACTAAAAAAAATGTAATCAAAGGGTGATGGTAACTGACTGTAATTTGACAACAGTTACTAGGATAACAACTTCTTATCTAGTTATCTAGTTCCACAGTTCCGGAACATTATGCACATTATGCACAAGTTTAAACTGTTCAATAATTCACTTTAAGTTCAACCGTACTTTTGTGGTGAAATGTTGTGATGTAAAATTGTAAAATTGGTTTTAGAAATAGCTAATTCTTATTGTAAGCCTTCAATTGTGTGAAAAATGAAAAGTAAATGTATAATACAGTATAACTATGAATTAAAAGACATTATAAAAGCTAGGGTATTTTTGTAAGTTGCAAGTACGTATATATACGCGCTCTTGGCAAGATGGCTGCTCCCTGTTTACTGTAATCAGAGATGAGTTAAATTTTTCGTTTTGTTGTATTAAATCAAACCAAATTCATTAAAAAAGCTATTTAACTAATAAACTAATATCTTTAAATTATATATTTAACTTAATTCAGCATTTTTTCCACTAATTAATTCAAATTAACAATTCTTAGCTTAGGACTATTTTGTCTCACTAATCCTTATAATTTATTAGATCTATCTAGATCTAGTCTATATTTATTATTATATCCTTAGATTTTAGATCTAGTCTGTCTAGTGTTAGACTTAGACTTTAATTAAGGCTTTAGATCTACTAATCATCTACTAATACTACTAATAATAACTAATAGTAATATTCTATGTAGTTAGTTATACACATAAATATATTGATCTAGAATTAGATCTAGAATCTAGATCTAGTCTAGGTCCACATTTTGAATTTAATAAACCATTTGATTTGATTTAATTGTCATTGTAAACTAGCTTTCACTTTAGATTTAGACTTAACTTAGGCATTGTAAACCTTAAACTAGATTTAGACTAGACTCCTTTAAAAACTAAAATCAAGAACAGTCATCATGAAATTGCTCGGGCTATTTATCCTAATAATCACTAAATGCACACTAGCTGAACACAGAACTAGATCTACCTTTGTCAACACTAAACTGAAAAAGGAAACAACAGTCATAATCAATCATCACACTTTAGAACAATGCAACTTAAAAAATAACCTAACATACACATCTATAACATTAAAGAAGATTACCCATCACAAATGGAAGTTCTCAATCAGACACAGCAGAAATAAATACCTATCACTGTTAATATTAATAGCAGGAGATGTAGAGTCAAATCCAGGGCCTAGATCTAAAGATAGATGCAACATCTGCAAAAAAATATGCACCCTGAAACAGAAAGCCATTCAATGTGACACCTGCGATGAATGGTACCATGCATCATGTCTCCATATGAATACACCTGTGTATAATGCCTTAGGCAACAAAGACGCATCATGGCACTGTGTACCGTGTGGGTTACCTCAGTTTACATCAGGACTGTTTGATTCCTTTGATGCGGACACTTCTAACCCATACAACATCATAAACACCATCCCGAACCAAACTCACCAACCACTAGCCAGATCCACTCCTGTTAAACCTAAATCTACTAAAATTAATACAACAGCCTCACTAAACAAACCTACTAAAGAAGTAATACCAAAATACCTTAAAACCTTAGTTATAAATTTTCAAAGCATTAGGAACAAAACAGCAGACTTAGAAATTTTATTAGAATGTGAGAAACCAGACATAATTGCAGGAACAGAAACTTGGCTGCATCCTGAAATTTATAAAGCAGAAATTTTCAATAGTAATTATGAAATTTTTAGAAAAGATAGGGCTGATAATCATGGAGGAGTTCTTTTAGCAATAAAAAACACTCTTATAGCAGAAGAAATTACCTTACCTAACTCAAAAAATGTAGAATCAACATTTTGTAAAATTAATACCACCTCAACATCCCTAATAATAGGCAGCATTTACAGACCACCAAATTCTAGTTTAGAATACATGCAGGAACTATGTAATCAGATTACTACACTTAAAGAGACAAATAAAAATGCAGTTTTTTGGATTATGGGTGATTTCAACCTACCTGATATAAATTGGAAAACACTAACCATAGATAAACACCAAAACCTTAAGGACATAAATGAGCTTTTCATAGAAACTTTACACAACCTAAGTTTAGATCAAATCATTAAAAAGCCAACTAGATTAAACAACACATTAGATCTCTTCTTAACCAACAGACCTGGATTAGTAGTTGATTATGAAATTATCCCTGGTCTATCAGACCATTAGATCATAAAAATACACAGTCAGATAAAAGCAGTAGCCAATACAAAACCCAAAAGAAAAATCTTACTCTGGAATAAATGTAACCTAACACAACTACACCAAGTTGCACTAAACTTTCAACAAACATTCTTATTAGAAAAAGACATTAACCAACCAGTCGATGACCTCTGGAATTTCATTAAAATCCATCTTAAAAGCATTATAGAAAATCATATACCAACTAAATACACATCAAACAAAATAAATAAATGCTGGTTTAATAATAGACTAAAGAAGCTTTGTAAACAGAAGGAAAACCTCTATAGAAAATTTAAAGAAACTAATGCAGAAAGAGTTTACAAAAAGTATATAAAAATTAAACACTTAACCAAAAAAGTAAGCAGACAGCTGCAGAGTGAATACATAAACAATGTAATATCTAAAGATAACAACAAAAACCTATGGTCATACATTAAGTCTAAGAAAATGGAAACAACAGGCGTAGCGCCATTAAAAGATGAACATAACATAATACATAATGATAATGAAACTAAAGCAAACATTCTAAACAAATACTTTGCATCAGCATTCTCAGCCCCAGGAGACAAAGACATATTACTGAATTTGAACCAAGTAGACAACATAGAAGATATAGTAGTACAAGAAAATGGAATTCAAAAACTATTAGCCAACACCAAACCAAATAAAGCTTCTGGACCTGATGGTATTCCAGCTAGATTACTCAAAGAACTAAGTAATGAGCTAGCCCCAGTGTTCAAAATACTCTTTCAGGCTTCACTTAACCAGGGCAGAGTACCAAAGGACTGGAAAGAAGCTAATGTCAGCCCCCTATTTAAAAAAGGAGAAAAATCTGACCCAGGGAACTACAGACCAGTATCACTTACCAGCATCACATGTAAAATCCTAGAACACATAATATGTAGCAACATCATAAACCACTTAGACAAAATAATGTCCTCACACCATACCAACATGGCTTTAGGAAATATAGATCATGTGAAACACAACTAATAGGACTAATTGATGATTTTTCAAAGGGTTTAGATAATAGTGAACAAATAGATGCTATTTTACTAGATTTTTCTAAGGCTTTTGACAAAGTTCACCACCATAGTTTGCTTAAAAAATTAAAATATTTCGGCATTAATGGTCCACTGCATCAGTGGATTAAAGACTTTCTGATAGGGAGAGAACAAACTGTAATAATAAATGGCTCTAAATCAACACCGATAACAGTAAACTCAGGTGTACCTCAAGGTACAGTCTTGGGTCCACTACTATTTTTAATTAACATAAATGATTTACCAAATTGCATTAGTTCAGGAACAAAAGTCAGATTATTTGCAGACGATTACATAATATATAGAACAATAAAAACAACACAAGACACAGATATTTTACAAAGAGAATTAGATGAATTACAGAAATGGGAATCAAATTGGAGCATGTCTTTCCACCCAGAAAAATGTCAGTTGTTAAGAGTAACAAAAAAACTAAAACAAATTAATTCCACTTATCTTATTCATGGCAAACCAGTATCACAGACTAAAAACGCAAAATACCTAGGTGTTATAATGAATGAAAAACTATCATGGAATCCACATATTGATGACACTACAAAAAAATCAAACAAAGCATTAGGATTTATTAAAAGAAATTTCTATAAATCAAATAAGAACATAAAACTAAAATGTTACTTAACCTTGGTTAGGCCTATAATAGAATATGCATCCTCCGTTTGGGACCCCTCAACTCAAGAAAACATTAAGAAACTGGAACAGACACAAAATAGAGCAGTGAGATTCATAACAAACGAATATTCACATTTGACTAGAGTAACACCTTTAGTAAAATCACTAAATTTAGAAAGCCTTCAGGACAGAAGGCTCAAAAGTAAAGTAGCAATCATACATAAAACACTGAACCATAATCTTCAAATACAAAAACAAAATTTAATAAAATACTTTGAAAGACACAAAGATAAAGGCACATTCCTCGTCCCATATGCTAGGACAAATTTGTACAAATACTCCTTCTTCCCTAGTGCTATTAGAGCATGGAATGGGTTGCCTGAGCTAGCCAGGAAAACCAGTGAATTGGCAGAATTTAAGTCATTGGTTAATATGCATGACTAAATGCATGACGCGTAGGACGTAATCATCTTCTTTTTTGAAGTAACGTCTGTATTATATAAGATAAGATAAGATAAATATATAAATATGCGGCCCCTATTCCCCTTCAAAAAAGTTTATGCGACCCTCGATACAAAAAGGATGCCCACCCCTGCTTTAGAGGATTCGTATAATCTGTCAAAGAGCAGTACTGCTGTAGACCTGCCACAGCATCAGAACATTTCTCAGTGCACACTGTTCAATGGACTGCAATGAATTTTGTTTCTCATAACATATCTCGACCCTATCAGTGCCAAAGAATGAAAACTCTTTCATTTCCAAATTATAATCAAAGAAATAATAACTATCCATTTCTGAACAAGTAAATTTCGATGACTTCAGCCTCTCAGTTTTTCATCTTGTATTTAACTACAATTTTGTCTGTTCCAAATAGTCGTCATTTTCATAGAATATTCTTTTGTTTTAATCATTTTATTTATTTATTATTTCTGCTTAAACCATGTAATAATTATATATATCTCAAAATTACCAGATCTAATAAGTTCTGATAATAATAGCAATAATTATCATTGATATCAAAAATAACATTATTTATCAGTTAGCTATACTAATGATGTTGTAACCCAGTTCAAGCTTGTTCTAGAATCTATTAGTGGAGCGATCCAGAGTTACTAGAGTCTCTGGACAGAGAAATCATCCTTTTGTTTTGTAAGACTTTAAAAATCAAATAATTGTAAGTTTCTGTCTAGTAAAAAATAGTAAAGTTGCCCTTTCAGATCTTGTGATCTATAGGGCATATAATGTTAAGTTCATGGTTAAGGTGGCGCGGTAGCAGAGTGGTTAAGCCCTTGGCTTCCGAACCTGCGGTCCTGGGTTCGAATCTCGGTAAAGACTGTGATTTTTAGGACGCCCCGGAGTCCACCCAACTCTAATGGGTACCTGATCTTAGTTGGGGAAAGTACAGGCGGTTGGTCGTTGTGCTGGTCACATAACACCCTGCTCGTTAAACGTTGGCCAAATAAACTGATGACCTTCTGTCTGTCTAATTAGCTCTAAATGTAGATAGAAAGTGTTTCTCAAATGATTTAGAGCACTACCATTCACTTACTTAAATGATTCTAACAACTGCTTACTTTTATCTCTGTTTTTTAACGTTTGTTCCTATCCATTATGATAATCCAATAATGCTAATTAACGAATCCGTTCAGGATGGTTGAAAATAATGTAACAAGGTAAAGAAAAAAAAAAGTTCTCCTTTCAGACCTTGCGATCTATAGGGCAGACTATGTTAAGGTCATCTGTTTCTTTGGACCACTGTTAATTAGCAGGGTGTTATGTGGCCAGCACAACGAGCAACCACCTTTACTATACTCGCTTACAGTCATGTACCCGTTAGACTCGGGGGGGGGGGGGCGAAAAATCATGAAATTCAAAATCCAAATTTCATCTAGATTCGAACCCAGCACCCAAGGTTCGGAAGCAAAGCGCTTAACAATTCAGTCACATTGCTCCCAATTTAACAAGGTTAATTTACGTAAGGCCCCATCATCCGTGGCGGTTACATCCTCCTCAAGAAAGTCGTATTTAACGCATTAATCAGCCAGAAGGATTACCTTGACTTAACAGCTTGGACTGAGCCTGGACGCTGGGCCGTTAAGTGGACACTTGAAGAACGGGGAGGGTTAAGGAATTGGCTGATGCTGGATTGGAATGATTTAATTTGAGGATAAAAGACTGGGACTAGACGAGTGATTTTGTGATGCCAATTAAAAGGAGCAAACTTAATTTCTTACAAACACAGAGTGACGAAACTCTGGTCATTTTTGTCCCATACATGTTGTCTTTACAAACTTAAAGCAAAATGTTAAAAACTACTTGATTACAGACTTTACTTCAAACAAAAGACAAACATTAAAAGACAAAAATTATAATAGTATCATTTAGTTTGGATTAGTCGTGTAATTACATTTGTAATAGGTCTTAACAATAAATCAGTGCGATTAATAATATTTTTACCTATTGTTTTTGTTGAGCACTATTTCATGCTATAAGCTTTCTCACTACGCAATGACCTTATGACTTATGTGGACCAGTTGGGAAAATAGGGGAAAAGGGGGGGGGGGCGGAGAAGGAAAGGGAGATCTGAGTGCATTATAGGTTTTTAAAAGTATTTTTTAAAAAGGGGGAATGACCTAAATTTGAACTAGTGGATTACACCTCTTCGGGCCGACATGCTAACCACTTTGCTAGTTAGGTACTTATGACTAGAAAAGATTATAAAATTAGTAAAATATAGTTGGTTTCAATTTAGAGCGGCGACCTATAAAGGGGTAAAATTCAGCTTATACCATCACTTCAGTGCTATTTCTTTTCCTTGTTTGAGATACCAATAAAAAAAAATACCAATAGTTAATTAACACATTTTTTTTCTATTATTGATTCTTGTGTTGTCAGGTAAAAAATATAATAATTGTGCTCAATTTCAACTCAATCCGAGATTGGGTGTGGGTGAAATAACTTGTACAAACTTTTAACTAGACAGAGTGAGCTGAGCTTTGTCAAAATGTGCCACTTTTCAGAAATAGCCTCTGTGTAAAAGAGCAAAGGGAAAAAAACTGACTGGTGAAAAACTTCCGAAATGTTATTGAAAGTTGGACTTGAAAGAAACGAAGACGAAAGAAACTAGTTCTTCAAAAACTTTCAGTGCAGTTTTTACATTTCACTGAGTATCGTGTCTGTTCTTAGATTGACCTATGTCTCTGAATGACTGGGTATCGTGTCTGTTCTTAGATTGACCTATGTCTCTGAATGACTGAGTATCGTGTCTGTTCTTAGATTGACCTATGTCTCTGAATGACTGGGTATCGTGTCTGTTCTTAGATTGACCTATGTCTCTGAATGACTGAGTATCGTGTCTGTTCTTAGATTGACCTATGTCTCTGAATGACTGAGTATCGTGTCTGTTCTTAGATTGACCTATGTCTCTGAATGACTGAGTATCGTGTCTGTTCTTAGATTGACCTATGTCTCTGAATGACTGAGTATCGTGTCTGTTCTTAGATTGACGTATGTCTCTGAATGACTGAGTATCGTGTCTGTTCTTAGATTGACCTATGTCTCTGAATGACTGGGTATCGTGTCTGTTCTTAGATTGACCTATGTCTCTGATAGACTGAGTATCGTGTCTGTTCTTAGATTGACCTATGTCTCTGAATGACTGAGTATCGTGTCTGTTCTTAGATTGACCTATGTCTCTGAATGACTGAGTATCGTGTCTGTTCTTAGATTGACCTATGTCTCTGAATGACTGGGTATCGTGCCTGTTCTTAGATTGACCTATGTCTCTGAATGACTGGGTATCGTGTCTGTTCTTAGATTGACCTATGTCTCTGAATGACTGAGTATCGTGTCTGTTCTTAGATTGACGTATGTCTCTGAATGACTGCTTATCGTGTCTGTTCTTAGATTGACCTATGTCTCTGAATGACTGAGTATCGTGTCTGTTCTTAGATTGACCTATGTCTCTGAATGACTGCTTATCGCGTCTGTTCTTAGATTGACCTATGTCTCTGAATGACTGAGTATCGTGTCTGTTCTTAGATTGACCTATGTCTCTGAATGACTGGGTATCGTGTCTGTTCTTAGATTGACCTATGTCTCTGAATGACTGGGTATCGTGTCTGTTCTTAGATTGACCTATGTCTCTGAATGACTGAGTATCGTGTCTGTTCTTAGATTGACCTATGTCTCTGAATGACTGAGTATCGTGTCTGTTCTTAGATTGACCTATGTCTCTGAATGACTGGGTATCGTGCCTGTTCTTAGATTGACCTATGTCTCTGAATGACTGGGTATCGTGTCTGTTCTTAGATTGACCTATGTCTCTGAATGACTGGGTATCGTGTCTGTTCTGAGATTGAACAATGTCTCTGAATGACTGGATATCGTGTCTGTTCTTAGACTGACCAATGTCTCTGAATCTCTTTTATCAAATCATTCAAGTAGCTGTTTTGAAAGAGTCAATTAACTAAAAGTTAAAGGTTGCACGCAAAGGTCTCTGTCTCTGTCTCTCTCTCTCTCACTACGTTCAGAAAACTTAGAAAACAAACTAAAAAGTTGTTCAAAACAAGTCTAGGATCAAACAAAATTTAAAGGTTTTAGTTTTGAGAAAAAAAAATGGGTCAAACTTAATGACAGTCATTAATCTTTCACCAGTTACCGACTTACTGTCCAGCGCGACTACTAGTTATCTCTGTCTCTCGATATCACGCAGCAGGGAAGAATTGGATCGTCCGGACTGTGATTTTAAGACTGTTAAAGCTTTGGTCGGTCTATGATTTTGTTTAGAAGTTAACACCATTATTTATCGGCACGTTAGTTCACACACAAAAATAGAGATAGAGAAAATTTAGATCTAGCCCCAGATGGAGTTGGCATCGAAAGAGAGATAGGGAGATACATTGTTATACAGAAAGTTGGATAGAGAGAGAGAGAGGGAAAGAGAGAGGCATACTATATAAGATCTGGAAATAAAATAGGATAATGAAATAGATAATGAGATAAACGGTGAATGAGACACAGATGAAAACAAGGGGAGGGAAAGGTGATAAAGAGACAAAGAAAGAAACGGAGAAAAAAAAGAGAAAGAAAGAGGGTAAAAGACATAAATAAAGAAAGATAAAAAGAAATGAAGAAAGCGAGTGAGAAAGCAAGACAGAAGAACAGAGCGAGACAGAAAGAGAGAGAGAGAGAGAGAAAGAAAGAGAGAGAGAGAGAGAAAGAAAGAAAGTTGTAAGTTAATGATTAACTAAACGTAGAAATTAAAAATGTAAAACGTGGATAGACAAAGATACACACAAATGTAAATGTTATTATTTAAAATGAAATATTAGAAATTTAAAAGGTGTATAACTTCATTATAAATAGAAAACCTACTCAATACTTAAATTGATTTAGTTAGTATATCAAACACATTCGATGATACAGTAATCTAACCATGATAATCTTTACGTATGTATCATTTCGTCATTTTGATTTAGACAGCATTATGTCAAGAGTATCCAATATCCAGAAAAGTGCAATAGATCAACAGTCATAGAATAAAAACATTTCTTTTAAGACATTCTTAAATGCACATTTTAATAGTAATACAATATTCTCTACTAGTGTATAATTATTTAATAGTGAGATATATCACAATGTACTACATACAGTCTACAATTTTATTTGAAAGTTAAGATTCCCTTTCTTTAATCCCCCCATAGTAGACCAATCATGATCTTACTCAAGAGATTCGAGGACCGTATGTGAGTCTCAATAAGAAGGAAAAAAACATTCTCGTAATGATATCACCAAATGATGATGACAGCATTCATCGTTTTTTTCTTTTTTACCCTCTGCTATTGAATGTAATCATTACGTGTTCAAACACGCGTCCATAGCCTCTAGATAGTGTCGATTGATGCCTAGACTCAGACCATGTTTTTCAATGTATAGCGTAAGAGAAAGGAAAGGGATAAGAGAGAGAGTAAAAGAGAGAAAGAGAGTAAGAGAGAGAGAGATAGAGAGAGGGAAGTGAGCGAGAGGGGGGAGAGCTGTATTAAAGATGAAAAGCTTTTTAGTTAGTAGCTGGAGAAAGTCTATGATAACAGTCAAAAGACTAGACGAGAGAGCTCAATAAAGTCCGAAGGGGAAACTGTAATAGTCCTGGGTGAAAACATTAATATAGCTTTTGACTGCGATGATCAGTCAAACTCAAATTAGCAGTGCTTGATCTTTTCAGTCATGCATCCACTTTTAAGAAGTTACATTAAACCAAATTTAAAGTTAAATACTATACATATATTTACCCCACAGAATGCAATTATTGATACAGTCTGATCAATGGTAAAGAAATAAAGTTGCTCTATTCATAACGCAGTCTCTCACAGCTCTTGTCTTCTGCTCTTAATAATATTTCTTATTTTTCATTTGGCTCATTGTTATTACCACATTTAATTAAGTTACATAAGAAGAGAGCAATATGTAAGGAACACTGTAACATTGGAATATAAGATTATAACTATATCTTAAAAACAAGGAAAATGCATATATAATTTTTTTAAAAAGCTTATATTAATCGTACCTATATAAATTAGTTTGAAGAAAGAAAGGGGTATCTGGGTGAAGGTTACGTGTTAGCATTTTAAATGAATTAAATTTTTAAAAAGCTGTACAAATCTAGGGCTAAAGCTTCCTCAAGCTAATACTGTACCAGCCAAGAGCTTATAAAAATAGATGGTTTCATGACTATCTATTGTTAGTTTCAAACTTTTAAGCGACAAAGTATAAAGGGGACTAATTCAACTTATACCACCTTATCAGCCAAGTATAATTTATTTCCCTTGTTCGATATACCAAACAAAATAATTAATTAAAAACAATGAATTAACTAATTGTTTTTTTTGTTGTTTTTTTTTACATAATTCTTGTTTTTTTCTGGAACAATAAATAATTGTGCTAAGTTTTAACTTGATCAAAAATGGGTGTGGTAGAATTAACGTGTTCAAACTTTGTACTAGACAGAAAGACAGACTGACAAACGAACAGAGTTAATAAAAGCTTTGTAAAACTGTAACACACCAAAGCGAGGAAGGATCATATAATTAAATCTATAGCTGAGATTTTAACGAAGTAAATGTATAACCAGACAGTGCCGTGAGGAGTGTTCTTTAAGCTTTCGAAAGTGGCTCCAATATTTTGTCCTGACCTCATATAACACTAAGCAGACGTGAGAATCCTTCTTTGTCATTCTCTGATGTCAGTTTACTTCTGCTATCCTCTGCTGTCAAACCGCACAGACTCGTCTCTTTAGCTCTCATTTCACTTTTTCGTATTCTGAAACATTTGTTACATCATTTAATGGCTGATATTAGCAGAAAACTGGATACCACTTTTCTGCTGGATGTTAGGTCATATTTTTTTAGATAATTGGTTGTCGCTGACTGCTCCTGTCTCCATTTCTACATGGCTTTTTAGCTCTATGTTCCGAATTGTGTGTAAGATAAGATCTTTAACTGAACGTTCTTCAAACAGCCTCTGTTTTATTTTATACTGAGTGATTGGTGATTTAATTATTTAATATTTCTAATTTTTAATTTTCCCCTAAAATAATAAATACGTCTTTACAGTTTTCAATCTTCATGGGCGTAGCCGGGAGGGGGGGGGGTGGAATTAAGTGGCACATTTTTTGCTTTGCTTTTGATTATTTTAGGTGAGATTTTAATACTAAACCATCACTTGCCCCAGCGCAGCCAAAGGGTTTTTTGGTTGTTTTTTTAAAGTTTAAAACCCCTCTAGATAGTTTGGAGTTTAAAATCCCTCTACAGAGAGCTTTGACGTTGAAAACCCCCTCTTCAATAATATTCTAAAGCAAACTACTCTCACCAAATTCTATGATCGTAGCTAAATGGTGTTTTGAATTTGTTAAAAAAAACTCCAGTGACTTTTTAGTTTAAAACCCCTCAACAGATGATTTTGACGATAAAATTTTCCTTTTCGATATAAAATCTAAAGCAAACTACAGTCACATAATTCCGAAAGCGTGCCAAGAGAGGTTAAAAATTTCTACTAGTGTCTGGGCTCCACTAATAAAGTGCAGTGAATAGTCATCTGTCGAAATTGAAAAAGCACTAAATGTTGCTCAACAAAGATGGCTAAGACGGATTTTAGGAGTCAGTTATAGAGATTGCGTCTCAATCAAGGACATTTTATGCAGAACCTAGTAAGGCTGTGACAGAGCGTAGAAAAGAGGTTTGCGGGACATGTTCTCCGACAAAATGAATTCCGCATTCCAAGAGTTGCGATGACATGGAGGCGATGACGAGGAAAGTGCAAACAAGGACATCCTAGTACAACTTCACGCCACACTTTCATGGAGGTCCTCATATATATTGTTATGACATGATTAGGAATTAGTTATTTGTTTCGGGAATAAGGAGAAAGTTTTAATTAGCGACAAGTGACGTGACAGATCTTTAAAAAAGAAGAACGCTCTAAGTGACGCTAAAAGGAAGACGCTTCTTGTAGAGTAGTAGACTTGAGTACAATAGAATAGATACAGATTTACGGACATAGCTGACAGCAGACGATTCCCTTCTTGATTATTAAATATCGTTATAGAACAACATCAGCGTCGACTACAGATTTGATTGTTTCGGCCTTTCGCCGGTGTTACTGAATTAGTTAAGTTCAGCGTTACTTCCAGTCAGATCTACACTAGACAGATTGCCAAGAATCAACACCGCGCGGAAGCCTTAACGACGTGGCGACCCCAGACTCGGAGCTCACTGGCATCAACATCCAGAAGGATAGAAGCCCTCTGTTAGGAGGAGGCAGAAGTTACGTCATCGGCCTAGTCTGCAGCTAGACCCTGATTATACAGCCACGTCGGCGAAGGAAAGCCAGTGAGATCCTGGACTCGTAGACCTAGGAGGTAACGAAATATAGATCTAGATATACATTTGTAATTTGGAAACGCCCATACGTTGAGGCATCGTATTGAAGCCTGTAGTTCGGGTTCGAGAAGGCTACAGTTGCTGAAGGGAAGAAAACCGTGCTGTCGAAGCCGTACTGAAGAGATATCGCCTGCCCGGCATCTTGAGAACGAACGTGAAGGTCACCTCTGCAAGGCCAAGATCGACCGTTGAGGTCACGCCAAAGAACTTTTGACGTAGGAGCCATCTTACTGCCTACGGCACTTAAGTACAGTAGTGCTAATTTGATCTACGTCTCGGCTGAATCTGTGCTACACGTTAGATAGCCAGATAGCCGGTATTTTAGCACTGGTCTTTGACTTTGTCGCTGTGCCAACGGTTGGACCGTTCCAGTTTCACTTTGGACAGACGACCACCTGGAACCACCGTACCTGCCTTGGAACCAGCAACCGGAACCAGACTCTACGTCACCGACGAACCGGAGCCAGACGACGGATCACCGTGAACCAGAACCAGACGCCGTATCACCGAAGAACCGGAGCCGTTGCAGACCAGTACCGAAGGACCTTGGAGAGCCGAAACGTTCGCTGTCCTTATCTCACCGCTAGGGAAGACATCACCGTGAGCCTTGCCGCCGGGACAGACATTAGCGTAGGAAGAGTGGACCCGAGACTGACTGTGGAGTTATCGCCGCTTCTTAGACAGATAAGTCAAGTGTTATTTAACTACTTTCTCCTTAGAATAATTAGAGTCTTTAGGGAAGTGACCACTCGCTAGAGTATCACTACCAGGTTAAATCGTGGTGGATTGGGGATATCCTTAAAATTAGGTGTAATCTAGCAAGAGGTCCAGATATACGTTTAGCTGCTAATTCGTCCCGTATGTGACTGTGAATCATTTACTTAAGTTTTTTTTTGTAGTAACGTTGTGTATTGATTGTTTGCAATACTCCCGTCTTAAGTCTTACTGTCAGACGAAAGTCTCATTCATTAGAACTAGATCTATAGTTTGGTGTTTATCGTATTTAGGTTAATTTTCATAGTTTACTTGTATGAGTAAGTTATACACACTCCTGGCTGTGAAAGCAGGTAAGAAGTAACTACGATCTAGCGTAATCTAGACTAGATCTGAGGGACAATCGAGGTGAAGCCTGATTGCCCGTGTGTAATTTTAGTATTTGTAAATAGACAGGTTGGTCTATTTACCGGCGACTCGTGTTGAGTAACACATAGTCGGTGGAGTGTGCGTGTGTCGCACATCGTATTCAGTCGGGTCAGAGTGTAGCCTACACACTGGTACCAAGGATACTAAGTGTATCTTGGAAAGTTATTGTAAGTCGGAGTTGGTAGTCTAGACGCCGAGGGTAGAGTGACGAATTTAATTCATTTGAATCAAGAGGTATTAGGTAGCCGCGGAGCGAGGTTACGCTCAAAAGGTAATTAGATTTAAAGTAACATAATAATAATAATAATAATAATAATCTTTATTATCCGTAAGGAAATTTGTCTTACAATTTGTGCATTACACCAAACAAAAAACATTATAACTATAAGAAACCAAAGTGTACATTCACACCAGACTCACTCATAATTTACATGTGACAAAGTTTATACCAGATTGTTCTTATTTAATGATTTGATTGCCAGGGGAACAAAAGAGTGTTTGTGTCTGTTTGTCTTTGCTATCGGTGTCTTGTATCTCTTTTGTGATGGTAAAATCACAAAGTCCTGACACAAAGGGTGATTCTTTATTTCGAGGATCTTGTTAGCTTTTTTATAGATGTTTGTCTCAAACAACTGCCCAAATGGGGTTTGTTTTTTGCCAATGATTTTGCCAGCAGCATTTAGGATTCTATTAAGTTTATTTTTATTTTTAATGCTCAGATTGCCATACCAGGCAGTGATATTGAAACTTAAAATATTGCAGATGTGAGCGTGATAAAACATAGCCAAGGCCTTTTCGCTAACATTAAACGAGGACAGTTTTCTTAGTAGTCGTAATCTTTGCTGCCCTTTTTTGCTGATATAATCAGTATTTGCAGTAAAATTTAGTTTATTGTCTAGGATAGTACCAAGGTATTTAAAGGTTTGCACAATTTCAATAGTCTCTCCAGCTACAGAAACAATATCATTTCCCTTCTTGTCCCTACGAAAATCGATTATCATTTCTTTGGTTTTTTTTACATTTAATAATAAAAAATTATCTTTACAGTATTCCTCAATGTGTTCTAGTTCTTTGAAATACTCATTTACGTCTGAGCTCTCTGAGAGCAGGGCAAGAAGAGCCGCATCATCAGCGAATTTTGTGAAGGAGCAACAATAACTATCGGATTGAAAATCATTGGTGTACAAAATGAACCACAATGGCGATGTTACAGCCCCCTGGGGCGCCCCTGTGTTAACTATGCGTTCATTAGATATAACATTGTTTACCCTAACCCTCTGAGCTCTCTGGGTCAAAAATTCATTAGCCCATAGTATTATGTATGGACTAATCTGCAACGCTTTCATCTTTTCAATGAGTAAATGAAGTTGTATAGTGTTAAAAGCTGATGTGAAATCCATAAAGAGCAATCTTACATAAGTGTTCGGTAAGTCCAGATGTTTGTAGACACAGTTTAAAATATTTAGGATGGCATCGTCTACACCTTTACCCTTTTGGTAAGCAAATTGTAAAGGGTCTAACTTATTACAAAGATCATTCAGAAGAAACATTTTAACCAATTTTTCTAAACATTTAGACACAATGGAAGTAAGTGAAACAGGTCTATAGTCATTCATTTCCTTTGGTTTGGAAACCTTTGGCACAGGTACAATTATAGATGACTTCCACACAGGTGGTATCTCATGGTTTAGTAATGAAGTAGAAAAAATATCTTGGAAAGGTTCAGCTAGTTGTTCAGCACATTCTTTTAAGATTCGCCCTTTTATTCCATCAGGCCCACCAGCTTTCATTGGGTTGACGTTTTTGAAAATGTTACAAACTTGCTCTTTAGTAATCGCTAATTCTAAGGTAATATGGCAAATACTTCAGGTTACGACCTGGAAGAATTTAGAAAAAAACTAATTCATGAAGCTAAGACAGAACTAGAACTGCGCGGCAAAGAACTAACTGCCTATGTACAGCAGATGGTGGCGGCAGAAGCAGAACGCTTGGAGAGAGAGAAAGCTAGAGGCAGAGAAAAGGAAAAAGAAGAAGCAGATCGCATAGAGAGAGAAAAGGTTAGAGAGGCGGAACGTGTAGAGAGGGAGAAGAAAGAAGAGGCGGACAGAAAAGTGAGAATTCAAATTGAGCAGATGAGGATAGAGGCTGGGGTAAATGTGCCCACCGAAGGGAACAGCAACAATAGTGCCAACATAGAAAGCCATAGTAGCGCCGCATGGATGAAAAAGAAAATCCAACCGTTTGCGGAAGACAAGGACGACATCGGCGACTATCTGAAACGCTTTGAAATTAAACTGGCAAAGTTTAATGTCCAGGAGAAGGAGTGGTCAGAAATCTTGTTGGACTTCGTACATGGGAAAGCCCTCAAGATTTGCCAAAACCATGACCACTCGATGCAAAACAGCTATCAGGTGCTAAAGAAGGAACTGCTAAACGCATACGGGCACAACGCGGCAACATTCCGAAAGAAGTATTAAGAAAACACTCCATCCAGCCAAGTTGATCCACAAACAACTATCAACTCAGAGAAGGACTTCTTCACTAAATGGCTCGCATTCGAGAATGTAGAGAACACCTACGAGGGGTTGAGGAACTTTATTCTGATCGACAATTTCATCAATAAGTGCGACCCTCAGCTACAGTCCTTTGTAAAAGAAAGAAACCCTAAGGTAATTGAAGACTTGGTAGAAATCATTAGGATCTTTAAGAATGCTTACCCAAACAACCCACTTTCAGTTAGCGACCACAAAAAAGTTATTGACCTGGTAAATTATGTAAAGAGAAATGATGGTAATGATAGGGATTATGGTAGGAGAAACGATAGGTCCAGGGAACGTGGGAACAATGGTCGGGATAGTTATGATGGCATAAATGATAGATCCTGGGAAAATGAAAACAATGGCAGGGAAAGTTATGATAGAATAGATAGACCTAAAACGGGTGATAGAAACTTTAGGGATGTTACATGTTTTAACTGTCAGGAAAAGGGACACATGGCATACCAGTGTAAGAAACATAGAGGGAATGGAGCTGGCAATAGAAAAGCACAGGGTAATAGTGGCTATAGTGATAGGAGAGGTAATCAAGAAAACCGTAGACAAGAGAGGGATAATCGGCCGCCAGATAGGGTTAATTTTGTGAGGAACATTCAAGGTAGGGAGCAAGATAATGGAGATAGTGAACCAGAAGAAGAAATTAACTACGTTGATTGTGGGGAAGATAGATTTAAACTATATCCGGGCATGATAAATAATAAACAGGTAAATGTGATCCGGGACACAGCTAGCAGTACACTCGCAGTTCGAGGGGGATTAGTGAAATCTAAGGATTATTTAGGCTATACCAAATCAGTCAGGTTGGCAGACGGCGCAGTTAAGAGATTCGAAGCATGCAAAGTGTTCCTTCGATCTCCATTGTACACAGGGTATTGCGAAGGGGTAGCCATGCCGAGGCTATCCAGAGATGTTTTACTTGGAAATGTAACAGGTGTCAGAGCCGCTTCTGACAAGCAGGTTAGAAGTTGGAAAAGCAGGTATGGCAACAAGAAGCGAAACAAACCTAGAAAGGACATAATTTGTTTTAACTGCCATAAACATGGGCACATCGCTAAAGACTGTTGGAGTAGGGCAGAACAGTCTAAACAGAAAATTGCGAGTTCGGATAGGAGGCACAGGTCTGTATCCGAAAGTGATGGTAGAAGAGATGACTATGGTAGCGGTAATCGCAAGTCATACAGAGGTAGAAGGCCACAAGCGGGCTATAGTGGTGTAAGAAGAGATGTTAACTCCAGTTGGAGAGAACAAATGTATGAGTCGTGTAGATAGCCTGTGAAACAAAGCACTATGAGACCGTAGTGTGTAAATAAGTTGGATTTTATTTAAATTGTTTATTCTTAATTAATTGACCTAACTAGTAGTCATAACTAGACGGGTATTAGGTTGTGTTAAGGAATCTTTGAATAGGATATTTATGTTATAATGTATATGCGATTGCGTTATTAGTAGATTAGCTCATGTTGGTTATTGATTTCGGGTAGTATGTATGAATTGTATGTATGTTTGTATGAATAGAAAGGGCATTTATAAGGCGACGATGTAGTTACATCATGAAAAAGTAAGTTTTATAATTTATTCTTTGTATTTGATCATGATCATACATCAGTAAAGAGTTAGGTCGTGTGGGGACAAGTAAGTGGAGAGAGGAAATAAAATACACTTGTAAATGCTCGAAAGAACATTAGGTGTATAGTGGGAGAACGAGTATTGATAAATGTCGATTTGTCATATTAGGTAAATTGTCTGTCCTGACGTGTGAGGGAAAAGAGGTATAACCTCTGGAACGTGATGTGATGAAGTATAGATAGACACACCTAGAGTGTCAGCGCAAACGAACGATGTCTGCGGTCACATATGGCACATCACATTGGACAGTAGCACTTAGTGACACTTGAGGGAAATATGTATTCAGAGGAACTTGATGGTGGACACAGGGAAGAGAGGTTGAAACCGCAATCAAGACTCAAGTTGTGTTGTCTTTTATGTTTCCCTACATTTTGGCCCTTGCACATTGTAAGACTAAGACAGTAGATTAAAAAATTGACAGGCAATTTTTTTTAGCGGGAGGGGCAGGAGTTGTTATGACATGATTAGGAATTAGTTATTTGTTTCGGGAATAAGGGGAAAGTTTTAATTAGCGACAAGTGACGTGACAGATCTTTAAAAAAGAAGAACGCTCTAAGTGACGCTAAAAGGAAGACGCTTCTTCCCCCCCCCCCCACCCCCCAACCAACGAATAAAAATCCTGGCTACGCCCATGATCTATATATTCTTAAATTTTTATAGTGACAATGTCTAGATATTGGTTATTAATTAGATTTATCGAATATTCACTCGGCATAGAATTCAGATTGATGAGCTTCTTGGACATGGCGACTTTCTATATGCTTGCAAATCACAGAATTAAAGAGAAGTATTCTAAATATATAAAGATTCTAAATATTAGTTCAAAAGCACGTCACACATGAGGAAATCCAAAACAGGATCACAGTGGCGAGTGGATATCATGATTTCACTGTGATCATTGTCAAAAAAAAATAATTAAAAAATCGCAAACTACACGGCCATATAAAGAGGTTTTTAAAAGTCGCTTAGATCTTTCTACAGTGAACAGTTCAAGAAAAAGAAGAAGAGGCAGACAGACTTAGCGATGGGAAGACAACTGTAAAGAATATCGATGGCCTGTCTAACTTTAAGAAACTGTCACCCTGACAAGAGGCTCTTCCCTTGTGCTATTTGAGCATGGAATGGGTAGCCTGAACCAGCCAGGAAAACTTGGCAGAATTTAAGTCATTGGTTAACATGCATGACTAGATGCATGAAGGTAGGATGTAATCATCTTCTTTTTTGGAAGTCACGTCTGTATGAGACTGGACAAAGATTTAGGGACAGGTAAAGGTTTGAAAGTGATCACGATTGGAGTGTACTATTGGGCTCCCAGTTAGATCGTCAACCACTGTATTCTATGTATTCATTTCATTTTATCGTATGCATCGGACTTCGAGCTTATTTTGTAGAAGTCGTTGCAATAAACGTCACTTTTAGAGATTTCGGCAGTACCCTTCCCGTCCCTGCTAAAAGCAAGCTGGAATATTTAAAAGAAAAAGATATTTGGTAAAAGAAAAAAAAAATGAATTTTCCTTCCTGCATCTTGAACAATTTTAATTAATGAAATAATATGGTCTAGTTGTTTTTTTCTTTCTTTTCACACCGATCCTACAAGCTCTTAGCTTTCGTGCTAGAATTTATTGCTTAGTTGATCCGTGAATCTCATCAAATTTTAATGAATTCATTTAGAGAGAAAAAACTTAATGTAATTATACATAGAAAAGAAAATTTGTAATAGTATCACGCATTCCTTTGTGATAATAACTGGAAACGACTCCTTGTCCAAAGCTCGACCATCTGTGATGGTGGCTTTATTATATTTTCTCTCTCTCAGTGTATAACTTTAAGTTTATAAACGTGCACGTTTCTCTGGTAAAGATGTGTATGCATATTATTTAGTGAGTTCATTTGAAGGTGTGGAGTACAGTTTCAAGAAGTTATTTATAGATGTCCACAGCAACAGTCCCTGACTTACTTGACACCCTCGTTAACCGTGGGCCAATGTCCATAGGTCATTAGGCCTGAAAGAGGGAACTTTACTTTACACACTTAACACTGTAAAAGTAATACAAACTCGTTTCTGTCACATACTGCCTCGCAACACTGTTAAAGTGACATACTCACACTCAACTGTGTTAAAGTGACATACTCACACTCAACTGTGTTAAAGTGACATACTCACACTCAACTGTGTTAAAGTGACATACTCACACTCAACTGTGTTAAAGTGACATACTCACACTCAACTGTGTTAAAGTGACATACTCACACTCAACTGTGTTAAAGTGACATACTCACACTCAACTGTGTTAAAGTGACATACTCACACTCAACTGTGTTAAAGTGACATACTTACATTCAACTGTGTTAAAGTGACATACTCACATTCAACTGTGTTAAAGTGACATACTCACACTCAACTGTGTTAAAGTGACATACTCACATTCAACTGTGTTAACGTGACATACTCACACTCAACTGTGTTAAAGTGACATACTCACACTCAACTGTGTTAAAGTGACATACTCCCTCGCAACACTGTTAAAATGACATACTCACACTCAACTGTGTTAAAGTGACATACTCACACTCAACTGTGTTAAAGTGACATACTCACACTCAACTGTGTTAAAGTGACATACCACTCACACTCAACTCTGTTAAAGTGACTTAATGACAGCTTAATCATTTACTAGTCTCTTTGTAGACACAACAAGCACTATAAGAACTGTGGAATATCGGCAATAGAATTGAATATACTTATAAAATAATATTTGAGCTTCCACTTACCAAAATTTATTTGATGCGCTCAGCATGTTAAAAAGTAAACTCCGTTATTTATTGGATTTAAATATTCTGAGATCGATACAGTTTTTTATTTTTATTTTGTGTTTAAACTGACAACTTATTCAATATTTGTAGTTCTTTCATTTTTTTTTATTATAACTATATGTCTTTATATTTTGGCTATCATTCATTCTAAAGGTCTTTGACATAAAAAAAATAGTTTAAAATTTTTTTCGTAATTTAATTGTAAATTAAAATATCTTCAGGCGATTGGTTGCATTTTATTACAATCTTTAGCCCGCAGACTTTTTAAATTGAAGACAATTCTACCTTAATCTAATATATTTATAGCATTCTGGTTTAAACTGAACAGAGAGGATAATAATAATAATAATAATAGTAATAATAATAATAATAATAATCTTTACAGTCCGTAAGGAAATTGTCTTACAATTTGTGCATTACACCAAACAAAACATTGTAACTATAAAAAAAAACAAAATGTACATTCACACCAGACTCACTTATAATTTACATGTGAAAAGTTTATATCAAATTGTTTCTACTTCATGATTTGATTGCCAAGAAATCAAAACAGCATTTGTGTCTGTTTGTCTTTGCTATCGGTGTCTTGTATCTCTTTGGTGATGGTAAAATCACAAAATCCTGACCCAAAGGGTGATTTTTTTATTTCTAGAATCTTTTTAGATTTTTTATGGATGTTTGTCTCAAACAGCTGCCCAAACGGGGTTTGTTTTTTGCCAATGATTTTACCAGCAGCATTTAGGACTCTATGAAGTTTATTTTTATTTTTAGTACTCATATTGCCATACCAGGCAGTGATATTGAAATTTCAAATATTGCAGATGTGAGCGTGGTAAAACAAAGCTAAGGACTTTTGCTAATATTTATACGAGGACAGTTTTCTCAGTAATCGTAATCCTTGCTGCCCTGTTATTTTGAAACCTTTGCTAAGTAAGTTTAGTAAACTTAAGACAATGTGCTTCTTAAAAATTGCGGTTATTTCTAGATTCAAGATTGAGGAGTGGTAACGTTGATGTGCAAAAGATGTTGATAAACTGTGTCAAGAATTAAAACGTTTTGCTACTTTTGGCTAACCTCTGCGTTTAATGAAGATATTTTGATGCCTTTAAATGTTTATATCTAAGCAAGTAGAAATTCTCGGGTCTGAAGGGGTTTAGTCCAAATGTTAAGAACAAAACCAATATAACTGAAGTAAAACTTCTTACAAAGCTTATATCAACTGACTCTGTCTGTCTATCTGGTATAAGATCAGTTGAAGGTAATTTTCCCACACCCAATCTCGGATCAAGATGAAATTTTGCAGTTATTTCTTTTATCTGAAAACCCAAGAATCATTTTTTTTAAATTAATACGATACCTGGGTTGTTTGTTTGTCAAGGATTTAATGTATCCAATAGGTGATATTAAATTTGTAATAAGATTGATCAAATAATGTAGATTTCGATTAAAAACATATATTCCTACACCATTTGTTTTATATTCTGTTGAACGGGAGGAAAACAAGAATCCAGTAGGGGTGCCTGAGAACTTTGGTCATTGCACTGGTCGGGAATGGAAAGATCCCCAACAACTCTGTCAAGATCTAGAGGCCGCTCCTTAACTCTTTCTCTCCGTAATTATTTACTACATTCTGGTGGAATCAACGTTGGTATCGTCTATTAGGAGAGAAAGAGTTAAAGAGGCTGTACTATGACGGACACATGTATGGCCACTGACTCACTGAGATACCTTTAAGTAAAATGGAGGGGATTCCCCAATGTGCTTGGCCTTTAGCCTAGCTGCTAGTTCCGAGAGTTATGGAATTCGAGCAACATGAAAATAGGGATCTGATTTATTTACATCTGATTGGATCCCTCCTAGACATAACAATTGTTCAGACAGGCTGGCGGTAGGGAGCTTTCGTTGACCTAAAGTTTCAAGAGTCTATGAATCAACTCTCTGGATAATTAGACATAAATATTAAATTGTAGTAAGTGGACTTTTTTTTTATAAAGAAACATTTAAAATGCATTAACCTTGATATATAAATGTCTGTTTCTATACAAAAAAAAGTTAATATGTATGTTATTGATTGCTCTCTTCTCTTTGTAATCAGGATACTAAAAGTGTAGCTCTTTTTTTTTTGTAACAGTCCATACAAGAAACGAATGCATCTATATTAAACTTCTTATTATACATATTTCATGATGTTGATCAGACAAATACATATTCACATCGTCTTAAAGCGGCTTTACTTTTTATTTGGTGTATTTACTTTCATCCTTGCTGTTCTGCAGACTGAAAGTCCCAAGGAGCGCTACAGAGATATCAGCGTCCAGACAAGGTCATCTTAACTTCTTCCTCCCCCCCGGGTGTAAATTTCTGTCTCTCGGATCTATCAGGAGGAGCAGATTGATTTTCTTTTTTTTTTTTTTTGTTATCTACGGAATCAGCGTCCCCGTTTTGTCTTGTATCATCTGATGTATTCTGTATTAATTCATCACTTGATACAACTGGGATTCAAACCATTCTGCTCTCTCCCCCACCCCTCTCATCGTTCAATTCTTCCTTTCGTCGGAGGAATAAGTTAGCTGCTTATTCGTTGTTGTTTTTGTTCAGTTCCCCAAAGATTATCTTTAAAGAAAGACAAATTGCTCACGAATGCTGATCTATTTTTCTCATATGTCCTTATTTCACTGTAATATTTTTGTGAAAAAAAAAAACTTTGATTCCAAATATGAATATAGTTAATTTTGTGTTCAATATTAGTCCATCTGTTTATATCATTTACTCGGATGGAGCCCAATATGTAGAATTAGATTCATTTCATATTAGCTTAATGAGATCTCACTTGTCAAGAACGGTGGTTAGGCTGACGGCTTGAGACACGAAGGAGTCTTCCTTGACGCTCTGGAATATTTATTCGTGACCTGTGACGTCTTATATGAAGTTCTTATGTTGACCCAGTTCTGACCAGGTGTCTTGCTAAGGGTGGAAAAAGCTGAAAAGCTTGATCATTGTGATGTACACATAATCCCTTCGACAACCGTCAGCTTAAAAATAAAAATGTTAACTGAACATCTGCCATAAAAACAATGTTCCAAAAAGAAACTCTAGTTACTTGCATTCTTAAAGGATTAAACTAGATAGGGCTTTGTTTTCATTTACTGTGAATAACTGCATTAAATAAAGTAAAGCTTCCCCTCTCAGACCTTGCAATCTATGAATGATGTTAAGGTCATCTGAATAACTTCATGAATATAACTTGATACGGAGCTCTCAATTCTCTAAGCAACTAGAAGTTTTTGTTGTACTCTTATTTTTATTGGAGGAAATACTTAGAATTAGAAATACTAGACCACCATCAGCTTCATACTAATCTTAACTAGGAATTCATTTAAAACAACCAATTTAAAAAAAAAATAATTTTAATTACTTTAAAATTATATTAGTATAACTGAGGTGACATTAAGTTGTTTACTGGTGAAGCCATTTTTGTAGAATGGGGAGGAACTTCCTAGACTAAATTTCCAATATTTTTCACATTTTAAGTGGCTGAATTTTGTTAAATTTCATTTCTTATTTAGGCTACTTTGTACATGTCAAAATATAGGTAAAGAGTAGCTCATAATAGCTAATACTTTAAACTTGTATAACTGGGTTGTTCATTCAAGTTGTGATTATCATCCGATGTACCGCTGAGGAATACCATACAGAAAGAGTCGCAAGAAAAGAACAGCTAGTTTCGTAAGGATCATCAATATAGGTGCGCCTCAAAACAGCTCATTGTCCAATTGGAACCTACTTCAATAGAATCCGTGAAAAGGTTAATTCCCGATGTCAACACAACCTTTCAGAAACGGAAAGTTTGGAGGTCATTCCTTACGAGTGAAGATTGCTAAATAGGATATGGCTAATATAGTGGACTTGTTCTTAAAAGAATGGGGGTCTCTCCATGCACTTTGACTGAGAAACCTTTAAAATCATTGCCAACGTCTTGCAAGAGATTAGTCAGTAAAAAGTAATTGGAAGATTACTGTTGGTTGTAAATGGGTCTCAATGTTGAGATTGGCCAAGAGAGAAAAAGAAAATTTGCAAGTGGTGGTCTTTTACTGAAGAAAAAAAAGGAACACCTTGATAAAAACATGTTTTTTCTCCCATTTCCCATTCATCGATGAAGTTAAAACTTTACACAATTATTCATTGAACCTGACAAGACATGAATCAAGAAAAAAAATTCTATATTAATTGTTAGTAATTAAAATTTTGTTTGATTTCGAAATAAAGACAGATTTGGATATATATATATATATATATATATATATATATGGATTTAGTCCTTTTATCACGTCTTGACACGTTCTTTCTCACACTTCCCATGCTTGGATCAAGTTGAAATTTTGCATAATTATTTATAGTCGATAACTATACACGAATCAATGCAAAAATTAACCAGTTAGTTAATCATTTAATACTAATTAATGCGCACCATTTGATATGCAAATAAATACTGAAAAACAAATTATGACCAATAGCCAACAGGACTTTAAAAGGGGCATCAGTATTGACGGTGAAAAGCTGACTAGTGTTAGCAGCTTCAAATACATTGGAGCTATTGTCTCAGAAACCCGAACTATTGGCCCGAATTGCACAGTCCACAGCAGCCCTTTCAAAACTTAAAATAATATGGAAAGACAAAGGCTTAGCCCTCGGCACCATAATCAGACTAATGCGCTCCCTGATCATGGACACATTTTTTTAAAATATAGTTTTCGACCTCTTTCAGTCACGAAACAACAATGGTTTCATCTTCAAGAAATGAAACCTTTATAGAAATGTTGTAAACCGAAGCTGCAGACCATTAGCTGTAAACTGAAAGATGCCACCCACTCTCTGTCAATTCCCTATCCACACAGCTGATGTGTCCAAATGAAAGGCAATAGCTGATAAATATCAGCTGTGTCGTGTGCTACAAACGGCATAAGGCTCCTTATTTTTCTTCAGGATTGACTTTAAAAACCTTTTCCATGTTTGGGTTTAGCCGTTCAGTAAAAGATATTTCCATTCAAAGCATCTCTTGTCACTTCCTGATAGATGTTATAAACTTAAGATATGGTGTCTACGTAGGAAATAGTACATGAACACTTTATTTATACTTTGCATATAGACGCTAGAAAATAAAAGCAACAATAGATGTTATGAATTCAATTTGTTGTGGAGACTATAGTGTACTTTGTAGAATTTCATGACGAAACCGAATGCTAGTTAATACATAATTAGTAACAGTGTTAAACTTTAATACAATCCCTGTTCATCCTAGTCTTTGATGGATGTAGCTTTAAATTTCTTTAAGATGAAGATTGATTCTGAATCTCTATATTTGAAAATGAGATACGCATTATTGCTTCTATCTTTACTCATTGCTTCTATAATTTCAAGACATACGCGTACACACACACACACATTATATACATATATATTAAATATATTAAAATATAGATAGAAAGATAGATAGATAGATAGATAGATAGATAGATAGATAGATAGATAGATAGATAGATAGATGATAGATAGATAGATAGATAGATAGATAGATAGATAGATAGATAGATAGATAGATAGATAGATAGATAGATAGATAGATAGATAGAGAGAGAGAGAGAGAGAGAGATTGAGAGAGAGAAAGAGAGAGAGAGAGAGATTGAGAGAGAGACAGAGAGAGAGAGAGATTGAGAGAGAGAGAGAGAGAGATTGAGAGAGAGAGAGAGAGAGAGATTGAGAGAGAGAGAGAGAGAGAGAAAGAGAGAGAGAGAGAAATTTATTTATTTATTTAGATATAATACATAATAATAAAAAAAAATACTTTTCAGAAGAAAGAAAAATGAGTTTGACTTTTCACTGATTTCTTGATCATACTACGGATAAAACAGATTTTATTTACAAGATAAATATAGTACTTAACTTCGAGGAATTTATTTTCCTACTCATGTATCTCTGACCAGCAACTGGACATTAAATGTACCACTGCCTACGCTGAGGCGGACGGACCCCATGAACCAGGGACCACGGAGACACTTAAATCATGTGACATCTGACCAATTAAGATAACGTGGCCCCGGAACTGACTAGTGGGATAAATCAAATGTCCATCTTGTAACCACTGTTTACGTTTTGTGGTCAAACATTCATAAAAACATGATTAGAAGTAGGGTCATAACAAGACCATAAAGTGAAACTGAGACGTATTTTTCTAGAGGTTCTACTTTTTAAGTTTTTTTAAGTTTTTATTTTCTTGCTTGCTATATACCTTTAAGTTTACATTTTAGGATAAATGACAAATATCAATTAAGTTTTGTAACATTAATCTACTTATGTCTTTCGTCTTGTCTTTTAATCAGTCTATCTACTGTCTTCGCTCTCTTTGTCTCTTTTCTCTAATCAGCCTGTCTAATGTCTTCACTGTCTTTGTCTCTTTTCTCTAATCAGTCTATCTACTGTCTTCGCTCTCTTTGTCTCTTTTCTCTAATCAGTCTGTCTTCTGTCTTCGCTCTCTTTGTCTCTTCTCTCATCTCTATCTATCATCGTTCTTCTCTCTCTCTCTCTTATCTCTTTCTTCTTTGTTCTCTTTTTCCCTCTTCGCTCTTTCGTCAATCGTTCCTTTTCCTCTCTTATCTCACTCCATCTCTAAAATTAAATGCATTCTTGAAAAATTCTATTTAACTACAGTTCATCAGATGCAAAGTCAGGTGCAGAGTTAGGTGCTACGATCACTTTTTGACTTGTGTAAACGAACCTTTTTTGTTTCTCTGCTTAGATTAACTTGAAGATTTTTTTTTCTATCTTTGTATCTTTCCTGTATGATTTTGTGTTGTATGTTTCGATTTTTTCAAATCTATTTTTAAACCTCTTCTATTCATTCGCCATCAAATTTCGCATACACGCTCGTGCTCGATGACTACATGAATCAATAAAAAAAATCAAACAATTATTTAATCAAGTAGTCTTAATAAATTAATTTATAACAAACCAAAAATTGCTAGGCTAAAGGTTGATACGTGTTGTGTAAAGAAGTCTGGGATTGGTAGTGATAAATGTAAGCAATGTTTATATCACATTTAATGTAAAAATTATATCCAACATTGTATGTAGATTTATATGTATTATATTAGATCAAAAACTGAATGCTTATTATTCAATTATGAAGACAACATTGTAATAGATTGGATAATTAGCATTGTCCTTATTACCATTTTGACAAGTGTTATTTCCTTCTACAAAAATACTAATTGGTTTTTATATTAATGTGATATTTCAAACACTACATAAGTATTCGAAAATCATTTTATAATGTTAAGACTAAAAAGTATTATTTTTGAGTGAAACGCACTGATACGTAGAAAATACTTATTAATTAAATGATCAAAACCTTGGTTTTAGATTTCACTTTAATTAACTCAGATTAAACATATATTTGTTTATATCAAGGTAGTCTATTTTGTCCCAAAGCTTAAGTAATATCACTTACTTACTATTTTTAGTTGCTCAATTGTGGAGTTGCATCATCGATCACAATTTCTTCTGATCATTGATCCTGTCTGTTGAGCTGGATAAATATGAGTTTAAAATAATTTTTCTTTTACAGGATATTATCTTAATTAAAACTAAATTATTGTATCACCAATTAACATACAATGCTTATGAAACATGAATCATTTTATTGAATTCATTTTACATTTGTATAAGAAGATTATTTGTAATAATAGAGCAAGCACTTCAGTAATTTATTTAACATGAAAACATTTCAAAGCTGAATATTTCCATACCTATTTAAACTATTTGGCTAGAAAGAGCGGAGCAGGGGGCGCTCATATACCAGAAATATGGTCAAAATTAGTTACTCGAAATTTCATTGAAGTCCTGACATTGAGTTTTGGTTAATTCTGTCGACAATTCTAATCGTCTATGTGTTCACTTGAAATGTGAGACTCTAATAGTCGCTGAAAACTGGTACTTAACTCTTTCTCTTCGTAATTATTTTGCTCGTTTCGATATTATTATTATTTTTTTCTCTTTTGTATTTCACTTTCCTGTTATGATTTAACCTCAATAACTTTTTTGTTTGTAATCAGAAAATGTTATATTTGGTATTGAATTATAAGAGAATTCATGCTCTTTCTAAACAACACAAATTAATATTTATAAATCAAAAAATCAATTTAGTTTCATGGGGGTCAAATGAACGTTGGCATCGTCAATTAGAAGAGAAAGAGTTAAATTTCTTACATTAATGTCATAGAAATAGTCAAATGAAAAAAAAAAGTGTGACTATTAAAAGAATGACTAGTTAGTTGTATGACGTCAAGACGTATCGTAATGTCCTCCAGGGAGGACCTCTTACACAGTTACTCAATTAAAACATGGCGAGGCTGTTGATGTCTTCAACATGGCTGTGCACTTTTTGGGAGCGTTCTGGAGCCTGTCAATAGTTTATTTGTTTTATTTTCTTTCGGGTTTAGTTGAGAGTTCGCTGGTTCGACTTCTAATGACAAAACCATGTACCTTTCATGTTTTTTCTGATTTTAATAGCTGGCCATTTTCTGAAACACAGCACGAATAACCGTCTTCTATCTTCATTAAATCATCGCAGCATCTGCGTACTTTCATTTTCTTACTGGTATATAAGCTGTTAGTATGATTAGCATAGCAAGGATAGATAACCTTAGATTCGAAATCATAATAGCAAGAGTTGTCGTGTAGTTTCAACACACACTTGACAAAAAAAAATGTGGACATAATGTAATGTTATTGTAAACTAAAGTGTGAGGCATTTTCTTTGCTATTTGTTGTTGATACTCGGGGATTGGTTTGTAGCTTTTAACTGCTGAGTGCTGGTAAACAACTAAATCATTGTAGGCGTACTATATCTTTACTAATAAAACTTCAAATAACTTGAATAATTTTATTTTATAAACAAGCGAAATATGAAACATACATATAATATAGACTAAATCAAGTGAATATGCGATCAATTAAATGTAGTAGGCTTTAGTAATAATAGATTTTAACAAATTATAACTCATTTCAATAACATAACCTTTCAGTCTCTTGAGTCGTCTCTCCTAAATAAGACCAAGTGACGGCAATGCCATCTATGTTGCATCATTCACAACCAATCGGCAACCTCTTCACACCGTCAACATAGAAACACACACACACACACACACCATAACACCCATGCAGGCGTATTAAATTCCTAATGAAATAAACTGGAAATAATTTTCAGCAGACTTCTTTTATAAAAAAAAAATTGGGTATAACTTTTATTTATAAATTTACCCAACTTGAACTAGATAGCAGACATATGTAAAAAAACATAAATGAAATGATGATTTAAAGAGGAGTTAACTCTTTACAAAACTGAACGTCTTTTGTGTCTCACGCATAGATATACATAAATATAGACTGGCCGATTAAAGAGCTTTATGAAACGAAAATTTGTGACTTCGATGTTGTGGACTTTATTATACAGCATTTATGAGCAGTATAAAAGTTAAATATTCATATCTATTTCAGCCATAACCTATATAACTATTACAATATTTTCACTAGTGTTTTTTTTTTTAAATCTCTAAGCGTGAAGATTATACAATTATTCATAATTCGGAAATCCGAATACAATAGATATACATGTTTTCAAGTTACATGAAGTTATTTCCTTTTTCCAGGCTATATTAATTTATGTCTATGGTCTCACATCTCTTGCTAGTCTCCCCTTCACGCCAGTGCTATTTGTCACGTGGTTGCATCAGAAACTCTTCAGTCTATACAACCAAAACAAAAGGAGAATGTTTGTTCAATAGTTACTTGCAAGTTAAAATTGACAGTTATTTGAGGCAAAAAAAAAAAAAAACATTAACCAAAAAAAAAAAAAGTATTTTACGAATAATTTTATTTAATTGATTTTACACAGCAAAATTTGTTTTTCATGCTGATAGCATGTTCAGTGCGCTATGCTCTTTGGTACACTAGTGAAGAATTCGAACTCAAACCTTCTTGTGAGGTAGCCAAGCCGTAGCCAAGCGGTTTCGGCTTCTCGGTCACACATCTCATTTTATCATTAACGTTTTGATCAAACCAATTTGAATCCAATTATATTCAAAATTAAAATTATATTAGTAAGAAAAAAAAAAGAATTCTAGTGATAAACGTTGATCTAATCAGATTTATTGATATTTCAGAAGCTTGAACAGGCACTGAAGGAACAAATAGAAGCTTGGTGAAGGAAATCACGAGTTGCAATGTTTTAAAATTCAATTTAAAATAAATGAATGAAACATGTCTTTGAAATAAATAATTATTTTTAAATTCACACATTACTGGAAGCAATCTGCAAACTTAACCCTTTAGAAAAAAATGTTAACAAAAAAAAACAGACTTTCAGTATCTCTCTGTTGTCTATCTGTGTGTGTGTGTGTGTGTGTGTGTGTGTATTGAGAATGTTTCATGTTTAAGGTAACAACGGTGCGGCATGGTCGGTGTCATGTCACAGACACAAATATTAGTACTATGAGCTGTTGGTGATCAAAGATTCTCCTTATCACGGGGCCTCCTTAAGGCGCGGTGCCTGGGGTGGTTGCCCCTTTCGCCTCCCCTAAGGCCGCCTCTGTTATTTAAGCATATAATGAAACGAATATGTTAACAGATATATCGTTTTAGAAAATTATTTTTCCACAATTTCCACATTAAAATGTTTGTTTTCTGTTCATACTATTTAATAATAATGCATTGGCCATTCTGTACTGTATTAGGCAGAGATAACATTAACCTCCGTGAATGATGATACAGCCATTTCTTTGAGTGTTGTTTTTTGTGTGTTTTTTTTTTTTTATAAAAGCAATGGCGAGTTCTGAGAATGTCAACCGAGAAAACGAATCATTAGAGCAAGCAGGGCTGATTGGTTTAATTTATTTGTTTCAAATAACTTCCTCCTTTTCAAAAAAAAAGCTTGTAGAGACTAGGTTAATAAACATTGTCCATACTGAGTTTAAAGAACAGGTTGACATACCTGTGAACTGATTTGACTTTAAGGTACCAGTACAGAGCAATCTGTAGATCGGTCAAATGTGGGGAGTTCACTTGATTTTACAATCACTTTATTGTGGCTTTGCTCTTATTCTTGTTTCTGTGTATCTGTTATGTGTATGCTAAGTATCCGGTTCCGTATCCCGAGTATCCGCTTTATACATGTTGAGTATCTGGTTGTGTACCCTGAATATCCCATTGGTTTAGGCTAATTATTCGCTAGCGATTTCTGAGTATCAGTTTTATTGTATGCTTATTTTCCGGTTGGTTATCCTGAGTATCCAGTGGTGTGTGGTCTCAATGTTGGCTGATTGATCGAAGTGATACAAAAATAAAAATATAAAATGACTGATTGTTAATACATGTCTCTAAAATTCTGGAAACTATTTAAAATAAAAAAAAAATACATTAATAGAAAGAAAAAAAACGATTATGGTGCTTCTTTACTCTCAAAACATTAATTAATTTTAAGCTCATTCTTCATACTTTTATTTTTCACCAATTTAATGCACTTAAGAAAGTGTGTGTGTGTTTTGTGATCGCTCCAAGTTTGCAGGATGCCCAAATTTGTGATTCAAAACTACGTCGAGAACATCTGCACTTATGAAGATTAGTGGGAAAAAAAGGGGGGGGGGGAATGGCGTGGGGAGTTTATGGATGTCTTTGGACCAGTTTGACATGCTAGTAGTGTGAAACTCCTGCTTCCATTGACTGCATCATGAACTTTGGGATTTATGGTGACAATGTGAAAATCAATTTTTGTTTTATATTACTATCATGACACTGTAGTTTTTGACTTCATAGTCTTCGAACACAATGCTAAAAGAAGCATGCAGCAATAAACGTGAATTTCTGATCTCACGCTAACCGCACAAGCGTCAAGTTTAGAGCAACTGAAACCGGTCTGCGGAAATAATGGTTCCACTAGCTGTCATGAAAAATGTCAGAAAGTCACAATCACAAGGTCACAATCACAAGGTCACAATCACAAGATAAAAATTCACAAGGTTACAATCACAAGCTTACAATCACAATCTCACAATCACAAAGTCATAATCACTATGTCACAATCACAATGTCACAATCACTATTTCAGAATCAAGTTTTAATAAAATTATTACATTTCAGAAAACCCTGTGCCAATGACAAGTTCATTTTATACATAGCTATTACAAGATACGAGGTTTGGAAAAAGTTTACAACATAAACTACATGTTGCCCTTGTTAAAATGCTTCCTGTCTGTCGTCACACACACACTCACTGGCGGTATAAATATGGTTAGCTTGGTTTCACAAGAAGAACTTGACATAACAATCATGGCCAAGTTTTAAATTACCAATTACAAAGACAGATGTCTCCATCGTGTAAGATATATTAGAGATTTGAAAATAACGCAAACAAAATTTGACTGTAATTAAACTTTGAAGAGAACAAAAATTCAAAAACTTATTTAAATTTAACTTACGATATATTCACCAAAAGCTAAACCGTTTGATCGTCTTAAGAGCTAAGCCGAAGGCTCTTCGAGCTCTAAGTTTGAAAAAAAACCTGTTTGGACGCCAAACAGTAAAAAAAAAAAAAACCTGTGTGAACACAGTTCTGTTTGAGATAGACCCGAGTCAATGCCTATGTAAAGCATTGCTGTTTCCAATGCCTTTGGCCCCCGACGCATGCTTGGCTGCACATGGCCGAAGGCTGAGGGCACCGGGAGCCTCCGCCATTTTCCTTCCTTATACCAAGCTAACCGTGGGGGACACGCCATTTATATAACTGTCCCTTGAGGAACAGCGCATGGATGTGTGACAGGTTTGTGGAGACTTTTTTGCCACCCCGCCCGTGGACTCTCGTCTACCCGTGGGTATCCACAGTTATGTTTCGCCATTCATTTAGCCTAGCTACCCCTTCAAGTAGCCGTTTCCACCCGGGTGCCACGGTGAGGCAGAACAGCGTACCCGGGAAAAGCTAAACCTAAAAGTAGATAAGTACATTAAATCCATTGTTTACATAACAACAACATAGAAGCCGTGAGAAAAAAAAAGTTAACCAGCACTATCATAGTAAAAAAGATAAGTCATCAATAGTATAAGTCATCAATAGTGTAAGTCATCAATAGTGTAATGACCCTTTAGTAACCTTTAGGGGAAAAGGTCAATTAAGAGAGAAACAAAAAACCCTTTTAAAGTCTAAAAAACAATTTCCTGACATTGTTATTTTTATTAAAGTCACTGCAGGTCAGCTTCTGAATGTCAGTTTCTAATTAACAAATACAAGATTCCCAGAAGGTTTGGCTTGTTCTTTTTTTTTAAAAAAAAAAAGGAAACAGACATGCGATTGTTCGAATGATAACATTCATAAGCTTGATTTAGATATCAGCATCAAATTCCTTCATAACTATTTTACTCCAAATAAATAAAATAAATAAATTATAGCTTTTATATAGCGCTACTTTCATGCTAATAGGATGCTCAGAGCGCTTTGATCTAATATCATTTGTGGACCAATGGGTGTGGGAGGGGGTATCTAGGAGTAGGTTTTTCCGTGCTACCTTTAGGCGCTCAGTAAACACAACTCTGCTCGAGTCATGTGTCAAACCTCGAGCACCGTTCATGGGTAGCCAAGCCAAGCAAAGTTCAAGCGCACTTAGCCTCTCGACCACGCTATAGCGGTAAGAGCTCCAATGGTCAGTAGAAGAACGGTAAAATTCTCAAACTGGACAGTATGGGACTAAACATTGACACAATTAGCGCGAAGTTCTACTAGTTTTTATTTTGGAGAGCTATACTGGCTTCCCAAATCACATGACATACGTAAGTATAAAGGCGCTTTTATACCTGTTTAAATAGTGATGAAACCCAGTGTAGAATTAGATATTTTTTCTTTCATTTTAATGCTTTCAAACACAATTCAATAACAAATGATGAAAAAAAATGTAAATCACTAGTTGAAATAATATAATAACCTGACTGTCACATGGAGGTGCTGCGGCTGAGCGGTATAGCGATTGGTTTCTGAACCGGGGGTCCAATGTTCTAATCTCGTGATGATTTGATTTTATTTCCGGTATCTTTTGGGCGCCTCAGAGTCCACCCAGCTCTAATGGGTACATGAGATTAGTTGGGGAAAATTAAAGGCGGTTAGTCGGTGTGCTGGCCACATGACACCCTCATTAACCGTGGGCCACAGAAACAGGTGACCTTTACATCATCTGCCCCATAGATCTCAAGGTTAGAACGGGAAAGTTTACATTGACAGACATAGAATATTAGTATGGAAGAAATAAAGGACTGTGAAGATAATGCCCATCAAGTCTTATCTATCACAAAATAATACCACTGACGTGGACCAAGCACTACGTCCCTTGTAGAGTATCATTGAAAGACTTGTTTGGATTGTTGACAACTTTACACCATTGTTAGTTCTTTGTTTAACTCCTACATTGGCCTTCTATCTACTTCTAAATATGTCTAATTAACGTTTGTTTGCATCAGTATCTCTTTAAGGTGTTCGAGATGATTTATTCCAGCAGTAAACACACACAGACTGACTGACATGATATGTGATACGATACGATACGATACGATATTATGTGATAAGATACTGTGTGATATATAAGATAAGATAACTTTTATTGATCCAATCAAGTGGAAATTCGGTTTGACTACAATTGACAACCTCAGCGTAACTAAAGTACAATAACAACATATATGCACAATATAGATGCACATACGAACGACATTCACACACGAAAAACAAATACACATAACTAGCGCTTTATAAATAGACTTCTATGTCCTTCTCGATGACGATAGAATGTTAATTTTTAATGTTGGTCATCCAGGGTCTATTATTATTGACTGTTTTAATTTTCTTCTTTGGTACAATTATGTTTTCACAGAACTGGATGTACGAATTAACAGTTGTGGATGTAATCAATCGGGATCTTTTTAGAGGTGTGGATAAAAATCAGCACAGTTTAACTATGTGCAACGCGTACAACCTTCAAACTCTTCCCGTATCCCTGGGGGTACGCGGACTCTATTTTGGGAAACGCTGCTTTACACCAAGGGACGCAATTCACGCGTATTGCAAAATATCTTTCAGCACTTTTTGTTTTGCTGGTTCCAGTTTGTCTGATGAAGCCACTACACACACACACACACACACACACATACACACACACACACCTGCCAATCAATCTTTCCGCTGGCCTCTTCACGTCTGTAGACCAACAAAATGTTTCGCCGCAGGTTATGTTCTGGCCAGCACAACCCAAACACTGGTGAAGCTCACTTCCGGTGTACTCTTAAAGCTATTAGCCTGGATTAAAGATCGTCTTAAATTGACCAATAGGTAATCGTTACGTCGTCATGTGGATGGAAAAAGGGGGGCACATTTTGAATGTTTTTTTTTAAACGTTACTATCATTCAAAGTTTTTCTTTCCCCCCTACCCCCCCCCCCCCCCCAAAAAAAAAAAAAAAAAAAAAAAAACATACAAACCAGTTATACAAGATTGTAAAAGCCCTACAATATTGGTCAATAATGATTTTAAAATTTCATTGTAGAAATTTTTAAAAAAAGAACAGATTGCTCATGTTGACTGTCACCACCTCAAAGTTGGTGCCATAGAGTAGAAACCCTAATTCTGTATTGTGTATGTTAATTCCATATTGTGAATCTTATTCACAACCCATGTTGCACTAAGGTGAACACTTTTGACCTTAGGTGAACCAGGGAGTAAAAGGCAGGCAGTCCACATAGAGATCTTGTAGCAAGCACTTGTATTGAGTCACTTAAGATATAAGCAGTAGAGTTAGATGTTTAAAGTAGTTGGTTATAGAATAAGTACTAAGTTGTGATATTCGTATATTACTGTTGGATTAATACTGACCATTCCTGGGTCGAATTGTATGGTGTATTCACTATGTGGTGTTATATTAAACTTATTGTATCTGCTACACCCAGCGTCATTTCATTATTCAGTGATTTGTAACAAGAACCCAATGTCACCACCACGCCTACATTGATAGCCACAGCCACATCCATAACATATAAAATAACCCGGTGATATTTTATGGTGTCAGAAGTGGCAGCAAACAGCATTTATAGTGTCAGAAGTGTCAGCAAACGATATTTTATGATGTCAGAAGTCAGAACTGCTAACTTAAAGGATTTATGAGCATCAGAGGAACAAGTCAAGAATTTTTTTCTATTGCTGTCAGAAGTATTTTAATACTAGTTACTTACAGTAACATTTATACGGATATTTTTTAAGTTGGCAAGTGAACTATTTAGTTAACACATGAAAAAGTAACTCTAAAAAATATTTGTTTACACAAATCATGACGCCACTCAACGAGCAAGAAAGCTAAAACCTGATTATTACAGACTCTACTATTTTTCTCATTTGGTCGTTCAGCGACACATTCAACATTATAGAGATGACCTAGATCTACATTTATTGAGACCAGCACACAATTTTTCAAGTGAGATTCACGTGATCCAAGAGTGACATTATGCATTATTATTATCTTCAGCTAGTCTAACACTCTAACTCTAACAGAAAACAGAGCTGAAATTGAAAGTTAACTGTGCCTACTATTTTAACTTGTACTTCAAGATTGAACTTTACATGAATTGCAACTAATCCAGAATTTATTAAATTTTTTTTGACTACACACTTGGTATCTAGATCTACTACTACATGTCATGTTGACCTGCCATGACACAGTTACCGTTAGCGAGCTATTTTTTCATCTGTGATGAAATTAACAATTTGAACTGTTCCTGTCTGAGCTGTATTTTCAACTTTTCCAGTTGACTACTGTCCTAAGTGTCATTTATCTGGAAGCCTGATTTATGTGGTTGTACTTTTACACCAGTTGAGATAGCTTTGGGAGCACAGCATTGTTCAAAGTTATTTTAACATCCTAAGCGAAAGAGATCAAACATGATACGCTGAGACAACCTGGATACTACAGCCTGTGTGGGTGAAACTAGACAACCGTGATACTACAACCGATGTGGGTGAAAATCTAGTACTACAAGTCATTCAAGTCATCGTTTGAAGACAGCTGATATATGGTCAGTCGAAGTAGCTGACATATTCAAGAATCATCTACATCGAGTGCTCGTCATAATTCTAATGACACACTCCTATTGTCGCTGTCTAACAGCACAGTTAATAAGAGAGCGCTCTTACTCTTAGACCTCTCTTGTCGTCACTACCTAAGGTCATTTTTAGTTATGTATATTTGTTTCAGCAACTGTATGAAAATGGATTACCTGTCAAACATCTGAAGTATTTATTGGATTACTTATGAACTGTACCATTGTGCTGTGGATTTAGCAAGTGAATTACTTATGAACTGTACCATTGTACTGTGGATTTAACAAGTGGATTACTTATGAACTGTACCATTGTGCTGTGGATTTAACAAGTGGATTACTTATGAACTGTAACATTGTACTGTGGATTTAACAAGTGGATTACTTATGAACTGTACCGTTGTGCTGCGGATTTAGAAAGTGGATTACATATGAACTGTACTGTGGACATAATTTATGTGGAGCATCACCGGAACTTTATGTACAAGTCAAGCATCAAGTGAATATTTAAGGGAAGTAACTTTAATTACCCTTTAGTATTAATGAATATTGATTAGTTCTCTTTGAACTACACCACAATTTTTTTCATTGTTTACATTTGTATTTATATATACATTTGACTTTAGGGACTAAATTTAATTATCTATTGAGTCTGAGCATTTATATTTTTTTTTCAAGTAAGCATCCAGGTATTGGTAGGGACTCTTTAGATAAAGTAAATACTTGATCGTATAGCTGTATTAGTTAAGTTTGTATTTGTCAAGTATCTATCATATTGTTAAACTCTTGTATTGATATCGTCTTGTTTACATTTGTTGAATTTTCTTTTTGCGTCATTGTTATTTCTCATTGTAATTCTTTTGTCTACTATTTCTACTATCTTGTAATGTCTCTTTAAAGCAGACTGTTTAGTATCTATAGTGTATTTATGTTTGTCTAATTACTTAATATATATATTTATTTTACTTCTTATTTCAACCTATTTTTTATTATTATCAACACTACACTACACACTTGATACACTATGGGATGTATTTTGATTTGAGATTGACAAGATTTATATTGTATATACTCTTCAAACACATTCAACTATTTTGATACTATTGATACATTGATCACTATTTACCAGACTAATAAGGCTCATATAATTGTGAATTATTTGTTGCAATCAATTTTTACATTGCAAGTGGAGATACTAAAAATACATAATCACATAATTGATCAGTAAAGTATTACATTATGAACTAGACAAAGTACCAAGAATAACTTAAGATACCTCATAACCTCAATTGTTTCGCACAAAATATATATCTACTATTACCTGTAATTACTATTTGAGCAATAATAAGTATTTATTGTACAATACTTCATTTACAAATATCTAGTACACATATCTATTAATTAACTATATTACTAATTTGAATCTTTGAAAATGGCTGAGTATGAAAAACTAATAGAGATAGTGGATAAACTAAAGTTAAAAGAAGATGATAGAGCTGCATTCATTAAAATTGAAATAGATAGAATTAGAGTAGAAAAAGACAAGCAACGGGAAGAGAGGCTACATGAAAGAAGACTGAGAGAGAAAGAACAAGAAAACTTAGAGAAAGAAAAAGAACGCCAGCATGAAATAAAATTAAAAGAACATGAAGAAAAAATGGCCAAGCTAGCAAAAGAAAATAAAGACAATTCAGCAAGTCAAACTTCATCTCATCATCAGTATCATAGCAAATTTAGGAACTTTGACCCAAAAGAAGACACATTGGAAAATTTCATAATTCAATTTGAATACATCTGTCAAACAGCAAATATGAATAGTGCACAAATGGCTCAACAACTTCTAGCTAACCTAAGAGGTGAACCACTAAACATCATCGACACACTAACTATGGAGCAAAGAAAAGACTACAACACAGTAAAACAAAGACTTATTGAACATTTTGGCAAAACGGAGGAGCACTATCGAAAACTTTTTAGGGAAATAAAACTAGCCAAGAATGCAGATTTAAAAAGAACAATACATGACATGCGCCAGAACATGACAAAGTGGCTACAACTCGCAAACTGTAACTTAGATGACCCCAAACAGATATTAGATTTCTTTCTCATTGAGAATGTGTTAATAAATGTTACAGATGCAGCATTCTCATTCCTGAAGGAGAGAAAAATAAAAAATGAAGCTGAATTGATATCAAACTTAACAACATACAAAGACTCACACCCAAACATCACCATTGACAAAAGGGAATTATACAATGTAGCTGCAACAGTGACAGAAAACCATCCAAGAACTACAAATAAATTTAAATATGCCAAGAGCATACAATGTTTTTTCTGTGGCATATTGGGTCACACCAAAGCAGAGTGCAGAAAGAGAATGGCATCAGAAAAACAGCAATATGTAAATAGAAACCATAGATATGGAAGAGATAACAGAACTTTCCAGAGCTTCAGTCCTAACTATAATAGATCCTATCAACAACAATATAACAGAAGAACTTGGCAAAGCTACAGTCCAACTAACAGTAGATCACATCAAACAAACAGAAGATGGCAAAACAACAGAATGTCGAGAAGAGACCAATTTCAAGATAGACAACATACTTACCACAATAACAATCATACCAGACAAAACATAGCAGCTGTAGCAACTGAAAGACCAATAGAATATGAAACAGTACCATAGAAAAAGAATGTTTAGCCATAGTGTGGTGTACACTGCGACTAAAAAGACATCTGTTAGGCAGATTTTTCCTAATATTTACAGATCATAAACCATTAACCACTCTAAATGTTAAAGCAAATACTAATAGTAGAATTACAAGATGGACCATGATCCTAGCTGATTTCCATTTTGAAATAAAACAAATAAAAGGGAAAGATAATGTTATTTCTGATTTTATGTCCAGATATATTCAAGATAATCAGAATGACTTAGATAATGATCTATGTCATGTTAGTCAAAACTTGTATTGCTAAATGTCAAAGATTTAAGATTCACACCTTAAAGTAAAAAATTATTTTTACAACCAACTATGAGCATCATGTTGTAAACATTGAGCATTATGTTGTAAATATTGAGCATTGTTTTGTAAACAATGAGTACTATTTTTAAACATTGAACTAGAAACCATTTAAAAAAAAAAAAAACTCTATTAGTAAACAAACTTTGGAATTTGATTACTACATTGTAACCTACATTTTTTTCACATTCTTTTGTCAACAAGAATAACATTTTTGTACTCAACAATGTAAACAAACATTGAATTTTTTTCCCAACTTATTCAGTACCTAGCTCAATTTTTTCCATGCAATGTAAACATTATTTTTTCTCATTGTATTGAGAACAACTTGGACAAAATTTTTTTTTCTACAGCTATTGTAAACAAGATTGGAATTTTTTTACTATGTCATTTATCACAATTGTATAACTTAGTCACATTTTTCAATACTATTGAAAAAGGAGATTGATTCATAATGTAACTTATTTATTTAACGTCAATTAGTGTAATTAAATATTGACATACACTTGTATTTTTTTGAAAACATTTTTGTCAAACTATTCTTATGGACTATATTTTTTTGTAACAATCATTGATGTAAACAAGAAGATTGTTGTACAAACTTTTTGATATTTCAAGTACTGAAAGAGACACTTGATATTATTCTTTTAAATTGGACTTACACATTTTTTCACAACAGATTAAAATGAATACAACTAAACTAGTAGGATGTTATGCTTGTATATATATGCTTGAACAAATTAATGTAAACTCAAAGATTGTATCACAACTGACACATTTTCTCAGTTGAATTTTTTTTGACAAAAGAGTTTTTTTTTGAAATTTGTACACAATAATTATTTGATAAACAATGTAACATTAAACTTTTGCCATTACTAGCTACAAATTATTTGAACTGTCATATGGAGAAATACTTAATTGAAACATAAGGTGCATGTAACAAGCACTATGAAGGATACTTATTATTTTGATTTCATGTTCATACTTTTGAGCAAATATTTTGATACTTGAATTATACATATTTACTTGTGTAATATTAATGCACAACAATTTTTTATGGAGATGTCAAACCTCATATTGAAGTAAACAGATACATTGAATTTGTAACAATGATCATTAATCAATTTGATCTTGAATTTTGACACATATTTTGAATTTTTCTATACTTATCACTTACATATTGAGACTTACTTGTAACATTTTCTACATGATTTGTACATATTGTACTATTGGTGTCAAAAACCAGACTTCTAACATTGCTATAGTGTCAAAGATTTTTTTTATAAATAGATATTGTGAATAAAAACTTGTATTAATTTTTCACATTGTGACATAGGAGATTGTCATTGAAATTTTCGTCACACTTTGCACATATTATTATGAAAAAGACTTGTAAATATTGAACACATTTGAATATTGATGTATATATTAGAACTACATGTAAAGAATTATTTGGGATGTTAAGTATTTGACTCAGAGAATTATTTGAATTGCCTTACAAGAATATGATGAATTAGAGAATTTTGCCCTTGTATGAATTTTTTTTGATTCAGCAAATATTTTGTGTAACACTGTCATATTATATATTTTATTGCAAGTTTGTAGTTCTATTTGAACTCAGCAATTGAACATTTCATAGACCCCAAGAATTCCAATTGATCCTACTTATGATAATTATGTCGTCAAGCTGAAAAAAATTTCTTCAAAATTTTTTTCAAAAGGGGGGTGATAGGTAATGTCACCACCTCAAAGTTGGTGCCATAGAGTAGAAACCCTAATTCTGTATTGTGTATGTTAATTCCATATTGTGAATCTTATTCACAACCCATGTTGCACTAAGGTGAACACTTTTGACCTTAGGTGAACCAGGGAGTAAAAGGCAGGCAGTCCACATAGAGATCTTGTAGCAAGCACTTGTATTGAGTCACTTAAGATATAAGCAGTAGAGTTAGATGTTTAAAGTAGTTGGTTATAGAATAAGTACTAAGTTGTGATATTCGTATATTACTGTTGGATTAATACTGACCATTCCTGGGTCGAATTGTATGGTGTATTCACTATGTGGTGTTATATTAAACTTATTGTATCTGCTACACCCAGCGTCATTTCATTATTCAGTGATTTGTAACAAGAACCCAATGTCACCACCACGCCTACATTGATAGCCACAGCCACATCCATAACATATAAAATAATACGGTGACCTTTGAATGGTAACTGTTGAAGACAACTATCAACATGCATGTGTAATCATGTTTAATTTTGAATAATTTATGGAGCATTTAAAATATCTGGAATTTAACTGTTTTAAATGATGGTCGTTGACTTGTAGCACCAAACTGCTGGTAAACAACTCAACCGCTGTAACTTGTAAAACTTGAAATAACTTCAATAACGTCTTTTGTGAACAAAATCTGACTTGTATAAAGTTCTTATAAATATAATAGAGATAAAACGAACTTGTGATGCACTAAATAGATCAGACTTTAGTAAATAATATAAAACGGTAAACAAAATCTAACTCACAACAATAACACTTTTTTTCAGTCTCACGAACTGGAGACGTCTGTCTTAACTGAGACCGGTGACGAGAAAGGCACCTAACTTGCATCATTCACAAACAATCGCTAACTCTTCCCACCGTCACTATAGAAACACACACACACACACACAGACGCACTTCATAACAACACTGCATATTTCAGTATAATAATATATGTTTGTATTTCTAATATGTAGAAGATGTCACGGCTTGATTCAATGACTGTCAGTTGTTCATTCTACTTTCAAAAGAAAATAGATTAAGGTTAACATAAATTTTAATAAATACTATATAGTAAGTTGCATAAGTCTTTTGAACATACACTTATGATTTTTTTAAATATTAGACGTCAATGGAACAATTGCTAAAAAATTGTAATGAACTAAAAGAAAATATAATTGGAAACAAACATTTATGCACTCCAGAACTCTCCAGAACTCTAGGTAGCCCTTACAGGTACAGTGGAGGGAGCACGAAGAAGGTCGTCCAAAGAAAAGGCTGGCTGGGCAACGTCAAGGAGTGGACCGGCCTCTGTCTTGATATTCCGCTTGGGTCACTGCTCACCGGGAAGCGTGGATGAACGAACTGTCTCAGCACTCCTACGCCAAGAGACAAATGTTGATGAATGTCTGCAGACATGTCTTGCTAATTATTAGATCAAGTCTTTTTCATGGCAATTACTTTTATTTCTGTATCTTGAACTATAGTAATGTTGACATTATATTTCCACCTAGAAAAACAAGAATTAGTTGATTTACAAATTAACTTAACGATAGAATTTCCAAACAGAAGTCAACATGAAACCATAAATGAAATACGTCTGTACCAAGAGCGTTGTATTAATTTTGACACGTCTGACAGAATAGAATTTCTTTTTCTCACTTGCTCACCGACTTCCAGTCTTTGAGTTCTCACCCTCGGGGATTTAGTTTTTCTCTCCGGTTTTTTCCCCTAGACAGTAAACGATTAGACGGTATGACTCGCCAGCAGGAGGGACTTAATTACCATCAAAGCCCCAACTACGCCAAGAAGGAAGCAAAGGAAATGGCCGAAACGTATCTTCCGGTAAGATTTGGGTAATTCGGTCAACGTCATGGCCCACGAAAACGAGGCTCATTATAGTAGGAATATCAGACTTCACTTTGATTCACGCGGACTGACGCTGACCTGTTCATGACTTGAAATGTCACTTTTTATATCTTTGGCATCTTGAGTCAGTCTAGGTGATTGACACATATCCATCTCATCTAAAGTATTGTTTATTTTTAGTAACGCTTAAAATAAATCCACCTAATGGTTCAATGAATTAATATGAGATCGCGAGATATCAGCGAGCACTTTTGTCTGGTTTATTGGAATGAAGGTTGGTCTGGCATAACAATGAATTCTTGAACGATTTGATCCATATATAAAAATACTTTAAAAATTCGTTAAACGTTTCCAGTCGATTGCCTTCCCTTCCACTTAAAATAAAAAAAATAAATAAACAAGGAAAACTTTAAAAAATACTTATAAAAAATACTTATACGAATGTTAATTATATCATTTAGCTGGGTCAGTAATATTATTAAATTTGTTATTGATCTAGACCAGGGGTGGGCAAATTACGCTCCGCGGGCCACGTGCGGCCCTCGGAAGTGTTTTTTTACCGCCCTTGGACACATAAATAAATCAGGTGTGTCCACACATTATACATACAAAAATGCAAATATATTAAAACATAAATATAAATGTAAATATCTATAGAGATCATTGAAACATTTGATTCTTATCACTTATAATGAGGAGGCTAAAGAAGCTTTGTTTCTAAAAGTCATTTTAAAACGTTTATAGTAAACGAAGATTAATTTTAATGGCAATATTTCGAAAAATTCAGTCTAAGACACAAGCTCAGGCCAGTATTTATTCAATACTATAAAAATGTGTGTTTTAAGTGTTGGGTTGGGTTGTACAAGAAAGCAAGTCTAACAACTGGTGGAGACCCTGCTTTGACTGAGTAAAAACAGACTTTGAAATAAAAATAAAGAGCAATATCCCAATCATAAACTCATAACGGGAAAGTTACACAAAGCTGCATTGGATATCCAACAAATTAAGAGCACGCATACGAAATCTATATTATAATCTGACCGGCCTCAGGCATAGACAAACTATGCAGCTGCCAAGGACCTATGATTATTGAGGGCCCCGCACAGGACATATAATGTCATATTTTAGAGACGAAATTTCGATACTAGTCCTCACTGTTATTGTTGAAGTACACTAGGTATTTCATAAACTCTATAATTTTAGTTGTTCTCGCTGTTAACTCCAGGAACTCCAGTTATCTAAGGCCGGCTCTGACTGTCAGTTTCGAAAAGTATTTGAAGATTTTGAAACAAAACATACCGATGATCGGTAAAGCAGTAGTATCTGCTGGCCTAGCATTTGAAGAACATGGAATCTCAAGGAACAAGTTGTTAGGTTCCTTGTAGGACATTAACTGTGAATTTGTTAGTAATATTTCTAATAAAGAGTGAAAGACATAATTCATGTTCATTATAAAGTGTTACGTATATATATATATATATATATATATGCGCCCCCCCCCCCCCATTCCCCAATCTTTAAAAATGCGGCCCTCGGCAGAAAATGGTTGCCGTCCCCTGATCTAGACCAACAAAAATAAATTTGTGCGATTAGAGATATTTTTACAACTTGTTTTTGTTTAGGACTATGTCATGCTTTTAGCTTTCTCAATACGCTATGATCCTATCACTTATCTAGACCAGTTGGGCTAAATGGGTGGGGGGGGGAGAAAGAAGGGTATATCGGGGTGAATTTAACCGTAATCGGTTTAAAAAACAATTTAAAAAAAGAGGGTAACGACCTTAACATTCTAACTCATGGTTCACGCCTCCTCAAGCCGACATATTAGCCACTCTGCTAGTGAGGTGCATATGCCTATAGAAGATGTTATAGTTATGTTTTGTTTGTTCCACACATCGGCGACCTATAAAGGGAAATTATTCAGCTTATACTACTTTAGTCAAGTACTATTTCTTTTCCTTGTTAGTGATACCAATAAAAACAATAAAATCGATAATATTTTTTATTATTTTTTGTTGTGAGGTAAAAGAAATAATTATGAAACGTTTTAGTTTGATCCGAGATCGGGTGCCGGAGAAATAACGTGTACAAGCCATTTATCAGACAGACAGACAGTGAGTTGATAAAAGTTGTATAAAAAGTAGTAGAGAATTGGAGACGGTTGATGTGAGCATCTCCCTCTACTCTTCACAGATCACAATCTTTCCAGAAAGGAGAAACGGAGAAAACAAATCTGAACAATGACACATTTTTGTTATAAATGAAAACTGAATAAACATTTACAGACACGTCTAACTTATCTCATAAGACGTTACCATCTTTCTTGCTATTCTTATCTCAAAACATCCTACAACCTGTTTGTTTGTTTTACATGTTTCGGATGTTCCTTCAGAGTTGAAGATAGTTTACTTCCTAGTCCAAACCTCCCGCAGGACGACCGGGGATGGGAGCGGGCACGGTTTGAACCCTGGACCATCGATAAATCGGAACGACAGTCCAGCGCGCAAACCGCACGACCAGGTAGCCATCCAAAACCTAAGCGGGTCTACAGACATAGAGAAATGTTAGAATCGTTAGTAAATATAACCTGGTGTTGGGGAAGCGATACTTGTTGTGGAGTCTCAAATTAATAGAATTAATAATAACCAAAAGATAAGTTAGTGCAGACGTGTTGGGGGTAGCCCAAGGAGGGAAATATATTCGTTATTGCAATTTAAAAAATAATTTCCTATGTAATTATCTGATCAAGGCATGCTGCCTGGTTCTACTGCCAGAAAGTTTCGATAATTAACCAAACATATTTGTAAATTGTGATCAGTTTTATATCTTACATAGTCATTCATTGATTCCTTGGTGGAAGATTGTAAAAGACGAAGTAATGAATAGTTTATGTGTTTGTTTGTTGGGAGGTAGGGTGCATTTTGAACAAAGCTTATAGCAACTCTGTCTGTCTGTCTGGTCAAAAGTTTGTCCACGTTATTTCTCCCACACTTCATTTCGGATCAAGCTGAAATATTGCACACTTATTTCTTATACCTGACAATACAAGAATTAATACCAATTAGAAAATGAACCAATTAGTTAATAAACTATTGGTGATTGATTATTTGGTTTTGTATCTCGAACTAGAGAATGACAATGTACTTGACTTATGTGGGGGTATAAGTTAAAGTAGCCCTCTTTATAGGTCACCGCTTTAGACCTTGAAGCTAACAATAGATAACTATAAAACCTTCTACGTTGATAAGCGATTCGTTGGCAGAGTGGTTAAGGTATTGACTTGAAGAGGCTGATGAGGCCTAGCCCTCTAGCTCGCATTTCGCTCGTTATAAATGCATTTTAAAATGACCCAGGTATCCCGTTTTTTCTCCCTTCCCCCCTGACCAGACAAGGGATAGGATTATACAGTATTGAGAAAGCTAAAAGCGTGGAGAGCTAAACAAAAAACAATTGGAAAAACTATTTGTAATCTAGCAGATTTATAGTTGTTAGTATAGTCTATTACAAATTGAATTGTTCAACTGATCAAAACTAATTACTACAAGTACGCGTAATATTAGCTTTGTTATCTATTTAAAAAGTATTCTTTAAGCTTTTCTTGTTCATAAAATTTACATTTTTTTTTTGTTGAAATTGTCAGTTTTAAATAAAATTTACACGAACATCTTTGGAAGAAAGAAACTACAGCATTATTTTAAATAGTTGTAGATTGTTAAGATTTTATAAGGGAAAATTCAGAGGTCTTCTTATCTTTGCAGACGACAAGACAAATTTAGAATTTGACATTACGGTATCGGCTCTTAGATCGCGTCAAGTGCTTGTATCAGTATCGACATTCCGTGTTTCTCTATCGGCTCAAGCGCTGGAGTCACGTTCAGCTCAGCACATTACAGTAATCGATTACAATCATTGTGGAATCGACTTTTTTTTCTGAGAGGAAACATGAGATGATTTTGTTGTCCTATTTATCTGTGAAATGTCTCGTAGCAGACGATAGGTTGATGATGAGACACTTGTGCTTGACCTTACTTGGCCGACGGTATCACAGTTACATGTACTAACCTACTATATTACCAACTATCTAACTTATAACAGTGGTGTGTTATACTTTTGCATATATCTTCATATATCACCGTAGTATGTAAGAACTGCAGACTTTAAAAAAAAATTACATTTAGAAACAACACTTTACAAAAACAATTTTATGAATGTGCATGTTACTTCTTGGATTCATGAGATTGATGATATTTCTTTTATCTGTTTCGATGGCCTATGATTAATGAGGATGTCATTAGGCAAGCACAGCGACCAACTTTAACTTCTCTAACTAATGTCAAGTACCAAATAAAGTTGGGCTAACTCATGGGCAACTTAAGAGATCCAAATTTCAAATTACTAATATACAACAGGTTTTGAACCCGAGATCTCGTGGCAACCAAGCCCCGTGAAAGCATTAAAATTGAATAATAAGTATTGATATATAGAGGATGTAATTCTGATTTTAAACCGATTAATTGTAAGATGAGTGCAAGCCTCTGCATGACATTGATTGAAAAGTCCATTAATAAAAACAATATCTGGTGAGCAACAGTCAAATCTTTTACTATCTTTAAGTAAGAAGAAATTAAAGAAAAGTGCAGTACTTCACATAGCCACACAGACCCAGCTGGCATCAACAAATTTTAGCGCAGCCACGCAGACAAAGCCATTGTCTTTTGGATGTTGATGTACTTGCTTTTTCATCCATCAGCTCCTGTTTTGAGGGGTTTTGCAAGGGTATTAGAAGATTCATCCAATGTTTGAGAAAAACTGCTAAGAACGAATTCAGTTTTATATCCTCCTAATACTGTAGACATGCATCGGGTCGCCTACGGAAAATTCATGGGAAAACTCGTGGTGTTAAAAGAAAAGCGGAGTATTTATTTCTATTAATATATATGTATAATTGTATATTGTTATTTGTTTTAATATATTTTTATTAAAACCCGTGTTAAAGCCCTTCCGCGAAAGTCAAGGGACCACTGTAGCTGTAACGTTAATTCATTTGACTTTTGTTTTGTTTTGTTACGTTACAAATCTTCAGAACCTCTTTCCCTTTTAAAACAGCTATTTATACCTCCCTCAACCCTCACCCCCGTTACGTAATATCCAAACGATCCCTACGTTTGACATGTGGAGGGGAGAAAGTTTCAGAGCAGCTTTTACCTCCCGTAGGTAGCCAAGAGGCTTTGTCCTGTCGTTATTAAAAACTCAATGTAAAATTGTGAAAGGTGTTACATGGTATTTTCTATTGCGAAGTACACTAGTGTACACTTTTTTTCAAGTAACAAAATAAATTATATGTTTATCTCGTAACTGGTTTTCAATTAACTTAGATCCCCAATCAACCAGCAAATGCTATCGTAAAGGTAAACATTATGATTGTAAAATGTATTACATGAGTTAAATGTTCTTTCTTATTCTGAAAATACTAACATCCTAGCCCTAACATCCCGCAGGACGACGAATGATGGCAGCGGTCAGGGTTCGAACCCTTGACTTTCAAGATCACCGAACGACAGTCCAGAGCGCATACCACATGACAAGGCAGCCATCACGCCAATCTAAAATATTGTGAATTGAGAATTTCTTAAGTTGCAGATGATATTTTACAAAAACAAAACAATCAATAGACAGAAGATTTGATTTTGCAGCTAATTAAAATGAAAATAAAGGCCAACTGTACAAGCCTTATAGGGCCCATTGTACACAAGGCACTGATCAAAAGTAAAAAAAAAATTATTTTAATATTTATCGCCAAGCTCTAAAACTGACAGATTTTTTCTGTTTAAAAAGTAAATTTTCTTTTTAGACCTTACGATCTATAGAGCAGACGATGTAAAGGCCATCTGTTTCTGGCCAACACAACGACCAACCGCCTTGACTTTTCCTCAACTAGTGTCAGGAACCCATTAAAATACCAGTCTTCACCGGTCCGGAAGCCTAGCGCAATACCGCTCACCGCGACTCCATGGTGTTTCTGTGACTTGCCCCTATTTATCTATGTTCTGAATAAAGTTGACATCATTTTTAAATATATTCTTTGTGAGTTTTTTCGTTACTACAACCTATCTATCTTTTTCGCTACTGTTTAAACCTTGACCTTTTAATTTACATCTCTGAAGTTCAACCAACCAGAAACATTTGACATGATCACGTGTCGCCTTCGATACTACTGGGAATGGTTGATTATATATTGTATTGTATTTAGCTAAGGAAAGAAGAGCTGATTTAGATTGATGTGACAGTATATGCTTACGTTAGATTGATGTGACAGTATATGCTTACGTTAGATTGATGTGACAGTATATGCTTACGGCTGATGGAGTGCTTATTGAGAAGATAAATAGGCCTACATAGATCTAATTGATTTTTTTTTTCAAATAACCCGCTTTCCCCCAATGAAAAAAATTGAAAAACTTCAAGGAAAGATAAATGGGTCATTTAGTAGTCCCAGAGATCAGGTTTACAATGCCTGACACACATCCAGTTTTGTCTTTTAAATACTTTACCCCATAATCCCTACCCATTACCTATCCGCATATATATATATACGCACACACATACATCTCAGGAAGATTTTTATTAATGATCTGAATATAAAAAGACTTTTTGATGACCTTTCTAGAGCGTAACGAGCCCATGGGGGTCAAGAGCGCTTGATTTGGCTACTCAATAGAAATTCTTTTAGTTTACCCCCAACCTAGTCCCCCTGCCCCCTTGACCAGGGGACTTCAGTGACCTTATAGGCGAGGGGACGGTGCGCACCGCTAGTTCCCCCACGCACTTAGTCTCGGCTTCCCGGCCTTCTCCCCAGCCAGGCTTGCGGCGGGGGAGGCCGCACAACTCTAAAGTATCCCAAACTCTACGCTCTGTGTCCAGCTCTCCGCGCTCGAATCATTGTTTAGACGCCAGCATTTGGTCAGCGCGTTGTAGATAGACAGTAGCAGCGCCCCTAAGTGAGAAGCAGCGCCACTAAGTGAGAATCAGCGCCATAAAGTGAACTAACGCCGGCCCGCTTCTGTAACCTGCCATCAATTAATAACACTAATTCATTTTCTCATCAATAATTCCTCACTACTTAGCATATGCTGACTGAAGTCACAACATCTAGCTGCATATAGATCTATCAGTTGATCGCGACTTGCATAAATAGAACTGCACACATATTGATTTCAATTTGACTAGAAGAGTCTCCCATAAGACTTCTGTTATACAGTTATCTTCCGAATTACTGCTGACAACCGTCTTGGCGAGTAAATTAATCTATGCCTTGGGTCTGACATGCCGATGTATGGCAAACTTTTTTTAAAACTACAAATTTGTGTAAAAGTACAATTGGTAGGAATGAGGTACATTCTATTGAATCAGTTGTAATGTTACATTTGGATAACTACCATAAAGGTCAGTCTATTTATACTTCAATTTAAATGTTTATTTATATATTTCTAGACGTTTATCTCTACCTGTAACATTTCTAATTCTTTATATGTGAATATCATTTTCTATTTTAAAAACTTCTTGTGAGTGTGTTCCTTTTTCCCTTCGGTGTTTTTTAAATTAGCGTGCATATTATCTTTTTTTTTCTCTTTGAATGTGTTGCTCTATTTTTTAGCAGCCCCCCGAAAAGGGAAATGCAACTAATAGCTTGTGCTATCTGTACGTCTGTTTGTCTGTCTGAATGTCACGTTTACATCTCGAGAAGTTAAAGAATTAGTATTAATTCGATTTACACATTGTCTGTAGCTTGCTTCAAATAAATAAATGTCACATTTTGCTCTTTGGAAAGCAATTTTTTTTAAATATTTTTTCATACACATAAACCATTTATAACAATATTTTAATATATTACATAATGTAAACGTACGTATTGTAGGGCAATTTTATAAAGTGCATGTTGTTTATCAGCTATTTTAAATGTACCGAAAAAAAGTATTATTGATTTAAAACAAGCAACAAATCAACAAATCGTCTCTTGAAAACAAACCCCTCCTTTCTAAATCTAATGTTGGCCTCTACTTTCTCAATCTATTTATTTCTTGTAATGCTTCAATAGTTTTAAGGAATCATGCCAGTGAACTTCCACAATCAAGCTCTTCTATATCAGTGCAGCTACATTAAACTGTTACGTTGTACGTCAATATATTTATTCAGCTCTTTACTAAGAAACATCTGAGTCGAGTGAGGTAATACCCGGTAATAAAATACCCAGGTTTAATTTTGAAGATAGTTATATCTTGAAACGCCAGAGTTTTCACTGTGTTGTCTAGTAATTTTTCCCCAATGATTTTTATATACATAGACTTTAAGAAGTTCTCTGACCATGTTTAGAACTGCTTTTGAAATACCTTTACAGTGTCTAGATTCTAATCCATGAAGAGTTGGCAAGTTAATAAGAGGAACTGTAATATTTTAGATTGCAAATTACACGCACAGAAACATTTTTTTAAAGTAAAATTTAAAAGGCAGTCTAGTTGTTGTTGTTTTTTTGTGTGTGCGAATTTTAAACATACTGCAGATTTGAATGAATGAAATGTTTAGAAAGGCCGAAAGTAAGCAGACGACATAAGAATCACGTGCAGTGTTAAGACTGCGTGAGGATCACAGGCAATTACGTTTTAATTTTTTTAAATTTTTTATTGTTTATTGAAAGTTTTACTCCGTTCTCGATATCCAAACTATATATTAGCCTACCATATCTATATCTTTGAAATAAAAAATCTACTATGTTCAAATTTCACCCTCATGCACGTCTCAAAGATATCATAGCATACCTATTTAATTTTATTCCTACCAAATAAGAGATTCACTGGACCTCCTATGAGTTTGTGTGAAAACATGAGCTTACTATTTTTATATAAATTTTCTTCGATTACTACATCAAAGTACCTAATTGCAGTGTAAAATGCTTGTTTCACTATTCTTATTTTTTTTTTGGCTCAAAAATACTTTGGTTTGAGTTGTTAAGATATGCAAGTAATTATCATTTAATAAGAAAAGGGGTGTGTGTAGAAATGGTTGTTCTTATCGTCTGCTCATTTCATATGAATCCGCCATTATTCTAACGTGTTGACTAAAAGGAATCGTTCGGATTATGGTATACACCAAGAAAACTTGATTACTGAGGTGTCAGACATAATTAGACTTCCGGTCCGTTTCGGCATAGCAATGAGTTCTCGTGGGGCGCCATCTAGTCTTTCTCTCTTAGTTAGCGTGTTGCTAGCACGCTATGTAACTAAACGAATGCACTGAACTCCATTCTGACACCAAAATGGTGCCATGAAGATGCGCGCAGCCAAGCCTCGTTATTGATACGAGTTAAAAGACTATCTCAGCGTAGGTCAATTTTAGTAAAGGCTGAGTTGTGTTCACGTATTCTTCCTTAGGATGAGCCCTACAGGATCAGGGTTTGCCTTATATGGCTTTTCGGCATTAACACATTATGTCGTCAATAAATCATTTTTGAAAAAAACAAAAGGAATACTATCGATATATTATGCATTACTATGTTCAGATTCCTTTCATAAAATGATTATCGCTGAAGACTTTTTCATTCATCTTATGGTGTGAAGGTTTTGTGCAAAATTGAGTTTCAAGTGTCTCTACTGCTCATATAATGTAACAAGTTTGAACCTGAACATTATTTTTTTTAATATACCTTTTTTTAAATGACTTTATAGCAACGTCTATTAGTCACTATCTCTTATAACCTGAATGACATTCAGAACCCCCAAGAAACCCTAACTAGTCTTCTAATTTATCATCAAACTACTTTATTAATAAGGCTTGTCTTCGAGTCCGAAGATTATCGAGGAATGCAGTAATGTACATCACTACGCAGCCCCAGCTGCAACCTACATATTTTCTCACATACTACGCATACATAAACATTTTCCTCCAGTTGTCAATTTAAAGTTTCTTTTCGTCGTCTGCGTCTGTCCTGGATACATATTTGATTAAAAAAACTATGATATTGAACTATATTACCCAACAGCAGTCAAACACTTAAAACTGTTACAAGCACCAACCACTAGAGCACCTCAAGAATCAGGATATGAATTTCCAAACATGTAAATGTCTGTTATTCCCCAGTATATTTATTAATTACCAACCATGATAACAAGTACAAGGTACAACACTATAGCACACATAACATTTTATATACACTTATTAAGAAATATAATTACAAAAAAGTATAACTGTAACATTTATAATTGTTTGAACAAGCCACTATCACTACCACACTGAGAGTATCCTGCATAACACTTTTTTTTTTTTAAATTAAACTACACTTGGTATCAAACAAAATGAAACGATAAAATGAAATTATAATACAATTTAGCATGCAATTGACTAATCAAATTAAACCAGACATCAGTGGCGTCACTAGGGGGGGGTGCGGGGGGGGGTGCGGTCGCACCGGGTGACAACCATAGTGGACCATATGGGGGTGACACCTAAGTGGAAAAACTTATAAACTGGAAAAGAAGACGCATCAAAAACAATCTGTAGTTATATTCCCAAACATGACAAGGCACATCAACTTTGGTATTCTAGATCATATATTTTATTTTAAGCTTCACTATATTTTTTGTTGTTGTTGTTGGTACAGATGTCTAAAACATTACCGTACGTGCTTACAAGAGGAAAGCAAAAGTGGTCTTTTGCATTGTAGTTATTTTAAACTTTAGTATGAATCAGATAAAAACGCCATTAGCACTACATTTTAAGAAATTTAGAAATTAAATAATTAATTTAAGGGACGTCATTTCATCTTCTAAATATAATCTTCTTTAGGAAACAAAAAATAAAGATTTGAAAGGTTCTTTTTTAGAAAATATTTTAATGCCTCTTCACCTCTTCCACAATCTACCTCCTTTTTACGACAGAACGGAACTATTTCTCCCGACTATAGTATCATCCTACTATTGACGTTTTTTGATTGAATAAAACAGGCCCGCTATAAGACATCTTGCTTACCAGGAGGACGATCTTAGGACAACAAGCTCATTACAAACTAGCACGATCAACTGCAGCTTTTCTCAAGCTGTGAGGGGTGGGAGGCACCTCCTAGGAGGAGGTCGTCCAACGTTCTCTCATTTGAGGCGCTGCGTCCTGACCATTGGCGACGGATGCGAAAGCGTTCAAATCTAAAATGTGTATTTCATAGTAGCTATCAAGCAACGTTTGAATATTAACCCAGTCAAATAACATTATTATCAATGTTTAAATAGTTAAAATATTGTAAGTTAAAAACTTCGTATAATCTTCTTTTCAGTGTAACAAAAACTAAAATGTTCGCGGCAAGGCTTCTTACTTATCACGAAGTTTATCTTTTAACTTATCTTGAGGCCTACGTGCGCCATACGTACCTCGAACATTCCTTGCACAATTATATTGTCCAATGCTGACTCTTTCTTTATTTAACTTACGTTTGGCCAATTATTTTATTTTCCTAGGATGAATATATTGGACTCAGATTCCAAGAAACTACTTCATTATTCGAACGGACCACTCCGTTATCCTTTAAACTTGACATGATCTTTTCTTTCTACCGGAAGTAAAATGCGTTATAGACGACAGAGAAAGAATTGATGAAGCTCAGAACGCAGGAAAATACTTGGCGGAGCTGGACAGCGCATGGAATGGGTTGCCTGATCTAGCCAGGAAAACCAATAAATTAGCAGAATTTAAGTAATTGGTTAACATGCATGACTATATGCATGACGCGTTCGATATAATCATATTAATTTTTGAAGTAACGTCTGTATTTTATAAGATAAAAGACTGGAACCTGACGCCTCTCTAATACTAGCTCAAGAAATAACTTTTTCGGTAATACAAGAAAAATTATAATTATCTAAAAAGCAATATTTCTGAAAGAAAAAGACTTAACATTTACTAGGGCGCCAACGGTTAAAGTTTGAGAATCACTGCTCATTTGCCTGGGATGAAGTTGGGTGTATCTCACTCTTCAGATACAGACAGTTCCATCCTTTCTTAGTTATTGTAACTACAATCTTATTACTAAGAGAAAAAGTACAAGCTAGAATTAAGGAGAATGGGTTTCTGAAGCTCAATAAAGCTGAAAAAACGCTTGGCGCCCGAACTCCACCCGACTCCATTGTAGGAGCTTTAAGCGCTCTTCCAGACCATAGCTAAGGGGATGGAAAACGTACATTTTATAATATAATTGACACTTATTTTATATTTGTGTAACAATCAATGAAAATAGGTAATCAGCTGACTGTATTGGTTCAACATAAAGTACACAATAACGATAGTATTTATTGGAGAATGTTTGGTGAAAGTTGATGGGGGGGGGGGGTGACACCCTGAGCTAACCGCACCGGGGCTGACACCGACCCTAGTGATGCCACTGCCAGACATTATCGTATGTTACATTTAAAAAAAAGATAATATTATCAGTCTATTGTTTAAAGTTTAAAAAACTTCAATAAACGTAATGTTTAAAAAGTTGGTATAATATTCGTTATTCAATGAAGACTAAAAAGGAAAATAATAGTCCCTACCATTTTCAGGAGTAAAGCTTTACAACATCAAGCTTTTAGATGATTAGTTTGTTTACCTTTACATCTGTTTACCTTGGACTGTGTGGACGTCATGTAGAGAAATGTCTATACCTCTGAGACACATGGAAGTGAATTGAACTTTCACTTAACCGAAGGCTCAACTTGACCGTGAGCAAATTTAAAGATTTCTTTTTCGCTATTTAAATCTCAGATAAAAAGGTTTTTTTTTCCTGAGTTTAAGTAGCGATTTCAGGGAATTAAATGTCCAAATATAATTGCATATTTAATTTTAAACACAAAAAAAACTGGGTATTCTGAATAAATAAATAAAAATTATATATATATATTTATGTATATATATATATATATATATATATATATATATATATATATATATATATATATATATATGTGTGTGTGTGTGTGTGTAGATAGATAGATAGATAGATATAGATAAATATAGATATAGATATATATAGAGAGAGATATTGAGATAAATATATAGAGATAGATAAATTGATCTATATATATATACTAGTTTGACCCGACTATGCTCAGTTTATATTATATTGTACTAATTGGCATAGAGCATGTACAGAATATGTGCTATGTGTCTATAAAATCATTCTTATAGATCAACGTATGTTTTGTGCCCTTTAAGTTGGGTTGACTTAGGGACATTCTATATAGCCAGAAAAGAATTGTTCAAGGTAGCAGATGTTTGAATTTAGAGTTTTCCTTTTAGATACGTTTCAGGCTAAAACTAAGAAGTTTTCTGCTAGAAGCTTATTAGTTTAGGCGCCAGTTACTCGTCTTTGTGGTTAATTTGAGCACAGCTTATTGCGAAACATTTACACGACAATTACAGCTTGCCTAGTCATGGTACTATTTTTATATTGTTACAGTTTTTGGTTCGCCTACTTTTTAAAAATAAACCAAAATAAAATCTATTTATAATTTCTGTGAGTCATCTTTTTGTTCTTTCTCTGGATTCGAAACTTTTTTAGTCTTTAAGCTCTGCTTAGTTCCCTTGGTGTTATTGACCCTTTCTTCTGGTACTCTTCAAACTGACCGACAAAGTGTAGTCCATTAACACCTTTGCCTGGGCTGGTCATCTCTCTGTACTACTTTAGTCCTAGCTCACTGCTCTGTTGATACGTTTTCAATAGGCCAAACAATTGATCTTGTGTTTGTTTGGATACAATTGCAAGTTATTTAAAGGTCCTACTAATGGTACTTTTTTGAATGGAGAGGATCTAATCATCATTGTTATACAACTATTATGAATTAGCTTACACTTGGTAAGAGTACATTATATGTATTTAAATGTTAAATATTTATTGTAGTACATTTCATGAGTCCATCCAACTGCAATGGGTACTAACATACTTTGGGGAATTAAAGTGGGGTTGGTCGTTGTGCTGACCACATGACACCTTCGTTAACTGTCAGCCAATAAAACGTATAAGCTTTACAACATCATCTGTAGATCCCAAAATCTGAAAAATGATTCTTTTAACTTATTTTCTACCTTAGATACATGTTCGAAGTAATTTGTGTTGAACCCAAAAATAAAATATGGACTGAAATATGTAATTGTAAAGAAAGCCATTTTTTTGTTCAATTTTGAAGAGACATTTATGTATTGTGAGAAAACTCACAAAGTCTGGACAATATATAAAGTATAGTCATATAATTGTCTTATCATTTATGTCGAAAAGATCACAATAATTGTTATTTATTTTTTCTAAGCTGAATGTAAGAATATTTATCTATCAATAAACATATTGTATATATTTTTGGAAAGTTTAAAATTAAAGTTGTAATAGCTCAACCCCTTTAATTGAAAGGTATCTATGACTGCAATCTCCATCTAACTGAAAAGTGTAACTTTGGAAAAGATGATTTGATTAAGAGCAATGCTCGAGTCTATTACAGTAGCATTGAGAAGTTCCAACAAAGGCTGATACATAAAAATAGTATTGTTCTTCCTGATGCTCAGAATATAAAATTGTTGATAGTCTATGTCAGGGGTTCTCAACCTTTGGAGGTCGAATGAACATTTGTCAAGGGTCGCCTTAGACCATCAGAAATTTGGGTTTTAAAAACTTTTTATTTATGCACCATTTGAATTTTTTTTTTTTGTTTGTAGCAAGCATAGTTGGTACCATAGGTGGTATCCATTTTCATTTGACATAACAAAACAAAGGCACATTACCTGGATTGCTATTATCTATGCAAATGAAACCATCGTCAAACAAAAATTTAATAAAAAATGAGGGGGACATATTTAAGAAAGATATTTTTCTAGAGGATAAAGATGGAACTTAAAGTTAATGAGTGTAACATCACTGTTTGAGGGTAGACATGCCTTTTGTTCTTTGATAGTTACGTCTTTGTACTGAGCTTGATGGCTTCAACGTCTTCTGTTATTTCCCACTGATGTGACGTGCTTGTTCAGAGGCAAGGTTCTAAAAATTATTTTTTTATCTTCTGGAAGAAGTTTTTTGTTTAGAAAGAAAAACACAGAAAATAGCGGACCTGATACTGCCTGGTAGACATCTTTGTCACCTTGAATAATTAAATTTTTAAATGGAAGGGTCAAATACATGATGCCTCGATTTGTCTGAAAAGATCCGTTCGTCCAAATGAAACTTCAACTTTGGCAAACAAAACTGGATAAAAATTAAACTCATATTTTGCCAACTTTATCTGCTGTCTATAAGGAAAAAGGGGCATTGAATCTAGACTACAATGGTCATTTCTGTCATAGAGCATTACCGCGTGACATTTTTCATCAAAATCGATGCAGCTAAAAATGATTGTTTTCCAATGTCAGTTACACAATTCTGGATCGCTTTTTTGCAGTCTTATCCTATGTTGATATTGTGTTGATCCTTCTTTATCCATTTCTAACAGTAGGCTTATATTTTTGAGAAGTAGGGTTTTCCACCTTGCAAGGTATCAAGTCTAAGTAAAGAAAATGACTTGATGCTGAAGATGACATTAAATGTGCACTTACAAAGACTCCCACAATAATCCAACCAACGTTGGCGTATTTACAAATGTGTGGCAATGTAGTTGACCTTATCTAATATCATCCCCCATGTTTCGCCATACTTTTCAAATTTTCACACAAGTCTGTGCACATGAAGATGTTGAATACCCAATAGAAAAGTTAATAAATGCAAGTCATAAAATAAACTTTTTGTTAGCAATTTAATTATAACAGACATTTATTTGACACTCATGACAATGACATAAAGCTTTTTCCGTGTTCCATTTCTACCACTGACACTACATCCAACAAATCAGATAGAGACCTAACGATAACAAATTTATAACATTAGCAAAATGTTCATGGACCTAGGCCTTATGAGGGAAAAAGAAAAATACGGTTGGGGTCGCTGTGGGCAAATCGTTTTAGGGGTTTTATAGTTTTAAATAACATTGATAGCATATATAGAATCCTAATTCGTATAGCCCTGGTTATGTGTCTGTGCCTGTGTGTGCGTATTTTGAGGTACGAATGTTTTATGTGTTTGTATCTATATATTGTTATTGTTATAGTAATAACGCTGAGGGGGACTTTTGTAGTCAAACTTAATTTCCAATTTTCGGGCTAATACAAATTATGTTATCTAGTTGAATAGCAAAAATCAATCTAAGATGAAGTGAATGAAACTGAATGAAGTCATTGAGAACATAAGTACATACTGACCTGGTCTTAAATTTCAGTGGACATTTGATGCGCATGTTGGGGGAGTATAGTATAATCACAATCAAATGTGTCTCAACTTTTCCAGCGAGAACCCTACTGCATCAAATGTCCAATAGTCATCTGGAATCACTTTTTTTTGTTTACATTGTCAAAATAACATTTTTTCGTTCGACCTTTTCTACATCCTCACTTCCCGTTACTTTAAAAGTCATGTTCATACAGAAGTACTAAAGGGTTGATTTCAAACCCAAAGTGTCTTATATGCATATTACCCCTGCTATTGACCAAGCTTTATTATTATTTTGTGATGCTCACGTTTTTTTTAAATCAAAGGTTTAGTTTATTTTTTAGGTTTTTCTTTAAAGCTATGTACTTGAGACTACGGTCAAATCACCTGGCACTGTTCAGTGTCGTCTGCTATTAAATCTGGCCTGTTCACTACCATTGACTGGCACGTCACGTATCAATAAAATCATCTCTCGACTAAGGTCCTGGAGTGTGATGAGATTCTCTCAGCTTGATTGTTTCAAATTTGAGTTGGCGTGTTCTAAAGAGAATAGTGACGTAAATTGTTAAAAAAAGGTGTGTCTAGACTTGTCAGTGCAACCTCTGACGACACATCCAACTGCTTCCTGTCCATTCGCCTTAAATATGTAAGAGACTATGTTGGAAGCCTATTTTTATCTACAAATTTATAGTGGACATTTGTTAGACTTGTATCATCTTTCTGTTTCGTAAGGTCTTGTTAACTTTTTGAATTTTTTGGGGGACATTTTACTGTGTATAGGAGTTGGGCAATCAACGTCAATAAATTTAGGCAATGTTTTTATATATTTGTGCTACATAGTGAATGCCAGGTAGCTTCAAAGTGTGACAAGACGCTTTTATGTATTGGCATAACAGTATAATGCCAATACGACTCAGTAACACCAAAACGTTACCAACCAGTTCTATTGAGTACCTGACTATAGTTGTGGAAACGTAATGGTGGATAGCCCTTGCGCTGACTGCATGACGCCCTCGTTAACCGTGAGCCACAGATACAGATGACCTGTATATCATCGGCTCTATAGATCGTAAGGGCTGAATGGTGAACTACACACACGATCTGATATTTTCGGAGTGATTCTACATAAATAACTCCCCTTGACCCTAACTTTGAACAAATCAAAGTGTATACCTTAAAATAGTTATTGACAAAAATGTAAATCTCTAGCAAACATTAAAAATAAAAGGGATGATAATAATAGCAATACTATTTAAAAATCTAAGCACTGACATTACGCAGGAAGAAAAGGATAGGCAACCCTATTTTCAATATCATTTAATCTTCAAATGCCAAATTGTCTTTCCATGTCTATTACAGCAGTAGGATTACCAGTGTCTTTACTTCGGCACGCATCGCATGCCTCCAATGCAAATAATGACACACACACACACAAAATAATGAATAAGATGGACGAGACATTGAGCATTAAAGAAATACGAACTTGGCATCCTAGAGTAATGCATGGTTGTAGAATATTCCAGTTTAAATCACATTTTATAAAAACCCTTCCAAAATTCTTTTTTTGTTTCTAAATATATATTTTATCTTTTCACTTTTGATGTTCCAAACGTCGTACATTACTGCCTGGTAGTGGAGCCTGCAGACAACACTGTATTATTTAACAAAGAGATCTACATTCTTATTGAAATCACACACACACAGACATAAAACTACAGACGAGAAGAAAACAGGATAATAAAAAAAACTAATTTGCTGTTGTTTTTTTTAATTTTGATATTTTCTGATTGCATTTTGAGTAAAAAAAAGAAATTTTATAAAAATAAAAATTATGGCTACACAATATAAAATGATGGAAATGATATATTTGTAATATTGATAAGGCAGGATCAATTAATTCGTACTCATTTTTTTTTGGGTCGTAATTGGGCAGAAATAATTAATGCGATGCCAACTGAGTGGAGAATTGCATTTTAAAATCTCTGATCCTCCTACGTGAACTGTATCGGCCTAGCTCAGAAAACTAACAACCTTTACAAACATGAACTGCACGACTCTTCTCTGTTTCTTATTGTTTGGAATGACTTTATAAACATTATTGCCTGATTACTTCTAAAGTCAATTGTTCTCGTTTAATTGATGTATAGCCATGTTTCGGATTGCTCCTTCAGAGTTGAAGACAATTTTTTTTTCTAATCCAAACCCCCCCCCCTAGAAGACTGGGCATAGTCTGATATAGATGATTTAAACAAATTTATCTTAGGTCAATTGTGTATTTCCTAGTATTAAAGTGATAGTCTGATATAGATGATTTAAACACATTTATCTTAGGTAATTTGTGTATTATAGAAGTGTAGAATAAATGCGCATTTATAAGGCAGAGATCTTGCGTTCTTCCAGTGTTTAGAAATGTTTCGATCAAACAGGACACATTATAAGAAACTTAAAGCTACCAACTTGTTGGGGACACCAAATAACAGCCCGTGCCATTGTGGGTGACCGTAAAACCTGTCATATGCAACCGGGCATTGATATCTCCCTTCGGTTCCACAAATTGATTTTTTTTTCTCTCTTTGCTTTTAAAACAAAATGTGTTTGGCTGTAAAAGGTTCAATAAAGAAAAAAAAAGATTTTCTTGGGACCAGTAAGGAGTAGCCTACACTTCAGGGGATAAGGTGAAGCCTGTAATCCCACGAATCCTTCGTCTTCATATCCTTAAGAAACTTTTATGCAAAGTTCAAGGGCTCGGGGGCCCCTAATCCTGATAACGCCCTTCGTTGGGGTAGATTTCTTACTCTGCATGCCTTCCCCTCCCCTGACAGCACACTCTCACCGTCAGTTGTGTATTTTTATCTGAAGCCCCACTCCCGCATCCAGCCCCGACCCCCCAAAGAAATGCTTGATGTAAATGATAATGCTTAGTGATTGAGTAAAACAAACGTGAGATTCTGTGGAGATCGAAGCTATTTTCACTGAATGCATCTTTTATGTTTGGAGTCGCTGAATCCTCTTTTTTTTATTTTAGTGTGTCTGAGAGTTTGCGTGTCTCCTATCGGGTGACACTTTCATATGTTTCCAGGCTTTTAGCTAACAGAGAAACTGTAGTTGTTGTTTCTATCGCCTCTGATTTCATTTAGTGGAGTATCTTTAGTGTACTTTACCTGAAGGCATAAGAGAGACGCTTTTTAGAGGGAAACAAAACAACAACGCGACAGAGACAAACGGAAACAACAAACACCAAAGGGAGATAACAAATTATTTTAGACTGAGTTTGCATTATTGTTTAATCTTTCACTTCATGAGTCTATCACTATGATTTGATTTGTCATGGAGGAGAGATGTACTAATTTAATTATTTCAACAGTTGAATTGAATACATTTTTAATATATCATTTCATGCGTTATACCGATGACCAAATATTTTAGTACATAGCAGACACACACAAGCAGTCACACTCACATGCAGACACACACAAGCAGTCACACTCACATGCAGACACACACAAGCAGTCACACTCACATGCAGACACACACAAACAGTTACACTCACCTGCAGACACACACAAGCAGTCACACTCACATGCAGACACACACAAGCAGTCACACTCACATGCAGACACCCTTTATATTACACCAACAGCTCAGGATCTTTGTAGTATCGTTAACATTGCTTTTAGACATACACTATACTGACATATTTTGGCAACCCTTTCCCTTCTGTGACGAGACAAAGGGAAGAAAGAGCATTTGTGTTCAAAATTTAGAGTCAAATCAGAAGGCCCTGTAATTTAGTAATCATGAAAATGTAAACCCACGATTTTTCATATATAATGTTCACTATGTTGTGCCAACGTTTTCTTTTTTTTGTATTAACAACTTTGTGTTTCTAAAATGGTTCTTAAGATATGTTTATTTTAAAAATTGTGAGAGAAACTAAAAGTCAAGCAGGAACAGGTTAAAACTTTTCTTCTATGTGTATAAGCAATGAATACAACTCTGCCTTCCTCTACTTACCAAATCAAATAGCACATCCACCGAAACGTTATTAATGTGATATAGGTTCTACATACGTATACAAATTGTTTACCCTTATTTGTATGCAGGGAGTAGGGGAGAGAGACATCCCTTCTGCTGTACAATGTCTCATTTGGGGCCCAAGAGTAAGTCTCCTTTCTTTTAGTACATCTCCCTTTACTAGAGTCATGAGGTCTAGAAGAATGGAGAAATGACTTTTACAGAAAGAAAAGTATAGCATAGAATCTATCCCAGATGAATTCGGAAAGAATTACAAACACAAACCAAATACGTCATGGCGAGTGGGCGAACAAGCGTCGGAATGTTTCAACTAAAGAAAGCGAGTTTTTTTTTCTTGTTCAACGAGTGGATCTCAAAGCGTAAATTGCTTAGTCATTTCAAGTCCTATTAAAAAATGTCCTACTATTTCAGCCTCTTTCAATACATTATCTACAGAAGATTGTTATTTCAATCATGATTTATTTTAGACATACACTATGTTTATACACTGGAGTAGCAGATTAAAGAAAATGCTGACTTTGTCGATTTATATTATTTTTAGAAGTTTAAAATGTTGACCTTTCCTTCCAAAGGATTGAATTAATTTCTGTTGTGATAAGGTCCGAAACACTTGTGCCATCGTTAGCAACTGCTCCATCACTACAAATGCTTTAATAAAAACAAAAGCTTACATAAAGTGAAATTGTATCAATTAGTTTTAGATCAATCATGCCATTAAATTTGTAATACATCTTGAGATTTATTTCTTATAAACAAAAACGTGTGTCTTGATGATGTTAGGTGGGGAGTGAGAGAGGTGCCATGCCACGTGACAACTTCCTGACGTGAATGAAAATGATACAATTTGTCTAAGAACTTTCAAAAAACACAAAACAAAACGCCGCTATGTTACAGTTGTGTACCAGTCAATGAGTGTAGGTCAAGCTCTAACAGTTGTGTACCAGTCAATGAGTGTAGGTCAAGCTCTAACAGTTGTGTACCAGTCAATGAGTGTAGGTCAAGCTCTAACAGTTGTGTACCAGTCAATGAGTGCAGGTCAAGCTCTAACAGTTGTGTACCAGTCAATGAGTGTAGGTCAAGCTCTAACAGTTGTGTACCAGTCAATGAGTGTAGGTCAAGCTCTAACAGTTGTGTACCAGTCAATGAGTGTAGGTCAAGCTCTAACAGTTGTGTACTAGTCAATGAGTGTAGGTCAAGCTCTAACAGTTGTGTACTAGTCAATGAGTGTAGGTCAAGCTCTAACATTTGTGTACCAGTCAATGAGTGTAGGTCAAGCTCTAACAGTTGTGTACCAGTCAATGAGTGTAGGTCAAGCTCTAACAGTTGTGTACCAGTCAATGAGTGTAGGTCAAGCTCTAACAGTTGTGTACCAGTCAATGAGTGTAGGTCAAGCTCTAACAGTTGTGTACCAGTCAATGAGTATTGGTCAAGCTCTAACAGTTGTGTACCAGTCTATGAGTGTAGGTCAAACTCTAACAGTTGTGTACCAGTCAATGAGTGTAGGTCAAACTCTAACAGTTGTGTACCAGTCTATGAGTGTAGGTCAAGCTCTAACTATTGTCTTAGTTATAACAAGTAGAAACAAACCAAGCCAAATAAAAACTAACATTTTTTTGGAAAAGTGCTGCAAATCGCACTGGGGGGGCACCAACCTCTGCGACGCCTCTGAAGGCCCACATATGTGTGATCGACATCTACAGACCTGATCAATGAATTTACAGACAAGCCCATAGGCAGAGATTATGATTGACAGGAACATTGAATCGTTCTGCTCTTTATAATGCATTGGTCATGTGACCATACTCTGACTTTTCCCGAAAACATAAGAATATGTGTATTCAATAGAGAACTATAATAGTATAATAAGTAACATTTTTTAAAACTTGGATCTCATGACATCTTTTATTAGCTTCATGGCTAAGTTGAAAGCTGGTTAGGTTCAAGTTGTATTCACAGCAGAAGTAGAAGATGTTGGAGTATCAATTCACTGTAGAATCAAAGTGTTGAAAAATAAGACATCAGTATTAACAACAAACGTTGGAAATGAATTTTGTATTTTTTTAGACATCAACATATGTATTTAAATAAGAGAATCAATTGAGAATTTATCCACGTTAGGAAACGTTTAAATTATAAAACACTTTAAAATAATTAAAAACTGTTCAGTAAAATGCTAACCATTTAGATTTAATCTAATTCATTTTGGAGACGCGGTGGTAAAGTGCTTAGTTTCCAAACCGGGATACCGGGTTCGAATCCTGTTGCGTCCACCAAGCTCTAATGGGTACCTGACATTAGTTGAAAAGTAAAGGCGGCTGGTCGTTGTGCTGGCCACAAGACACCCTCCTTAACAACGCACCACAAAACAGATGACCTTTACATAATCTGCCCTATAGATAGCAAGGTCTGAAAGGGGAGCTTTAAATTAACTTTTCATAAGTAGTATTTTTTTTTATAATCCAACTTCAGGACAACAATGATTAGCTCTGATTTGTTCCCACTTGTTGAATTTAAGCCCTGAAGCATTGTATGAGAATCCTATTTGCATTGTGTTTATCTAAACGACTTAATATTAAAAGTAGTAATATTAACCAAGAGATTTCAAAACAAAAAATAAAATTTTATCTTAAATTACTTTATAAATCAAAGTCTACTTATTTGTTACTACTTTTTTTTTTAATACAATACGATTTTGAAGATAAGATTGTAAAGACTGGAGAGTTTTATAGATTGTAGACAATTTTTTTTATTTTCTTTGCTGGAAAAAAAATGAAATGTATAATAACTACTATATATACTATAAAGTAGAAAGTAAGGCGTATGTTAGTATGTATGTTACAATTAGAAATCAAAACCGCTTGACCAATCTTGATAAAACTTAGCAGAAATGTTCCTTGGGTACTAACTTAGACCGTAGTGTATGTATTGTAGCCCTAAAACAAACTTAAGACCCTCAAATAAAAAAAAAAAGTTGACCGACTCTATTAAAGCTATAGTATTTTATGGATCTAGGCTTTGTTTACAATGTTGACATGAGAAAAGATCGAAAGGATTTAGATCTAGATCTACTCTTTAAGAAGTACACTTTGCCACAAAAGATAGTCTATTGATTTCATTACGTAATAAAATTAACCTTCAATTTTGTGTTTCAAAAACATTTTTACATAAATTCGTTCCTTATATCTGCAAATTTAGAACGTCCTGACTTACTTTATAATCCTTTCATTTAACAAATCGAGTTAACCCGTTTTCGCAAAACTAATTTTATTTTCGTAGCGAAAGAGAAAAACTTGAAAGGATCATTAGCTAATTTTAACACACATATAAATGCAATCCACTAGATTAGTAAACACAAACTAAGGCCCGCAGGCCGCGGGTAATGTCTGGCTACCATGCATTCTCCCCCCTCTCCAGCCTTTTTGCAGATAAAAAGTTTGAGTGATTTGAGTCAAAGATGAAAATATTTACCAAAAAGAGACACGAAAATGAGTTGGTGGTAAGGACGAACTACAGAGCTGCACGCATCAGAGTTCAGAAATGAAGTGTCAAAAAAGTGCTTGCTAGCAGTGATGAAAGAAATTAATTCTTAAAAAAATGCAGTTAAAGCCGTCAGTCTTTCTCGCATGACTATTGCAAAACGAGTGGAAGACATGGTAGCCTACAGATCGCCATTCCAAACTAAATGAGACAACGCTTGTTCCGACAGAGAAGCAGATTTCGAAATGTTTTTTACTGACTCTGAGGAGTGCCCCGACAGATCTCCAACTGAAACTGATTGACATACAAAGCCAGACACTTCTGCTTCATTTCGAGCGATGCAGACAGTTGTTTTCTACTTTGCGTTGCCTACTAGAGCCACGGGTTTGTAATAAGCTATTTAAAATTGTTTATTTCATTTGTTTATAATCTTTTTATTGATGTGGCCCGCGACACGAGTGTCGGAAATTAAAATGGCCCGCAGACCGTACAAGGTTGGGCATCACTGGCCTACGGTGTAATAATCCATTTCGAGGGAACATCGAAATATCTAATGCAAGCAAACTACAAAAGGTCAGACCTTGATAGGACATGCTATCCCCACATTGGAAGCGAGTTGTGCAATAGGCACTGGATAATATCCATCAATTTTCTTTTACATTTGAGTTGGAGGTACTATAAATAAATAAAATTATTTTCATGCACACTAAAAAGTGTATTGATTTTTTTTTCTATCAGCGTTTCATTTTGATTTTGGATATTATCAAAACACACACACACACATTATGATATTAGTGATTAAATAATTAAATATCTATAAACACAAATTAATCCTAAATCTAATGGACTTAATATCTTTTCTTTTTGCATAAAAAATACGTTGGAAAACTAACGCATATACCAAACATAAATATGTATCAATCATTAGCTTGTGTGGCAGACCTTTAATTTATCATTCATACAACGTCAAAAGAAACTTAATACCTTTAACTCTTCCAAGGCACGGTGGATGAGAGGTAAAGCGCTTGGCTTCGGAACCGGAGGTCCCGGGATCGAATCCTGGTGAAGACTGGGATTTTTAATTTCGGGATCTTTGCGCGCCTCTGAGTCAGCCAGCTCTAATGTGTAACAGACATTAGATGGGGAAAAAGTAAAGGCGGTTGGTCGTTGTGCCGACCGAATGACACCCTCGTTAACAGTGGGCCATAGAAACAGATATTAACATGATCTGCTCTATAGATCACTCTTACTCTTACTCTGTTCGCTATTCGTAGTTTCACCCACAAACTTTTCTAATTAAATATTTTTCCTGGACCTTGCCATTTCCTAAGGGAGATAGCTAAGTAAAAAAAAAAAAGGACTGCGTTGTTTTAAATAGTCATTATGCTTAAGTGTCTGTTCATCGTATAAAGTTAATAAAATCAGGTACACTGACCTACTTAACTGAATTCAATGGCTAATTTGCAATCGATTACTCTGGTGTTCAAAGGACAAGCAATACAAACCAGACTCTCTGGCTCAGAACAAAGCTACCTATATTGACTTCTCATTTAGAGATGGCCCCTGTCGTTACCAGAACATTATTCAAATTGCTTTTCTTCTCAATCTGATTATTTTCAAAGGCATCCTTTTTTTTAAAGCTATTCTAAAGTTAACAGCATGAATTTCAGTCAGTGCATGGCTTCCTGGGATTGAAATCTCTGGGGAATTCCCGTTAATTTAGAGAAGAATTGCCCTGCAAAATGTTCCTCGTAATTGAGGAGACAACAATATCATTTCCCTGATTGATACGCCCATGTCATTACGTTAGTAGGCGGAGTCAATCAAAATTGTAGTCTCCTACCTGAATACTTTGTTTGTTTTTTATGAATTAAAAGTTTTGACTAAATGTAAACAGAATAACACTAGCAAATATTATTCGAGCTTGACCACGGAGACCGAGCGGTGGCTGAGTAGTAAAGCGCTTGGCTTCTAAACAGGGGGTCTCGGGTTTGAAATCTGCCAAAGACTGGGATATTTACTTTCAAGATCCTTAGGGCACCTGTAGGGTCAATCCAGCTCTAATATGTACCTGTTGTAAAGGAGATTGATCTATGTGCTGGCCACCTGACACCCTAGTTAACCCTGAGCCATAGAAACTGATTACCTTTACATTATCTGCACCATAGAGTCCATCCAGCTCTAATGTGTACCTGTTGTAAAGGAGGTTGATCTATGTGCTGGCCACATGACACCCCCGTTAACCGTGAGCCATAGAAACTGATGACCTTTACATTATCTGAACCATAGAGTCCATCCAGCTCTAATGTGTACCTGTTGTAAAGGAGGTTGATCTATGTGCTGGCCACATGACACCCCCGTTAACCGTGAGCCATAGAAACTGATGACCCTTACATCATCTGCACCATAGATCACAAGCTCTTAAAGGTGAACTTAACTCTTTCTCTCCGTAATTATTTACCACATTCTGGTGGAATCAACGTTGGTATCGTCAGTTAGGAGAGAAAGAGTTAACCTACTTTACTGGACCACTGATTTCTTGAATAAATTAAAAAGCCTTTTAAAAAAATCAAATCTTAATGTTTTTTCTCCTGAGGCATCGTCCAAAGTAAGGCAGCGTTCTATGTCATCCCTTCATCTCGTCTGACACTTCATTGCGGCTGCTGTGAAATGTAGGAAAACTGCCCTGTGGCTAAACGCACTAATGTAACAGTATAGAAGCAGTAATAGAACTTCTGAAACTCCATCGATTAAGTTCAACGTCTTTAATGACAAGCAAGTGGCTATTTTTCTTCTTCCTCCCCCTACTCATATTTAAAGACTCATTCATCGTGACAATCCAAATGAAAGACCACTTGAATGTTGAATCAAAAGGAAAACAAAATATTGAAAAGCGTTCACGTCAGGTCGATGGTATCACCCCATACACATGCATTCAGCAACTTTCTCTCGTCTATACTCCAGGATAACCTTAGATTGAGTCAAAGTTTGAACTGGTAATAGGCAGTGCAGTATTTAGTCTTGAAAAGGCCCTAAGCTATTTGAGATACGGGGGCCCTTTATAAGTGCAGATATTATATGTCAGTGCTAAATATTTGGAGGGGACCTAAGCTCTAGCTAATGTTTCCTACAAGTATACGAGTGACGCTCTTTCTCCCAGTAGGACAAGAGCAGTTCAAATCAAATCAAGAGACGGGCTGGCTGACACCATAATGTGACATTACATACAGCAAAGCATTTACGTTGGTAATAGAATGCCTTGTAGAGGTCTTGTTTTGTTGTTTCCCTTAAGACGTCAACAAAACGATTAGATGCAGGGCTAGATTTAGACTTGATAAGGCCCTAAGCTTTTTGAGATATTGGGCCCCTTGTGATCATATCACTGGAATTAATTTTTTGGGGGGTTCCAATCATCCGGGGACCCTCATCTATAGCTTATGTTGCTATAGGTAAATCCAGCGGTGGTCATAGGTGTTTTAAGATCTATGCGTTCTTATATTTCGATGTCGACAGCTATTGAAGATTTTAGTGCCTCTGGTTTTAAGCTATTCTGAAAATTAATTTATATTGGTGATATCGTGACACATCTTCCAAAACAATTAACCATTCTCAAACATATTCACTGTAAGTATATTTTGATGCGGCTTGATAGTAATAGGTAAACTTTGTGTTGGGTTTGAGGTATTGATGCGCCTTGATACATTTCTCCAACTGTTGCCATGAAAATGAATTCCTTCAGACACTAACAAATCACGTGAATGAAACTTCAAATTTGTACTGATGGGAAGTGTCAACCAGGTTCATGCGAACGCTGCTTTATTTTTTAGGCCGACACAAAACTTAGGTCAAGTGCAAAATGAAATCTCTACAATTTGGAAAAGGAAATTTTCGAATGACAAATACAAAAGAAAAAAAAAGGCAATATACAGATTAAAGATTTTATTAGAATTTTCTCCTTGTAACAAAAGATATTTAAAGATCGAAACTTGATATCGATTATAAAGAGCACAGGCCATTATATGAGATCGCTTAGACCAAACAATATCTGAAATGAACAGCTGCACTTTCAAACTTTAAGACATAAAAAGATATATTGTTTATGTAACGCGGGTCGTTTCACGATATATGACATCACTGCTTGCTGGATTGTTTAATAAATCTGTGGCTGTATATAAGTTTAGTTAGGAAACGAGAGGCGATTCCAGGCGAGCTACAGTCTTTGAATAAACTACTTAACATGCAATTTAGCATACGACCGCCTTTAATTAGTTAAATAAACAAAATTGTAAAACATACTTTAAATCAAACGAAAGATTATCAAACCAATATTGCTATACCTTATTTGGCATTTCAAACAAATATCGACATCATTTTCCCCCCCAATAACACTCTCTCCATAACAAACAAAAACACCTGCTTTCAAATCATTTCGCACCTGGGCGTTGCGCTTTAAAGAATAAAATATTAATATATTCGGTGGTAGGAGAGGGGTTCCCCTGACATAGAGTAAATATATGATGTATATATTGTCCTGGCTTGGATTTAGTGTGTTGTATGTTTGGTACTATTTCATTATTTCAACGGAAATCCGAAAACATCTAAGGGACACAACAATTAAATATACTTGATAAAACTTCTGAAGACTTCAACTGATGTTTATTTTTTATTTATGTTTGTATTTATTTACAGGTGGGGGGGGGGGGGTGATCGTCTTGTCGTTTCAATAAGCAGTCTATTCACTCTACATCTTTCTACAAGCCCTAGCCATATTCTTCTCCTCTCATGTACCCGTATTCTGCAACGTCATTCGTCTGACTACGTCTAAAAACAATACACATTTTTTTTTTTACAAAACTAAGATTATCTCTTAAACTAGGTCACGACAATATTTACTTCTAAAAAACATGTATTCTTTCGATATCATTTTGACTCTTATTTCAATTGGTGTCGTTTGGCTTCTGAAACGATTATGACTTGTCTGTAACAATACTTGTCTATATTATTTGATGAGATGGGGTGATACGATACGTTTAAGCCAGATGTGATGATATATGTTTGTTAGATATTACGATTAGAATGTGTTGATCTGACACATTGCGTTTTTAATGTTATAATTTTGTATTTATCTTTGCTTTAGACAATGTCTGAATTCTCAAACAATGCCATATAGCCGGATGTACTATTACAAAGTGTAAACTCAAAACTGAAATCTGCGTTTATGAAATGGGACTCTGAATGTAAAATCTGCCAGCAAAAACCTAATGTGCTATTCTTACTGACTTAGACCCTCCCTCGTCGTTCGGCGCATTTGCCATCAAGCTGTTTTCATAAAATTGTAGACTCCCCGCCATTACTAGCAAAGGGGTCTGGGGGAGCGCTAGGAGCGAAGCCCCGCAGCCAAGCACTATTTCTGATATTGAAAACCAACAAAATGCATATTCTGAGGTATCTACACTGTATTTTCCTGCTATTAAAAAGTTTTATTTCAAAAACCTAATGTGCTATTCTTACTGACTTAGACCCTCCCACGACGTTCAGTGCATTTGACGTCAAGCTGTTTCCATAAAAATCTGTCACTGGTAATGTCTGAAGCCTCTTCCCACCTACCATGAGGACCTCCATGAATGAGTGGCATCAAGTTGTACTAGGATATCATTGCAACTCTTCTTATGCGTAATTCATTATGTCGGAGAACATTTCCCGCAAACCTCATGCGTCGTTCTCTCACAATGTTACTAAGGAGTCGACTCCCAGTTCGGCATAGGATTTCCTTGATTTAGACCCGATCTCTATAGCTGACTCCTAAAGTCTGTCTTAGCCATCTTTGTTGAGCTACATTTAGTGTTTTTCGATTTCGGTAGATGACTATTCACTGCAGTTTATTAATGGAGCCCTGCCACTGGTAAAAATTTGTAACCTCTCTTGAATACGCTCTTGGAATTAAGTGACTGTAGTTTACTTTAGATTTTATATCGAAAAGAGAAGTTTTATCGTCAAAATCTTCTGTTGGGGCATTTCTACCTCAAAATGCTCTGTAGGGGGATCTTAGACTCAAAACCATCTGGAGGGGTTTTAAACTTAAAAAAAAAGCCATCTGTAGAAGAAGGGTTTAAACTTAAAACCACCGATTGGCTTGGCTGCGCTCAAATAATTTTAGTGTGTAATTTGCTTTTTTTTTATATTGAAGATGTACTTTTAGCACCAAACCCCTCTGAATGGGGGTTTAAACTCAAAACGGCAACGCTCATAGCATTTTGAGTGCGTAATTTTGCTTTTTTTTTCTTAGACTGAAGATGTATTTTTATCCTCAAACCCCCCTGGCGGGGGGTTTATACTCAAAACCCCTTTGACTACGCTCATAGATTTTAGAGTGAGTAATTTTCTTTTATTTATAATGAAGAGGTACTTTTTAGCTTCAAACTCCACTGGAGGGGAGTTTAAACTCAAAACCCCTTAGACTACACTCATAACCTTTTTTAGTGTATAATTTGCTTTGCTTTTATTATTAAAGAGGTATTTTTTACCTTCAAACCCCGCTGAAGTGGGGTTTAAACTCAAAACTGAGCCAAACCCATTTAGCTACGCTCATAACATTTTGAGTGCGTAATTAGCTTTTTTTTAAATTAAAAAGGGGGTTTATCGTAAATTTTAGACGAGGTTTTAAAATCAAAATCTCCCTTAACTGTGCTCTTGGAATTAGGGGATTTTCGTTTGCATTTTTCTTGTTTTGTTTTATAGAAGAGGGAGAGTTAACTGCAAAAACGCAGGTAGGGGGTTTAAAACTCAAAACCCCTGGTAAGGAGTTTTAAACTCAGAACCCCCTGGTAGGGGGTTTTAAACTCAAAACCCCTTTGGTTGTGCTGGGGCTAGTGATGGTTTAGTATTAAAATCTCACCTAAAATAAACAAAATCAAAGCAAAAAATCAGTCACTAAATTCCGACTCCCCCCGCCCGGGGGGGATTTCATTACTGGGGGGGGGGGGAGGGTTTGAACCCCAAACCCCCCCTGGCTACGCCCATGATGGGGATATTTACCAAGTAGATACAAGAAAATTAGCCGATGGTAAGACAATGTATCTCACATTTCATGTTAATTAGAAGTCATTTTCAGATCAATTTTTTTAATCTTTTCGTTGATGTGGCCCGCGACATGAGTGTCAGAAATTAAAATGTCCCACAGGTTGAATTAGGGTGGGCATAACTAAACTAAATTAAAAATACTTGTAATACTAATACTAGCAACCATATTTACTTTGTAGGACGTAGTGGTACAATGTCCGGCATCCGAGCCTAAAATCTCTGCTGGTGATTTTTTTAGGCATGTCTTTACTTGGTATTTAAGAATCTTTTTATGTTTAAATAATAAAATGTAATATTAAAAAAAAAAAAAAACAACAAAGGAACGTTTCATATTCCAGACGCTAGAACACATTTGCACAAGAGCTCTCTCTTTTATCGTGCCCTAAGCGCATCGACCGGGTTGCCTGAATCAGCCAAGAAAGCCAATGACCTAGCTGATTGTATATAATTAACATGCACGACTAGATTAAGACACAGATACTCGTGAGATGTAATTATCTTCTACTTTGAAGGAACGTCTATAATTTTAAAGATAATTTTTTAAAAACAAAGAAAAAAATGTATTGCTGATGACATGACACATAATAATTTACCTTCAGGAGACGTCTCAACCAAACACGTCTGAAGACTATAATTTGAAAGAAACTTTTCATTCTAGACGATTTCGTCACTTAATTCAAGATAATTACAGTGGATATTTATCACCTTTTTTTTTAAAAATATTTTTGTTGAATTGAACTTTTGACTGACACTGCATCTCTTCATGTGGACATTTATAAGATAGAAATATAAAAATGCTCTTATCTGCATATTTCGAAATAAGTAATATAAAAAAAAATAGAACACTTAAGTTGTTTTTTTTTATAAGTAACTTAAATATGAAGTAGAACCATAGACATAAATAAATATAGACTGGCCGAAGAAAGTAACTTAAGGTAACTTGAAAACATGTATATCTTTTGTATTCGGATTTCAGAATTATGAAAAATCACATGATCTTCATTCTTAGAGATTTAAAAAAAAACACTAGTGAAAATAATGTAATACTTATATAGGTTATGGCTGAAATAGATATGAATACTTAACTTTTATACTGCTCATAAATGCTGTATAATAAAGTACACAAAATTGCAAGTCACAAATTTTCGTTTCATAAAACTCTTTAATCGGCCAGTCTATATTTATTTATGTCTATGAGTAGAGCATTATTTTCTTGCAGAATAAAGTTTCAAAACGTCAACTAGACGCAATACCACAAGCTACATTGACTCCTACTGCAGCTAGAAATGATCAGTGACAAAAGGTTTCAAAACCCGCTTGAAAGAAAAGAACAACAAGAACGATAGAAAACAAAATCCTGTCCAGCACAACGTCCAACCGCCTTTACTTTCCCCCAACTAAAGTTAGGTACTCATTACAGCTGTTTGGACTCAGGGGCGCCCTAAAAATCCCAATCTTCACCGATATTCTCGCCAAAGTTCGGAAGCCTAGTACTTAACCAATCAGCTTCCGCCCCCCCTAAGAGTTTACCTATTACTATCAAGTTTCAAGACGATGTGGGAGAGCGTCACTATGTGCAGGGTGTATAACAAAAAAAAACAAAAACAACTGCAGGAGGTGGTTCCGGCCGAAAAGCCGTAATGAGTAAATTACATATTTCGAAAGTGAATTGAGAATCGAAAGAAACGTTAGAGACTGAATATAGGACTCACTTTCTTGTTGTGGGAGGTAGAGCAAGAGGGCGGAGAGAGAGAGAAGAGTGATACTAGAATTCACGGCAAAAAGTATGTGCGTTTTTAAAATAAGACGTTCCGATTCAGGTCAAAGGTGTGTAAAAGGGGATGGAGAGGGTTCCAGAGAAAGAGAAGGAGGAGATAGATATAGATAGAGCTCCTCCTTCGTGATCGAAGATGAGCACGTTTCTCATATCCTATGGACTCGGAGATGACTGTAAAGTCCAATCCTCGCTTTAAAAAGCTGGCGCATACGTGGAATGGGTGGGTTTGGTCAGTTGCAGATTGGCCTGCTTTTTCTCTCAGCTTTTTGTTGGTTCGGTGCTCTTTCACCTTGGCCACTCTTCTTGCTTCAAATTATGAGACTCCGAGACTTACAGCTTCACGCCATGAGGAGCGATCGAGAGCTAGTGCTTGCCAGCCGTGAATGTAGTCCGCATGCCAGACAATCGCCTTCCCAAGCGACTTCTGTACGGGGAGTTGTGTGCAGGAAAGCACTCCCAGGAAGGTCAATACAACTCTCAAGAGCTCCTTCAAGGTATGCGATATCGAACAGATCCTATAATTCACGAACTTAAAATGTAGGTTCAATAAAATCATTAAAAGTTTGCGCTGTTGTATTGGCAGTACGGAACAAAAATGGTGAGTGGACTGGGGGTACATAAAAAAAAACAACAACAATATATATATATATCTTTTGAAAAAATGTATGGGCGTAGCCGGTGTGTAATGCTAGCAGAAGATGTGCGGCTTAAAAAAAACTAACTCCACTTGCATCCCTTAATTACTTAATATGAAGACACATCAATTGTTCTCTAAATTTCATTTCACTTGTTGAAGCTATACAGGTGCAGTGAGGCTGTGCAAATACTCTCTCACTCTGAAATATAATCTACTTACATCTGTTGATTTCAGAGCTTTCAAGCTTACAATTAGATTTTGGAACTTCTTAAAATTGCATTGTTATTGTTTTGTTCAAAAACATAATATTTTCATAATAGATCGAGCCATTTATATATCTCTCTATATTTTTTCTTTTATCTGCAAATACATTTCAAACATCTGTCCATGTTAACAAATAACTGCTTAACACCTGAGCTGCAATGTATATGCATCATTGCAAATAGATTGGAATGAAAGTGTAGTCTTGTGTTCAAAATAAGACAACAACAAAAAAGGACAAAAATATTTTCTCAGCTAGGGGAAATAGCGAGAGCAGGAACATAAACTGCACAAGGTCAACTGTCCTTACGTGACACTTACTTGTGCGTCCAGCTATTAGAAAAAAGCGATTAGTTCCGAAGTATGCCAAGCAGAAAAAGGCGGGAGTCTGCCCAGAACAGGTCAATACGAGATGCCCCCCCCCCCCCGGGGGTCAGGCGTTCGTCTTCGATGGAAGCCACACCGGTCCATCGCTCTGTTTGCTTTGATTGCCCGAGGCATTGGCTGGTTGGACAAGCAAGATGTGGCCTTACAGTTTAGAGGACGTGATGTAGACTTCATTAAGTAAAGCAAGGAATACGTTCATCATGCAAGAAGATTGTTGAGTTCTTTTTTAAACTAGGCCACATACATTTGTTTAGATTTGTTGTTACATAGTGGGTGTTTCAAGGCACAGTATATCCAGCACGCTCTTGTCAATTCTCTGATGTGGACATGCATGGGGAGGGGTATATGGAAGAAGTTTTCCGTGCTGCCTTTTGGCGTGAAGCAAACACAGCTCAGCTTAAGGCAAATTCTTTGTCTTCATCGGGATCTGAATTCAATCCCTCTTGTTTTGGGGCCGAGCGGTTAATGCCACCGGGAATACATTCCGTATTGTACATGTTTATTAATGTAGTTTTATTAGAGTTAACTTTAAATTGCACACTTGCACAAGAGAGCATTTGATATTAGATTCCGAATTAATATCGAGCTAATTGTAATGTGTATATTAATATTCAACTCTATTTTTCAAAACTAATTCTCAGTCAATATATTTGTCTCAAAAAATTTGTTTTGTTTTCTAAGTCGTGTAAAATTTTTAGCCATAAAGAGAAAAAAAATTTTCAATGGCGTGGTCTATGTCTTAAATAAAGCCGCTTGATTTGCTAGCTTTAAAATATTGAACTTAATCTCATTCAAGTCTATTGAAAGATCTCAAGATTTTTTATCAGCTTCCCATCTCAAAAACATTTTTCTTTCTTAAAGAAAATCAATCTCTTTCAATACAAACAAAAACACATTTTTGAAATCATTTATGAAAGTATTTAGTATATTTTGTTTTAGATTAGCTCATCTTTCTTTTACTATTTCATATAGCTTAACTCTTTAGTTTGCTAAGTTTGAGTTTATATATTACTTATTGTGAAGTTATTTGAAAAGCTCTTTCTTTTTTACATCTTTAGTGATATGTAAGCTTTACAATAGACGATATCAGTGGGAAAGCCTGGATCGTGTATTTCTAGTAACCTTCTACTGCCTTGTAGCTAGTGTTAAGTCTCTAAGCAATCGTCACACAGGTCGTCTTGTGTGTATGCGCTGTGTTCAAAAACACTTTGTTTCTGTCAATCCGAAGAACAACTTTTTATTCCCAAAAGGATTTGAAGTAATCGATGCGTTTAACAATTGAAATACTCCTCTCTTAGGCCTCAAATCGATGACTGATTCTATCAATAGAAATGACCGAGGTGTATTATTGGTTTAAACTAAAAGGAAACAAAAATCCATGCTTTGCATTTTTCCAACATTTGAATTTCGAAAAAACTATTTGTACACTATGGTGTTATTGCTGTTGTACAAGAAATTGTTTTTTTTAACACCTCTATCCACGTTATAACTTTATGGAACCAGGTGAGCTCAAAACGGCTTTAACAATTTTTCTAGAGTTTAGACAGTTGCTGTATAATATTGTGAAAAGAATTACTAGATGGTTGGCCGCACTGAAAAAACTCTTGACCGTTATAATTTTTTATAAGGAGAAAGATAAAATATTTATCTTGAACAGACTATACGTCTTGAAGTATTTCCGCATGTAGGCCAATATTGATTCAAGACTTTAATAGATTAATGTGTAGGAAAATTGTGCGCATCGTCTAGATCTAAAGGTCTATTTTAGAATTCTTTAAAAGCATTTCCAAAATCAAGATTCTTTCTCCGGAAAAAGGGTTTAAGGGGTGGGCTGTGAAAGGAATGTGACAGGTATAGAAATGTTTTGTTTTTTTTTAAACATTCTTTAGTCTCTAGTTTATAAGAGAATCATAATCCCTCAATGAGTGATTGTAAGATGTATAGTGGATGTTTTTTTTTTCCTAAAAATATTTATTTATTTATTTTTATTTTTTTTAGTTTATTTTTGTGTTTTCTTTATTAAGTAATATCGAAGAAAAGAGAGTTTGAAGTACACAATCAAATAGATTACTTCTTCTCAAATTAATACCGTTCCAATTATGTTTCTCCTTGTTATTCTATGGTAAAGTGTCTGGACTTTAAGGTACTAAGAAATAGATATAGAGTCAATATAGAGAAATGTTTCAAATGTCCTGATTTTACACTGCTATCTGTTAGTCTGATCTCTTTGGGATGAACATTTCTCTAGGTCAGTAAGGTCAGTGAAGTTTTATTTGAGCTCTGAAGCCTCCGTCAGAACAAACAGACTTAACTGTGAGTTGACCATTCTGCTGTTTAGCTCAGATCAAAACCCGCTCTAAGGTTATGTTAGATCCTAACTCCAGTGTCAGGAGAAAAAAAAACAACAAACAAGCAAAATAAAAAAAAAACTAGCTTAAATGAACAAAGCTTATATTATGGAAAGACACCTCTCTCAATTATGTAGATTTATGTCACATTTTCTATATCAAAGATAATTAACTAGTTACCACTAAATAATTAATTGTTTTATTTTGATTGATTCATGTTTTGTTAGGTACAATGAATGCGTGTGTAAAATTTCAACGTGACCCGAGAACGAAAAGTTTGAAAAATAACGTGTACAAAGTTGTACGAGACAGACGGACAGACAGACGGAGTAAGTTGATATAACTTTTGTAAAATTAAACATGTGATTTGGTAACAGTGATGGGTGGGAGAATTCAAACAAAATGGCATCTGTACTTGTTATTTATTACACTAAAGAAGTCGTTTATACCTTGCTACTTTTGGAACTTTCTATTTTATAAGAGCCTTTTGTGACCAACACAACAAGAAACACATTAATGTTGCTTTCTAAGGCCAAGAATATATGACCACTATCCAATGTTACTATATCGACACTCACATTTTCGGCATCTGGGTTATCACAATATACGCGCTAATCAGTGCTCTTGAAATTCTTTCTATGTGTGGCATCTTAAGATATTCTGATACGTCTTTGTTGCTTATTCATTTCATCCAAAAGATCCATATTCTTTTATAACCACCCGAGTTTAAATTTGACAAACAAAATCATTCCCATTAACGCTCACCATAGAGATCTACAGAAACTAAGAATGTACTATATTTGTTTCAGACGCTTTGCAGAAGAATTTGATTTTCCTCTCGGGGCATTCCTGGACATTATATATTCAGAAAAACACATTAAGTTCTTTGGTTTTGATTCGAATGAGAACTTTCGTCATTCTTAATGATCATTCTCTGTCTCTCTGTCTCTATGTCTCTGTCTCTCTATCTGTCTATTTCTTTTTTCTCTCTGTTTCCTAGATATATTAGCTCAGTGGACATTTTCATTGATAGACTAACCAATGTCAAGAACGCTGATTCGAACTTTACTTTTGTCATCTAATTCAAAAAGAATTGGGATCTAGTTTTAACAATATCTCGGTGGTTGGGAATTGATCTTCGTATGAAAGCTACTTTATTACCACTAGTTCGTTGACCTTTTGTTTAAAAATGAATACGCTGTCACAGAGTGAAAGTCTAATGTTTCCTCCATATTTAAATTAGTTTCGCATTAGACCTTAGAAGGTTTCTTTCTGTGGGGCTAAAAAGTGCAATCAAATCCTAAACCTTTAAGAAAAGAACTCATAGCTTACCAACACACGTCCTTTCTAGTGCACACTGGATACATCAAATAGCGAATTTATTTGTTCTCCATGTCATTTCCAATACGTAATAATACTATCTATGCTAAGAGAAATGTATCAAATGTTCAGCAGATGATACTTATCAGAGATGTACATTGTCAAACTTTACATTTTTCAAGCAGAAGTAGTCATTTTAGATGACGACTCCAACGTTTCTGGACACATCACATCATATCATGTTGTCGTGTTTGGTTTCTCAACATTTAGCATACATTTAATCGGAAATGTAAATCAATGTCACGCTGGACTGCACATCGCATCCAGCAAACGTGCTAAACCAGGTCAAAATAGTGGGTGGCCAAACTTCAGAGGTCAATGACTTTGAACACTTGTTGTGTACAGAAATGTGCTTGTCAGCAGATAAAAAGAAACATTCCAAAGAATGTTCGAAGTAAGAATTAGGTCACAGTCTAGGTACAGGTTTCATAATAGGAAGTTAAGGCGATTAATTATGGTTCATTATTTACGTTAACAGCTCATTATCAAGCTTATATTAAGTCATTCCATCTGTTTGTCTGTCCATCTGGTCAGAATCTTTTACACGTTATTTCTCCCACTTCGGTGGCTGAGCTGTAAAGAGTTATGGTTTTTTAAACCAGAGGTCCCGGGTTGAAATCCTGGTGAAGACTGGGATTTTAAATTTCGGGATCTTTGGGCGAAACTGAGTCCACCCACCTCAAAATGGTACTGGCCAAATGACACCATCGTTAACCGGAGGCCACAGAAACAGATGACCTTCACATCATGGAACCTATAGATCACAAGGTCTGATGGGGGAACTTTACTTTACTTTCTCCTGCTTCCCAATCTGGGATCAAGTTGAAACGTTTCACAATTATTATTTGTCGATTACAACACGATGAGTCAATAAAAACAAAATGTACTAATTAGTTGATCATTAGGTCGTAATTAATTCATTTTGTTTTATATGGAAATATACATAGCCAAGAAAAAAAAATCTTGTAATATTGAGATATGACAGCGATTTAACGGTACGCTTATATGACCGCGATTTAACGGTACGATTATATGACAGCGATTTAACGGTACGGTTATATGACAGCGATTTAACGGTATTATTTCTATAATTGTTACACCGAAAGAACAGCAATCCGTGAAAATATTTTTTTCATTTGTAACATGTTGTAAGTTTACTGTTTTGTCACAGACAGGTCAATACACATGCATATATGTGACCATGAGGGACAAAGTTAACGTTTTGTTTAGAAAATGTATATAGTCAGTTCTATTAATATTTTAAATAATGTAAATGTCATTTTTTTCACCTGAACTCGTGTATCATTTTCTGCAAGCGAGCTTAAAAGAATAAAAATCTAATCAACTTTATTTCAACACTGTGTCACTTCAATGTTTTACTAGCAACATGCAGCTGTGTCCATGAATGGAGAGACGTTAGCAGCTTCAAGAACTTATATCGCAAATCTCAAATAAACAACGCCAGAATCGATAACACTTTTGGAAATATTATTGGAACATAAGATTTATTATCTATCTGTCATCTGTGGCAAGGTGAGAGAGAAAACGATTGTATAGGAGCAGATAACTATTTCACTTGTGCAAGTGAAGGGAAATAATAACCATTTTAATCTTCCTTATAAATCTCTGGGCCCCTGTGTGACAGTGTGGACAGGGGGAGATCACGCTAAACTAGAAACTATGCTGGTTAACTTAGAAACGACCGTTCCTGGAGTTACAAATGGCTCATGAATAGTCAATGCCAAGTCAGGCTGACTAAATAAGCGATTTCTTGTAGACCACCAGGTGATGAAGGATCACCGTTAGGAAGAGAAAAGAAAAGGTCGAAGGACGCTGACGTTACAATAAGATTAATATGTGCCCTTAAAAAAAGCCCAAACTTGTTCGATTATTTTGAAGCGTACTATGTTTCTTTCCGTAAACAGCATTACGTGATTTAGTGTCTTCTCTGTGAGTGTCTTTTGTGTGATCTAGTGTCTTCGGTTTTACATCCAGATAATAGTTTACTGCAAGGCAGGACGCATTAGACTGATACTTCTTCCAGCAAGCTACTCCACAGCTATAGATGTAGACGTTTGTAGTTTGTCCTAAGGAAACGTAGCACGCTGCTCCGCGCTGATGCTCCACACTGCTGCTCCGCACTCTGCACTGCTGCTCCACATTGCCCTACAGGCATGATACAGATTGTTGATGACACTGGGTTGTTGAGATAGGGTATTTGAAGGGAATGTGGAATTAATTGGTACATCCTCATAACAGGAGAGGTTTGCAAGTTTCTTAAAAGTACTAGCAGTATTATCCAATAGGAAAGAAGGGTTTTATCTGTTGCGATAAAAAATTTAAAAGCTTCTTTTTTTGTATTTAAACAAAGCTTCACTAAGGCTAGAAATATTTATCCATGACCTATTTCTCAGCGCGTTTCCATGTGTGTTTGTACGCTGGTGTGTGTGGTTTCGAAGAGTCTTTACATTATCAGATCATAAAGAAAAACTGAATACATTAGTAAACATAGACCAGTTAATCAATAGTTCTATATGTTGTGCCCAAGACTTTACTGACATTTTAGAATAATGTCTTTCCCTTTTCTGTTGTTACTAGCATTTCCTTTCTTAGCTTTCTCTCTCTCTCTCTCTCTCTCTCTCTCTGTCTCTCTGACTTTTCCGCACCAAAACCTTACATGCGCACTGGTGTTGCATAAAAATTGAAACGGTTTGTGCTATTCGATAGAGACTAGAATTTTTAATTTTGAGACTACATTAAGGGGTTTTAATCTTTGTATATCCATTGTGTACCAGCTCGATGGCATTGCATGGTCGGTTGGTTTGATAGGAGGAAAGGAGTCAAACATACAATATTGAGACATAGCGTTGTATTCTTTAGTTTTATTTAGATCGATTAGTATACAGTTGCATAAAAAAATATATCGTTGTAAAACATTGTGAGTGCTCTATCTACTACACTCCGAAGTGATCTACAATAAAAATATGAGAAACTAACGCGTTACCCAAGCTATAGCATTGATAACTATAATGTTGGTGTAAGATATACAAATGTTATCGTGAAACTTTTATTTAATCATTACGACCTTTACACTTGCAGTATTTATTGTTCAAGAAAGTGAAACTGTATACCATGAAACATAAATGTAGTTCTAAATACGAAATTATTTTGTAATATCAGATTACTATTAACTATTGTTGATAGTAGTTCCGGCTCCAAATAACAAACAATTTTTCCCTACCCGCAATATTCGTCTCCGGTCGGATATCACTGCAGGATAGTTGGCCAGAAAGTAAAAGGTACACTGTAGTAGTTACCTGTTCAGCGGTGTGGGTCATAAATATATTTCATTAGGGATGGAAACTTACCTAACCCCCCCCCCAAAAAAAAAAAAACAACAACAAAAAAACAAACCTAAGTTGAAACTAAAACTAAAGTAGTAAATAAAACAAAAATTCTAAACTAAGCTAAAAAAAACCCCACACTTTTCATAATTTCTGTAAGGTTTGTATTGGCTAGACCTAGCTAATCTCTCTGACCCTATACGTCTTTATTTCCATTTATATGTTGTTGTTTTTTCATTTCTCCATATCTCCACACTAATTCAATAATAAAGAAGACGTTTCCTACAAATGTTCTTGCACAATAAAATAAAACAGAGATATTCAAGCGCATATCTGTGTCTTGAATTAAAACCTTTAGAAAAAAAAAAGGCATCTTTCATATTTAATTCGATTGACTTATTATTTAACAGAGAACCTTACCGTAACGTTTAAAATCTCCTAAAAGAAATTGATTGAGAAGTACCAGTCTGATCTAGTAACAAAAAAAAAAAGCTGAAGTATAAGAAAAATTTGAACTCTGTAACTAGTGTAAGGGTATAACAGATCTACATGCTTTACTAACCATGCCGATGTGCTCTTGCTTGACCACTCAACATAGAACAAACACTATTGCGTACAGAGGCGTGGTGGGAGGGAGTGTAAGAGTTTGAAAATTCCACCGGGCCCACACTTGATGGGGGCCGCCTAATGAGTGTTTCTTTACATTAAATATTACGCAAAATTCAGGGGCACCCAAAGAGGTCAAGTCCACGAGCCTCCAAATGATGTTGACCAGTTAATGGTTTGAAATACATAAACACGTACATCTACCGATTATAGAACCCAGATTGCACTTCAGCTTTGAGATATTTACATTAGTTAAATATACATCTAAACATTCTACATTGACCATCCCCCCCCCCCTTTCTAATATATATAATCTAGACATCAATATATATGAGAACTGGTCATCTATAAATATCACATATTGTGATGAACATATTACATTTGGACAGTAAGATAGATCATATTTATCCCTCACTATACGTGTACAAGTGTCTTAACACATTATAAAATGTAGCACGATTCTAAAGTGAGAGAATCAGAGTCGATGTTATCATTGTACATGTTTAAATGTTTCTTATGTCTGTGTTTGTAACATATTGTTTATCTCCAAGATTCAATTAATTTTCAAGACTATATAAAAATTAACTTGGAAGGAAGGATTGGCCTCTTTAGTCACACAAGAAGTTGCAAAGGGAAAAGATCGTCTCTCGAGACGTAAAATGCCACAGATAAAAATTAACTAATATGCAGTACAATAATAAAAAAACAACACGCTTTGTGTTCAATGTAATCCAAAATTTCTCCATTCAAGATTATCTGTAACAAATGTTGGTGAAAAGATCAAAATTTCTTTATTTGTTGTTTTAATGCAAGTTTCTAAATTTTCTCTAAATTAACGTATACCCTCTCTCTCTCTCTCTCTCTCTCTCTCTCTCTCTCTATCGCTCTCTCTCTCGCTCTCTCTCTCTCTCACTCAATCTTTCGTATTTTTTGCTTACTTTTTCACTGTCTCTTGCTCTCAAACGGAACTCTCACATAAATAGACTGAGGGAAATCTATTCTTTCCCATTACATCTTCATTATTTAGCCTTCCTCTGTCACGCTAAGCAATTTACATCAGCCGTCATTGACACCCCTTATCTCCCCTTCTTTTATCAAACCCCACGCCCCCTTTTTTTCCCCCTTCTAAGAAATTTCGATCTGCAATGTGATCTCACTGCAGTTTGTTCATCTGTCTGATTGGTTTGTCCAAGTACAGTCACTTGGCCCCAAAACTGACCACGGCCGTCTGAGTTCACTCAACAGTTTCAATACATTTTGCAGATGGCCCAATATGTCCTTTTTTTTATTCGGTTAGGGGAGCAAACAATATATTGATAGATATATAGATAGACAGATAGACAGACCGACAGAAATAGAGAGAGAGGGGTGGGAGAGGGAGGAAGAGAGAGAGAGAGAGATTATAATTATACAAAATCATAACACTATTGCAACCATCAGATCACACGCTACAAAAAAAAAAAACAATGAGATAATTATAGCAGCACGCAACAACACTCACATCTATCAACACAGCAATACAAAATGTACGACAGATAATCACAATAACGTGGTACTCAAAGTACAACCATACAGAAAAAAAAGTTTGTTTAAAAAGTGATAGTTATAGCTCCATGGCGGTCGAGTATAAGCACATTTCTTATTTCTTATGAACTCGACGATGGCCTTAGAGCCCAATCGTCCCTTTAAAATGGCTACGTTGGGTCTACTGCAGATAGGCCTGCTTCTTCTCTCAGCCTTTTGTTGGCTCTGCGTTCTTTCATGCTGGCCGCTCTACTTGTATCGTATCTTGAGACTCAGACACTCAAGTCTTCACACCATGAAGAGCGATCGAGAGCTAGTATTTCCCAGCCTTGAATGCCCTAGCTAACTAGTTACAAAGTTGCCCAGGGCCGAAAGCAGCTCTAAACACGATGCATTTCTTCTTATATTCTTATGTTGTCACCGCCACAGTTTCGTGTAAGAGTCGCCTCTATAGTCACGGGTGTCTGATGATACCCCCCCCCCCCCCCCACCTTTCCTGCATGTAACAGCGTGGCGGACTTGTGGGACTGGATTGATGTGTCTCTGATACATCCTTAAATCGAGTGAGATAAAATAAACGAACCCGAGAGAATTCTGGTTCTTGGTTTTTCTATTAGACGTTTCTACTGAAGGGGCCGCGTCAAGACTACAGAAGATTAAATCCTGTTATGTAGACCAAATCGTTTTCGCACAGGACACAGTCTGATAGAAATATTTATTTCGTTAGGAGTCGAGTGAACCACGATTGCAGGCAAACCCTACAGAACACTGCCAGAAACCTGGGCCGTGCTATAAAAAAAGTAATGGAGCCTTATTGCATGGAGGCTTACAAATGCATACCAAATACACTTAAAAGTGCTACAATATTTACATGGAGGTTTACAAATGTACAATGAAATTAAACTAAAAATGCTACAATTTTTACATTGATGAAAATCTAAAAAAAAAAAAAAATTCTAAGTTTTTCAACAAATGTCACACGAGGGTCTGTTCAACTAGTGTACTAGATAGATAGAAAGCTTGTCAAATGTCACACGAGGGTCTGTTCAACTAGTGTACTAGATAGATAGAAAGCTTGTCAAATGTCACACGAGAGTCTGTTCAACTAGTGTACTAGATAGATAGAAAGCTTGTCAAATGTCACACGAGAGTCTGTTCATCTAGTGTACTAGATAGATAGAAAGCTTGTCAACTCTTGCAAACTGAAAGTTCCAGATTTTTACGTGGTGCATGTCTTGCACAATTTAGTTTTAATGCCCTTCTTTATCTAATAGAAACATCAGCAGCATTTGTGTTGATAGATAAAGAAGTGGCTAGATAAAGAAGTGTCTAGATAAAGAAGTGGCTAAACAACAAGAGGCGAGATAAAAAGACAATTAGAAGCAACAGCTCGAGCTCTTATCTTAGCACGGCAGATCTGATTATCATTCTTATTTTTTTTTGTTTGGTGCTCTTTATCTCTCTTTTATTATCCTCTCTCACCCTCTGTCTCTTTTTCTCTCATTCTCTTTTCCCTTTTCTCTATTTCTTCCTTCGTCTTCCCTTCCCTCCATTTTTTCTCTCTCACTCTCTCTCTCTCTCTCTCTCTCTCTCAAAATCTTTCGAATAGAATAAAAAACTTTTGTTGTTCAATCTCAATCAACTAGTTATTATTCGTTGTGATAAGCCATGTGGTAGACTGTGATTGGTCCAGTCTTCGTGTGATAAAGTAGTTAATAAGCCTTTAATCGTATTGGTATTAACTTTTACTGAAACCATTTTTTTTTGCTATATAATCACAAATAGTTGTATAGTCCCAATTCTACCACAATGCCCATGTATCTTCAAAACATTAAATAAAAAAAAAATTGTTTTATTCGGGAAACAACAGAAAGAGTCTAACTTGTTCAGAAATTAAGGAATTCAACTAGCTAGAAATGCCTATATGAAGTGTCACCAGAGAATGCTGAACACGTTCTTCGAAGCGGCATACGTAATCAAGTGGCCCAAACAAGTGACCGGTTCAGAACAACCCTTCAGAAAACAAACGGAATGGAGAATGGTCCAGTTCTACTCCTATGTAGGACTGGATATATCGACCCTAGCAGGATTACAACAGGGAGAAGAGTAGTACCATACACGTTTCATTGTTCACTGTTTAAATAATTTCTTCACAGAATACGTCTTTGTCAGTGTTATATGTGTCAAAATATATAGGTCAAAGATAGGTTTAGTGATGCATCTTTTGTTATATTTGTTCTCTAAGTACGTCAAAAACTGCCTGTAAGGTGACCAATAATTTGTTTAGTATATATATATATATATATATCTCCTCCTTCGTGATCGATGATGAGCACATTTCTCATTTCCTATGTCGATATCGCATTCCTTAAAGGACCTCTTAAGAGTGTCTTTATAGCGCTTGTATTGACCTCCCTGGGAGCGCTTTCCTGCACACAACTCACCGTACAGAAGTCGTTTGGGATTCGTTTAGTTGGCTATTGTTAGATACTACTAGAAGTTGCAAGGCTAAAAGAACGTCTCTCTAAACGCCAAATGCCACAAACTATAAAACATTCTTAACTTCTTTTGTACCTACATTGCTTAATTTTATATCTGGATGGACTCAGAGGTGCCCTAAAGATCCCGAAAATAAAAATATTCTAACCCGGGACCACCGGTTCATAAGTCCCGCGCTTTACCATTCAGCCACCAGGCCTGGGTACCAGACATTTATTAGAGAAAACTAAAGGCGGTTTGTCTTTGGTCGTTGTACTGGCAACATGACACCATCGTTAACCAAAGGCACATAAACGAGATTAATGAACTGTAGATCATCTGCCCCATTGAACACTTTATAGGCTTAATTTGTATGAACTTATTTATGATTTTGAAAACATATTTTTTATAATTATCGGACAATAAATCGCAAAAGAAAGTTTATTAAAGTAGACTAAATTGAACATAAACACAGACCTAGAGATATATTATACCTAGACCTGGAAAACGTAAACAAATTCTTATCCGATAAAATCACAGATATATATACATTTTTAAAGTACCAAACTCTTTTACAAGCTGTAAGGGAAGTTGCCCCGAATTTAGGAAAATCGATTTTTTCTGTTTTAGAAAAGTAATATCTTTAGTTTTCAAAGTTTAGAAATAACTCAATACCATTTTTGCGGTTTTAAAAATTTTAGATTTAAATAGTTCAAATCTGTTGATTTTAAAGATCTTATCATTTTATGTATAGATGGTACATTTAAATAGATTGATTATCTAAATCTTTCTAGATCTAGAATCAGGATTATGTATCTAAAAATTGCAAAATAATAATTAACTATGAGAGGAGATTACTTTTATTTTCGGTGTTTAATTACATAGGTTAGGGTCGAAAATTACAATAACTTTCCTTCTCATATCTACTTTACAAAACAACGCCTTGGTTCAGCTTTTTAAAACGTTTTTCACATTTTTGTGTAGTGTTTGAGATCTCCACGTCCTGTCTAGGTATAATATATATATATATATAGGCTTGTGAAAGGGAAAGATAACTCTACTTGTTTAGATACTTCCTTTCTGCACTACACACATACACTACAGACTCACACATACACACCTTTTCCAGTACTGTGGGCAAGGTTTACCTAATACGTGCCGGCGCAACATCATTGACCTAACCCCCTCCTTCTCTTCCCTGTATTCGGCACTATCTCTTCTTCCTCCGTGCCTCTCTCTATTAACATCACCTCTTCACGACCTCGTCATCCTCCCCCCACCCTCACACTTCTCCTTTAAGATAGCGCCTCAGCTCATGCATGCCGAGCTATCAACTCCGGAGACATATCTGATCCGGGCAGACGTGAGGACAGGTCTGATCAGACAGCAACCGTCCAGTGCTGAAGGTCGAAGAAAGTGAGCGCATTAAACGGGTTAGACGGCTTTTGACGTTGAGGGGTGGGTGGGGTTCGCTGGCTCAGTTGAAGAGACGTCTTTCCACTTTTGGTCTGCTTCTGGTAACGCCAGCGAGTGCCAATGTCCAGAGAACAAAAGTTGTTATACTTTCGATACGGTGATGGCCACATTGGTCCACCCATTAGCATGGAATATGAATAGAGTAATCAAGTAAACCCTTAAAGGTCTTGAGATGCAGGAATTAGATTCGGGAAATATTTAATTTATGTTCATATTTACAGACGCTCTTTTTTTATGGGGGGGGGGGGGAATAAAGGTAGGGTCTCTTTTTACAGGACTGATACGTTTCAATATTATGTAAGCCAAAATGTAACATTGTCACGAGGTCTGTCAAATGAGCTGCAGCGTTACCTTTATTTATTGTATTATTTCGTAATACATATCTATACCTTAATTAAAATAGCATTTGAGACCCTGATCTATCTATCTATCTATCTATCTATCTATCTATCTATCTATCTATCTATCTATCTATCTATCTCACTTGTCTTTGAGTCCTAAGATTCATGAGGAATGCAGAATTTCCCGTGACTACGAACCCTAAGCTGCTAACTACATATTTAGCCACAAAATGGGTGGAAGAATCGAGGAAGTAAGATTGGAGGTATATGAATGAGGTTCTTGAAATTGAAAAAGGAAAAGAAAGAAAGATGCACAGACTTAGAGGGCGGACAATTTCTACATATATATACACATACATATGATCGATCGATCGATAGATAGGTAGATAGATAGATAGATAGATAGATAGATAGATAGATAGATAGATAGAAAGATAGATATATGGATAGATAGATAGATAGATGATCATTGAACAAAACGCTACTGAAATATATATTTACATGGGAATGATGCCTAACAAAAAGGCTAACGTAGTAATTACATAGAAGAGTCAATTTTAATGAATATTTTTCACTACTTCAGCTGAGTTACGCTTGGTCACCAGCCCACTCGATTCTCCATAAAAGAAAATTGACTAGCACGCACTAAGCATGAATGGCATGCATTATGAAAGCAATTTAATTTTCTTTTTTTTTTAAATAGCAATAACTTTTGACAAGCTTTGACAGAGCTAAGCACATTGCACATTGAAACACGTTCAGATACTTGCACTAGATAACCCGTAAATACGTTGAAGTCACCAAGGAATGAGAAGTCGTTTTAAAAATAGAGAGATGAATTTAAAACAAAATTTACAAAGCTTATCTAAAGGAAAGAACCGCTAATTACTGTAATTTATTTTGAAATAGCAGAATTTAGCTCCCTTTCTGATATATTTAATAAAATTAATTAATTAGTAGTAATGAATAATCTAATTGGTTAATATTTGGATTGGTCCGTTTATTATCATCGACTATTAATAATTATGAAAAATTTAAACTTGATCTGAGAATGCGAAGTGGGAGAAAAAAAATTCAAAGCGTATTAAGGGGATTAAATCCATATAAACATCCACATCTCTCATTATTGGTAAAAAAGGTTCTTCTTTTAGACCTTGTGATCTATAGGGCAGATGATGTAAACGTTATCTGTTTCTGTGGCCTACGGTTAACGAGGGTGTCATGTGGCCAGCACAGCGACCAACCGCCTTTACTTTTTCTCAACTAATGTCAGGTACCCATTAGAGCTGAGTGGTATCAGAGGCCCCTAAGGATTCCGAAACTAAAAATTACTGTCTTCATCACGATTTGAACCCGGGACCCCAGGTTAGTAAATGCTGGTAAAAGAATGTTTACAAATGTAATATGTAAGTTAGCATACATCAGTCATTATTTATATATTCTCTCTCTGTCTGTCTCTCTTATTATCTCTCTCTCTCTCTCTCTCTCTCTCTTATATATATATAATTTTTACTTAGAGAAGTAGATGTAGGCAATAGGAAACAAAGATCCCGAAATAAATGGATGTAAAGCGGTTAATGAAATCTATCTCTTAATCTCCCTAGATCCGAACCCAACAACAAACATCTTTTTTTTTTCTCCAAAATCCTGAACACATTTACTTGGTTTTTAATGTTGTCCCCAATGATGGAGTGAACTTTCAGAACTAGCAATGAGCTCCCACTATATTCCAGTACATACATCTTTCTTCCAATCTATGTTTGTATATGATAGTAATATTAATCTCAGATCTAAGCTTCTATGACCGATAATTACTTTCTCACTGGCTCTGCACTGGACCATAAGGTTTCAATTTTAATGTTCTTTAATTTCCTTTTGGCTATTTGTGTGTTTTCTTTTCACATTCTTATTTTTTTTTAAATTAAATCTCACAGAGCAGACAGTCTGTTCTCAGCCCATCTTGTATTTTGTGCTTAATTACTTTCTGAGATAAAAATTGGACGCTGACAGAATGCCCTTAATGTAGGCGTATTCGATATTTTTGTCTACTCGCCTAATCCTATTGCCAGGGAATGATGCTTGTAATCAAGACACGATTCTTTCACTGTATCTCATCGCAATCAGAAAGTAGGGACAGCGTCCTTGATTGCCAACTTGTAGGGTTGTTTTTTTTTCTTTATCAGTAATTACATTTTAGTTTCCTTTTTCTGATTTCAACATTCTATTTGACATTTTTATTAAAAAAATTACAGTTAATTTTATCAGGTCGCAATCTCTTTATATTGTCAAAAAAAAAAAAAAAAAAAAAAACAGTTGAGTGGAATCTGGACACGGATCTCGAAAACGGTTCTAACAATAGAAATTTGACAATGACATCTTGACAGTTTGGAACAAAATTTTTAAAAAATTCCATTCCTATTATATATTTATTGTATGAAATGATGTTTCTGGAAAAAAAATTAAGTTTTTGTCACTTTCAATTGCATACAATTGGGGGGGGGGGGAGTAAGGTGATATACTTAAACCCGGGCCCATTGCAATATTGCTTCGCTACAGTACAAAACCATCCTGCGTTTGCTCAATAATCTTTATTTCTAAAACACTAAGGTCAAAAAGGGAGTACAAAAGATGAACTTAACAGGCACTTTCACCATAGCAATAAACTTTTTAGATTCGTTCTGCACTGATAGCGTGCGCCGTGTTTATTTCAACCACTAGCGTCCCTTTGAGCAGGCACAGTTTTAACTAGCTTTTCCATTCTCTGTGATTAGGTGAAAAGTAAAACATCAAATCTCTCAATTATCGGAGACTACAGTCAAATGACATTATCAGGGCAACAGTCTTAGGTCAATGATTCTGAAAGGGAAACTGAGCGTACCAAAACATGTATACAATTAGCATAGATTACCATCAGCGTCATAAAAAAGAAAAGATTTTTTTTTTCTAAAGCAGCTTTTTATATATGGTTAATACTAACTAAAGAATAATTAAAAGTAAAAAAATATTTCTTTTTATGTAATTATAGGATAGAATCACAAAATTTGCAATTTGTAACCAGAACTTCAAAGGACTCAATATCTTCACTTTCATCAAGAGACTTTCACATTTCGTTACTTTGTTTGTTTGTTTTTAATTATTTCGTGTTTTTTTTTATTCTTTTGGCTTTACAATAGTAATACAATTTTTATTTTTACTCACAAAATTTCTATTTTGTGTGTGAAAGTCAGATTTTAACAACAGGATATAACCTTTGTACTTTAAAAAGCCTAATAAATGCGAGTACTACTCTGTAACGTTTGACCTGGCCCTGGATTCAGTTGTTGTTCGTGACATCCCCAGGACCTGGGGAAATCTAACGATATGGTCTTGGTGCAGGGTCAATGTCTTGGTCCAGGTCAGTTCATGCCAAGTACGGCTTCAGAAGACCCCAACGGTGGCTGGGAAGCCTCTGTAAAGGGGGGGGGGAGGGGCGTCACATTTCATCTCAATCTAGTTAATGGCTCATACGTTTGACCTTGTTGCTATAATTGCGTCTCTGTGTTCGTATACAAGTGTCTGTGTTTCTGTGTATTAGTGTGCATCAAGGTGAAGAAGTGAATTGATTTCGATTGATGGACATTTTGGTTTAGGAAGATATGACCAGGGCCGCCGCTACCTATTGTGCAAAGTGTGCATTGCACGCAGGCGCCTGAGTCTAGGGGGCGGCCAAATCATTAGTCCAAAGTTACCTTTTTTTAAACTTTTAGTTTAATACAAAAAATTAATATTTTATATAAATTCTATTTATTCCATTATCCTTTAAAAAAGATATTCGTACATGGAAGTTATTTTGGAAACTTCCCCACGGGTTTTTCTATAGGCATCTACTCCTTTCTGACCTTGAATTTTCGCGAATTGTTGTTAATATTTGTTTTGAATGACGCTGACAGAAGCAGATCAGTCAACACATTTGTTTTGTTTTTTTCTTCTTAGTATCTACTTACTACATATAAATATTGTTGTTTAGTCGAATACCCCGCCTTGGAAGCAGATCTAGTCATTAAAAAGTCAACTCACTTTTATGTTAAAAATAGCAGTTAGTTAAGCGTAGAAAGAAGAAGATGATCGTAAAAAGATGCCGGCCATTACAGACGGCTGTGTGTTATATGTACCTAGAATGTCCTCGCATAATACTGTTGACCAGGGCTGCCTCTTTTTTACTAGACTTAATATAATCCTCAACATTTATATATATATATATATATATTGGCCTTTTAAAATATTCTCTTTTCTTATTACGAGAAAAAAAAGGCGTTGTCCATTCTAGGAGAAATAATTTCTGAAGCTGAAAACGCCAGAATATGCTCAGTGTCAGGGCCCCGCCCTGGAATCATACCCCTTAGCGGCTTGAGCTGAAACCTCTGAAACCTACCGCATCTCAAATTCTATCTCCAGGAAGAACTTTTAACAACGCTTAAAAATTATGTAAGCAACATGTTTTCCGAAAAACAAAAACAACAACAACAACGAACAATTGAAATTTCATTATGTTAATTTCGAATCTAAACATAGAAAAAAGTAAAGGAATTATGAGGCTCTTTGCAGATCCGGTTCCAGAAATGGACTTTCCGAAAGAGCTCCCTCACATGCTAGCCTCATGTCGTAGATTACGTTTTCATGTGCCCTAAAGGCTTTTCTTACGTAGCTGAAGCCAATGTTTATTCAGCGTTTTTATCGTTCTTTGTCACCATCAAGTGCAGTCTAGTGCTAAATCTTCACAGTAGTCAATATCTCTCTCCATCTACTGCAGTCTAGGACTAAGTCTACACATGAGCCACCATCTCTCTCCATCTAGTGCAGTCTATGGCTAAGTCTACACATTAGCCACCATCTCTCTCCATCTAGTGCAGTCTAGGGCTAAGTCTACACATTAGCCACCATCTCTCTCCATCTAGTGCAGTCTAGGGCTAAGTCTTCACATTAGCCACCATCTCTCTCCATCTAGTGCAGTCTAGGGCTAAGTCTTCACAGTAGCCACCATCTCTCACCATCTAGTGCAGTCTAGGGCTAAGTCTACACATTAGCCACCATCTCTCTCCATCTAGTGCAGTCTAGGGCTAAGTCTTCACATTAGCCACCATCTCTCTCCATCTAGTGCATTGTAAATGAAAGGTTGAATGGTGTAACGTTGCAGAATGCGAATGTCGTGTAATGCTGGGATCTTGCTTCCTGAAGTACTCTTGACACGTGACAAGACAAATACTATAAACTGACCTAAGTCCGTTTCAGCAGACAAACATGAAGTTTATTTACAACACAATAATAGTAATACTGCACTCCTTGTTAGTGCTACAAGTCAAGAAATAATGAACAATCCTATCCGCATAACAGCGGTATCAAATGTATCAAATATATATAAGTTACAAATCACGTCCGCATCTCAGCGGGTAACAATAAGAACAATTACTACTAGTGACACTGGAGATTCAACTATAGATATCCATTGAAATACGAATAATACCTTAATATTCAATAAGCACATACTGAAATCAACTCTCAAATATAATTAATCAACAATCATTAGTCCATCGACTTTTATGCTATAAACATGTATATACACCAGTCCAGGAAGCAACGTCCAACCTTCCTGGACCTGGAGCAAGACATTACTGACTTGACTGAACTCCAAGTCTAACTTTATTCATTCTACTTCCTGTTTTCTACATCAGGAATTCCACGTGTCTTTAAACTCTTAACATGACGTGAACTTTAGATCATGCAATGTCAACTGAGACTGTGACATGCAGTCTAGGGCTAAGTCTTCACATTAGCCACCATCTCTCTCCTTATAGTGCAGTCTAGGGCTAAGTCTTCACATTAGCCACCATCTCTCTCCATCTAGTGCAGTCTAGGGCTAAGTCTACACATTAGCCACCATCTCTCTCCTTATAGTGCAGTCTAGGGCTAAGTCTTCACATTAGCCACCATCTCTCTCCTTATAGTGCAGTCTAGGGCTAAGTCTTCTCAGTAGCCACCATCTCTCTCCTTATAGTGCAGTCTAGGGCTAAGTCTTGAGATTAGCCACCATCTCTCTCCATCTAGTGCAGTCTAGGGCTAAGTCTACACATTAGCCACCATCTCTCTCCATCTAGTGCAGTCTAGGGCTAAGTCCTCTCAGTAGTCGACATCAAAGTCCACAGCTTTGACAGTCCTGTTAGTTTACGTCCTCAAATCGGAGGTGGACGCGTTTACCTTGTGCTCATCGCGCGTTGTCCACTTCAAGAAAATTTTCGTAATGCATTCATCCTCCACCCAAATAGATCTCACAGCTATACCTGAAAACACATATGGAGCTGATGTAGCCCAGACAATGTGAATTATTTGTAATACCAATGATGAAGATTGAAACCTTCTACCAGTATATTTTGGATTCGATGCTGCAATGAATGGCTGTGTTTTTAAGTAGTTTAATTTATCAACGTAAACAGTAAGTACCAATAATGGCTTGAAATGGTTGAAAATGATAATCATACATCTTACGTATTTTGTAAGTTCTTTTAAGTTCAACATCATGGGCGTAGCCGGGGGGGGGGTTTGGGGTTCAAACCCCCCCCCGAAATGGGGGGGAAAAGGACTTTAGTGACTGATTTTTTGCTTTGATTTTCTTTATTTTAGGTAAGATTTTAATACTAAACCATCACTTGCCCCAGCGCAGCCAAAGGGATTTTGAGTTTAAAACCCCTACCATGGGGTTTTGAGTTTGAAACCCCCTAACAGGGGGTTTTGAGTTTGAAACCCCCTACCACGGGGGGGGGGGGGAAGACGGAATTTAGTGACATGTTTTTTTGCTTTGATTTTGTTAATTTTAGGTGAGATTTTAATATTAAATCATCACTTGCCCCAGCACAGCTAAAGGGGTTTTGAGTTTAAAACCACTACCAGGGGGTTTAGAGTTTAAAACCCCTACCAGGGGGTTTTGAGTTTAAAACCCCTAACAGGGGGTTTGAGTTTAAAACCTCCTACCAGGGGTTTTGAGTTTGAAACCCCCTACCAGGAGTTTTTGCAGTTAAATCCCTCTCTTCTATAAAACAAAACACACAAAAAATGCAAACGATAATCCCCAAAATTCCTATTGCACAGTTAAGGAAGATTTTGATTTTAAAACCCCCTCCAAAATTTACGATAGACCTCCTCTTCAATATGAAAAAAAAAACAAATTATGCACTCAAAATTTTATGAGCGTAGCTAAATGGGTTTTGACTCAGTTTTAAGTTTAAACTCCCCTCCAGTGGAGTTTGAAGCTAAAAAATATATCTTCAATAAAAAAAAAAAGCAAATTACACACTCTAAAATTTAAGAGCGTAGCCATATCGGTTTTGAGTTTAAACCCCCAGCCAGCGGGATTTGAAGTTAAAAAATACATCATCAATGTAAAAAAAAATAAAAAATTACGCACTCAAAATGCTATGAGCAATATAAAAAAAAGCAAATTACATACTAAAATTATTTGAGCGTACCCAAGCGAATTGGGGGTTTTGAGTTTAAACTCCTTTCCTCCAGATGGTTTTGAGTTTAAAATCCTCCTACTGAGCGTTTTGAGGTGGAAAACCTCTATTTCAATATTACTCTAAAGCTAACTACAGTTACCAAATTTTATGATCGTAGCTAAATGGGGTTTTGAATTTAAAAAACTACAGCAAAGTCCTGAGATTTTTAGTTTAAAACTTCTAACAGATGATTTTGACGATAAAACTTTACTTTTTGATATTAAATTTAAAGCAAACTACATTCACCAAATTCCAAGAGCGTATCCAAGAGAGGTTACATTTCTACCAGTGGCGGGGCTCCATTAATAAAGTGCAGTGAATAGTCATTTGCCGAAATTTAAAAACACTAAATGTGGCTAAACAAAGATGGCTAAGACAGATTTTAGGAGTTAGTTATTGAGATCGGGTCTAAGTCAAGGAAATCCTATGCCGAACTGGGAGTCGACCCCTTAGTAAAATTGTGACAGAGCGTCGCATGAGGTTTGCGGGACATGTTCTCCGACAAAATAAATTACGCATAATAAGAGTTGCGATGACATCCTAGTACAACTTGGCGCCACAGATTCATGGAGGTCCTCGGAGCAGGTGGGAAGAGGCTTCAGAAATTACCAGTGACAGATTTTTGTGGAAACAGCTTGACGGCAAAGGCGCCGAACGGCGCGGCAGGGTCTTAGTCAGTAAAAACAGCACATACATTTTTGAAATAAGACTTTTTAATAGCAGGAAAATGCACTGTAAATACCTTAGAATATGCATTTTGTTGACATTCTATGCCAGAAATAGTACTTGGAGGCGGGGCTCCGCCCCGCTCTAGGGTGAGCTCCTAGAGCTCCCCCAGAGCCCCATTGCTGGCTATGGCGGGGAGTCAACAATTTTTTCACTAACACCAGGAAGAACCTATTCTAGGGAACAATAAACGTGTTCCAAAAGAATGAAGGGTCAGAATGTAATAAAGATTATGAACACACACACACACATACATACAAATATTTTTTTCCGCGAAGGGGGGGGGGGAGGGGGGGAGAAAAATCCCCCCCCCTAAACCCCCCACGAAAAAAAATCCTGGCTACGCCCATGTTCAACATAATCAATCGCGTGGATATTTTTAGAGTGAAAGTAAGAAATGGAGATCAAAATAAAGCTTTTGAGAATAAGACACAGAGAAACGAAAGAGAAAGAGAGAGAGAGAGAGAGACAGAGAGAGAGAGAGAGAGAGAGACAGACAGACAGAGAGAGAGAGAGAGAGACAGATGAGACAGAGAGAGAGAGAGTAAATAGAAAGATGTATACATATCATCTCATATCTTTTTTTTTTTGTTGTATTTTAAACATCAAAATGTATGCCTCTTGTGGTTGCTATTTACTAACAACTTCTCTTGAAAAAACAAACAAACTTGTAAACTGACTTCCTTTTACTATCGAAATAATATTGTAAGTTTTTAATAAATATATACATATCAATATAAACACCTCAAAATACTTTTATTTTAAACTTTATGTTTGTCTTTTCTAATACTCAGTCATTCTCTATTAAGGCTATTCAAGTACTCTCTTCTCAAAGTTTTCCATAATACACTTCTATATAAATGCCTACTAAAAATTTGTGTCCACACTATCTAACCATATTTTCCAATATTGATTTCTTTTGTTAGGTCTCTTCTGAAGGGGAAACAAAAAAAAGTTTTATTTTATTAAATTTTTGAGACGTGACAAAGACGTACTGAATGAATGCGTAAAGGTTTGTCTCCAGGGGGAAATGGTTGTGACGTTTTTGTTAGGAAATGAAATGGTAGCTTAGTAGCGTGTTCAGATAGAAAAAAAATATATCAGAAAAGTTTGCTTTCATTTTCTGTCTCTTTTTTTTTTTTTGTTCTACATTTTCTTTTCAATTTTTAAAGTTTTTAAAGTAGTTACTTGCGAAGACGAAATGTATGTTTGTGCTGTGTACATGCATATTCATTAATAAAAATACTGTTCGTAATTTATTATATTCTTTTGCATACAATTACTTTATAAAAAAGTAAAGTCAAGTTCTCCTTTCTGACCTTGTGGTCTATAGGGCAGATGATGTAAAGATAATCTATTTCTGTGGCCTACAGTTAACGAGGGTGTCATGTGGCCAGCACAACGACCAACCGCCTTTACTTTTTCCCCAACTAATGTCAGGTACCCATTAGAGCTGGGTGGACTCAGGGGCGCCCAAAGATCTCGAAATCATTTTATTATATATTATATATTATTTCTATTATTTATTACTTTATACAATGAGCGAAAATAAACAAATTAGGTAACAGGAAAGGATGACTTTCTAGTAGAGAACACCTATCAAATTATTTTTAACCAGTATCTCAAAAGTAAAAAAGAATTGTTCTAACAACACAATCATATGTTAACACAACGTAATAATTTATATATATTTATATGACTAGTCACTGAGACATTCAGGATCTAAAGCAGACGGTTTTATTGACAATTGTTAGCTTGTTTTGTTTTAGCCAATGATCTAATTCTCAAGACTTATCTCCCCTAAGCATAATATATTTTCGAGATAATACAAATTTAAATAATAACTACCAATTGACAAATTAATATTTCCTTATCAACACTCTATAATTATGCACAACTTGATCCTAGTTTGGTAAGTTGGGGAAATAGCGTGTACAAGGTTCCATCCAGACAGACAAACAGACAGACGAAGCATTAAGTAGAGCTATTTAATCAAAATCAATGCCATTAACTCAATATTTGAGACTTTCTGATATACAATTAGATTTTGGGTAATTGTTTTTTAAATAACCAGAAAATAATCACCATTCCTAACTATTGTTAATATATATATATATATATATACCAGAGTGCGTCAAAAAATGTATACGCACTTTGGACTGTCATAGACAATTGATTTCCCGTTCTACAAGGTTAAATTTCTGTGAGAAAGTAATGTTATGTTTCTTCAACAAGTCGCAGCAGTGGCAAGGAAGTAACTGCAACATGGCGGACGTGCGTTTTAGTTTTGAAGAGCAGAAGCAGATAATTCAGTGGTACTGGAAGTATGAGAATGTAGCTGCGGTTCGAAGACAGTGGAGACGTGAGCTTGCTGACGTTACACGGTAATGATAAGTTTTATTTCCAACAAGATTGCGCCCCGCCGCACTATCATACGGACGTACGAGCAGACCTGGATCACAATGTGCCAGGCCAGTGGATAGGACGCAGGGGACCAATCGAGTTTCCTGCACCCTCTCCAGACCTCACGCCGCTGGATCTCTTCTTATGGGGCACAGTCAAAGATGAGGTGTACAAACGTAAACCAGGTCACCTGGACACACTGTGGAATGAGATTTAGGCGGTGGGCGCAGAAATCTCAGTGGACACTTTGGTACGATGTACGGAATCAATGTTGACTCGTACTCAGCAATGTATTGATACTGAAGGCCACCAGTTTGAACATTACTCACATTAATCACATTTTTTTTTCCAATCGGACATTAAACTTTCCATGTCCAGAAATTTAGCATTGTAGAACGGAATATAAATTGTATATGACAGTTCAAATTGTATATACATTTTTTTTTGACGCACCCTGTATATATATAACTTCAGATCGATATATTTATAAAACTATTGAGTTGAATAGTGGAGTACACTTTGACCTCAGATATTATCAGACACATATTGTGAATTAAAATTATGGTAAACATTTCTTTTGGTTAAGCTCTTTGGCTTGCTTCTAAAAGACTCTATATAAAACAAATTTCCATGTATTTCTTAACAATTTTTTTCTTCCAATTATATAATTGAAAAATGTCAGCAGCATACGAAAAAACTGGATAAGTGTCTCGTAATTTGTGTTTGAAATAATAATTCCAGAAGAAAAATAAAAACATGTCCTGTTAGATTATCGCCTCAACTCACATGACAAAAATGTATGAAATTTTAAAGACAATTTTGTGATAAAGCTTAAAACCCTGAAAAGAAAAATGAAGAAAATAGCAAGTCCATAAATAGAAATAAAGAGTAGAGGAAATTCTGATCACAAAAATGGATTCTCAGTCAACTTTGCCACTTGGTTTTTACGTTTCGAGTTTTCTATTGAAGTAAAGTGATTCCGCTTTAGGCCTATATGTTCCGATTGATAAAAATAATACCCCAAAGTATGTCAAGGTCAAGTTTCTGCCCACAAACTGCCCTTTTGCTACAAAGAGTACAAACTGGAATAAAAAAAAATCATCCCTAAAGAAATGTTTCTCTCAGTTCGTGACACTGAATCAATAGTTTCAAAAGTTCATGACTTTTTTTTTAATTCTCTAAAACTCCCGAGCTTTCATGTTTCAAAAAAGTCTCCCCAAAATCTCTCAATGTATAAACCAAGGAGGCCACACAGTTTCCGCCTTGACCAGATAAGAGTCAGAAAGTTTAAGCCTCGGTGTGATAGCTTTGAGTCAGAAGGTTTAAGTCTCGTCGTGGTAGCTTTGATGACTTTCCGGACCAAATTGTCTTTTACACTTTGAGAAGCAATGTTCACTGAAGCAAATAACTTGACTTCTGTCTGTCGTGTTTCAATCCAAGTGCTGATAAGGAAACAGGAGTAGGGTAACCAGAGGGCGGGCAGAATACGTTTTTTTAGTTCTGGGAAATGAAGAACTGTTAACCTAATTCTTTCAGGTATCTATTTCGTATCTATCTTATACAAATGAAGAACTGTTACATCAATACTTTCATGTATCTATCTCGTATCTATCTTATCCTATAGATTACAGATGTTACTTCAAAAGAGAATACAGTTACGACCTACAGATAATGTTGTCCTACATCTAGGATATAGGAACACATTTTCCTTTAGGTGTCATCTTTAATCTAGTTCTTGTATAAATTAAATTATTGCATCCATCCATCTGGAGATTAACTAGATATATAGAAACAATAGAAACAAAAAATGCCCATGATTCGTGAAAGAAAAAACAACAGTTCAATCAATATTGGTTTTAGATGTTTGCAACATTTATTTAGACATAAAGATCATTGCGTCCTGTGCAAAAAGAAAACGACCGCTGGAGATATCAAGGGGGGGGGGGGGGTTTCGAACTCCATAAAGAGGCAGCCTTCAATGTATACTGCTAATGATTCTCTCTGCAATATTATTCTTTTTGAAATGGCATGACTAATTAACTCAATCTTAGAAACAGATTGTATTAGGTTTGCCTTGCTGTTGTAAATATATATGTCTGACCATGGGCGTAGCCAGGAGGGGGGGTTTGGGGTTCAAACCCCCCCCCCCCGAAATGAAAGCCCCCCCCTGGGGGGGGGATCGGAATTTTGTGAATGATTTTTTGCTTTGATTTTGTTTATTTTAGGTGAGATTTTTGTTGAGTTTAAAACCCCTTACCAGGGGGTTTTCAGTTTAAAACACCCTACCAGGGGGGTTCGAGTTTAAAAACACTTACCAGGGGTTTTGAGTTTAAAACCCCCTACTAGGGGTTTTGAGTTTTAAACACCCTACTTGGGGGTTTTGCAGTTAACCCCCCCTCTTCTATGAAACAAAACAAAACAAAAATGCAAATGCAAAACAAAAATGCAAACGAAAATCCCATATTTCCAAGAGCACAGTTAAGGAAGATTTTGATTTTAAAACCCCCTCCAAAATTTACGATAAACCCCCTCTTTAGTAAAAAAAAAAGTTAATTACGCACTCAAAATGTTATGGGCGTAGCTAAATGGGTTTTCACTTGGTTTTTAGTTTAAACCCCACTTCAGCGGGGTTTGAAGTTAAAAAATACCTCTTTAATAATAAAAACAAAGCAAATTATACACTCAAAATGTTTTGTGTGTAGTCAAAGGGGTTTTGAGATTTAACTCCCCTCCAGTGGAGTTTGAAGCTAAAAAGTACCTCTTCAATATAAATGAAAGCAAATTACTCACACTAAAATCTATGAAAGCAGCCAAAGGGGTTTTGAGTTTAAACCCCCCGCCAGGGGGGTTTGAGGCTAAAAAATACATCTTCAATGTAAGAAAAAAAGCAAATTACGCACTCAAAATGCTATGAGCGTTGCCAAAAGGGGTTTTGAGTTTAAACCCCCTTTCAGAGGGGTTTAATGCTAAAAATACCTCTTCAATATAAAAAAAAAAGCAAATTACACACTAAAATTATTTGAGCGTAGCCAATCCAATCGAGGGTTTTGAGTTTAAACCCCTCTTCTACAGATGGCGTTTGTTTAAAGTTTAAAACCCCTCCAGATGGTTTTGAGTTTAAGATCCCCCTACAGAGCATTTTGAGGTGAAAAACCCCCAACAGATGATTTTGACGATAAAACTTCTCTTAAAAATATAAAAATATAAAATCTAAAGCAAACTACAGTCACTTAATTCCAAGAGCGTATTCAAGAGTGGTTACACATTTTTACCAGTGGCAGGGCTCCCTTAATAAACTGCAGTGAATAGTCATCTGCCGAAATTGAATAATCTGAAGAGAGAGGAGCCCCCACTTTGCGAGTACTGTGACTCTCGCCTCACCGTGGAACATATCCTCGTTGATTGCCCCAGATACCAGGATGTCAGGGCGAAATATTTTAGAGCCACTAATCTAAAAACACTATTTAATAATGTCGACCCTGGGAAGGTACTGGGCTTTATTCGGGAAGTGGGGCTATCTACGAAGATCTGATTTCTGAATTTGTGAACATGCACTATTTACATTAGATTTTTACCAAATATTTAAATTTTTACTACCTTTACTATTTTAACTGTGAATAGACCTTGATTTTAATTATATGACTGTATAGAATCTGGCCCTTGCTGTTTAGAGAGAGAGTAGTCCTTAAGGGACTGCAGGCACGACATGGCCTAAATTGTGCCGATGTGCCTCAAATCAAAAATCAAATCAAATCAAATCAAATCAAATTGAATAATACTAAATGTACAGTGGCTTAACAAAGATGGCTAAGACAGATTTTAGAAGTCCGTTATAGAGATCGGGTTTAAATCAAGGAAATCCTATGCCGAACTGGGAGTCGACCCTTTAGTAAGATTGTGAGAGAGCGACGCATGAGGTTTGCGGGACATGTTCTCCGACAAAATGAATTACGCATAAGAAGAGTTGCAATGATATCCTAGTACAACTTGACGCCACTCATTCATTGAGGTCCTCATGGCAGGTGGGAAGAGGCTTCAGACATTACCAGTGACAGATTTTTATGGAAACAGCTTGACGTCAAATGCTCCGAACGGCGCGGTAGCGTCTAAGTCAGTAAGAATAGCACATTAGCTTTTTGAAACAAACTTTTTAATAGCAGGTAAATGCACTGTAGATACCTCAGAATATGCATTTTGTTGGCTTTCAATATCAGAAATAATGCTTGGCGGCGGGGCTTCGTCCCGCGCTGGGGGAGCTCCTAACGCTCCCCCAGACCCCCTTGCTAGTATTCGCGGGGAATCTACAATTTTCCCACTAACTCATGGAAGAACCTATTCTAGGGCACAATAAACGTCTTCCGAAAGAATGAAGAGTCAGAATGCAATAAAGATTATGTAAACACACACACACATAAATACATATTAAAAAATTTCGCGCGGGGGTGGGGGTGTCGCGGGGGGGGGGTAGAAAAAAATCCCCCCCCAACCCCCCCCCCCCCCCCCGAAAAAAAATCCTGGCTACGCCCATGTGTCTGACTTACAAAGGAGATGATTGAGTGTCTGGTAAGGGTGTTTTACTTGAGTTGGTAGCAGAACCAAACTATCACAAGAACAAGTGAAGAACTAACTCCAGACTGTTAGATAACTTTAAACAAATTTATCCGTTAAGGGCCACAAAGATTCTCTGTCAATAATCGATGTTACCACCTTGGAATCCTAGTACAAATTGAATAAAATAAACAAACAAACCAAACCCCACTACCCGTGACTTCACAAAATGTTACGTTCCAAGTTTTTCAACTATGATGCATCGCTAACTATCGAATTGCTTACAAATATATTATGTCCATATATAAGGCTTGTCTTCGAGTCAGAAGATTAGTGAGGAATACAGTATTTCCCGTGGCTGCGCAGCCCCAGCTGTAACCTACATATTTTGCCGCAACCAGGGCAAGCATAACCGTTGTCCGCAGGTGGTCAATTTAGATTTTCTTTTCGTCGTCTGCTTTGTCATCGGCAGCAGATTTTCTTTTGGTCTCAAATGTGTATCCCGCGGTCTTCGTGAGTGACCTCCAGCTGTCTTGTTCCGACGGCGCATGCAGCCAGTGTAAAATACGTCTTTCATTTTGTCAATAGTTAAAAATATTCAATACATACATTACAAATTAACAACAATTCTTGAAGAATATATCCTTTTCCAGTTGTCACTTTCTCCTCTCCAAACACGCTTTACTCAACACGTTTGGGGAATCAAGGGCCGCCTCTGAATCCATCATTTGTTGAAATAGTTACACAATTCGCAAATACTGCGTGTCGTCAGTATTCCTGGCTCCAGCACGAGTTCTCGGACCTTTTCAAGGGTAAAGGTAAATACCAAGAAGATGGCGACAGTAACGAAGTCTATAAAAAGTAGCGGTTTCTTTTTGTGAGTCTGTTTTTTTTTAAATTTTTATTTTAAATCATTTTCGGCATAATAAAACGTTTTAATGTCATGGTAAAAAGTTTTTCCACGTTATTTCTCCCACACCCAATCTCGATTTAAGATGAAATTTCCTTACAATTATTTTTTTAACTGACAACACAATAATCCATAAAGGAAAATTAACCAATTGGTTGATTAGGGAAAGGAATCGTACTTGACAGATGTGGTAGTATAAGTTGAATTAGTCCTCATGAGGAATTTTGAGCCCTGGGTGAACTATTTTATTTGTTCATTTAAAAAACGATCATGTAAACATTCACAAAGATACCCCTCTTCTTCCCTTTCACTTTCCCAACTGGTCCAGACAAGTGATAGGGTCATAACGCATTGAGACAAGTGATAGGGTCATAGCGCACTGAGAAAGATAAAAGCGAAACAGAAACATTGGATAAAAATATTTCAATCTCACAGATTTATACGCCACGGTCAATTATACATAAAATTGTAAGACTGATCCAAATCATAATGCATTGAGACAAGTGATAGGGTCATAGCGCACTGAGAAAGCTAAAAGCGAAACAGAAACATTGGATAAAAATATTTCAATCTCACAGATTTATACGCCACGGTCAATTATACATAAAATTGTAAGACTGATCCAAACTAAATGATACTATTCACACTTAATAAGAGCTTTCATTTTTTTTTAAAGTATTTTTAATGGTTTTTTTTTTTGTTTTAATTTATATCCTAATCTTCTTATAAAAATGTGTTTTCTCACCCGGTACTAATTAGAAATAAATATATTTGTATATCAATTCAAACTGAATGCTTAAAGTGATCTAAATGACCATCATCAGTGGATCCTAACGTTAGTACATCGCAGCTCAGCTCAATCATCCTTTGTCTTTACAAAGTTTAGAACAGTGTTGTCATAAAAAAAATGTCACCTTAGGATCAACATTCCTAGATTCTCTGCTTTTAAATTTCTACTCCAAACTTCTTGAGAATTTGAGTTTAACCATTTTTGCAATACCTTTATTCACATCACCATTTCATTGATCTTGGAACCTGGACAGCTGATCTCAAACACTGATGTAACTATTTTCCTATAAATTTAACAGTTGATGTATATCGCTAAGCAAAGAATTACTAGCTCGTAGGCTACATGGGGAAAACTCTAGTTTGACGTTTATTTGACTGTTACGCTTGAGATCGGGGATCCTAGGTCTAGCTGTAACATCGTTTTGAAATGACTATCGCGTTCTTGAAAGGACTATCGCGTTCTTGAAAGGACTATCGCGTTCTTGAAAGGACTATCGCGTTCTTGAAAGGACTATCGCGTGCTTGAAAGGACTATCGCGTGCTTGAAAGGACTATCGCGTTCTTGAAAGGACTATCACGTGCTTGAAAGGACTATCGCGTTCTTGAAAGGACTATCACGTGCTTGAAAGGACTATCGCGTTCTTGAAAGGACTATCGCGTTCTTGAAAGGACTATCGCGTCCTTGAAATGACTATCGCGTTCTTGAAAGGACTATCGCGTTCTTGAAAGGACTATCGCGTTCTTGAAAGGACTATCGCGTTCTTGAAAGGACTATCACGTGCTTGAAAGGACTATCGCGTTCTTGAAAGGACTATCGCGTTCTTGAAATGACTATCGCGTTCTTGAAAGGACTATCGCGTTCTTGAAAGGACTATCGCGTTCTTGAAAGGACTATCACGTGCTTGAAAGGACTATCACGTGCTTGAAAGGACTATCGCGTGCTTGAAAGGACTATCGCGTTCTTGAAAGGACTATCACGTGCTTGAAAGGACTATCGCGTTCTTGAAAGGACTATCACGTTCTTGAAAGGACTATCACGTGCTTGAAAGGACTATCGCGTTCTTGAAAGGACTATCGCATTCTTGAAAGGACTATCGCGTTCTTGAAAGGACTATCACGTGCTTGAAAGGACTATCACGTTCTTGAAAGGGCTATCACGTGCTTGAAAGGACTATCGCGTTCTTGAAAGGACTATCACGTGCTTGAAAGGACTATCGCGTTCTTGAAAGGACTATCGCGTTCTTGAAATGACTATCGCGTTCTTGAAAGGACTATCGCGTTCTTGAAAGGACTATCGCGTTCTTGAAAGGACTATCACGTGCTTGAAAGGACTATCGCGTGCTTGAAAGGACTATCGCGTGCTTGAAAGGACTATCGCGTTCTTGAAAGGACTATCACGTGCTTGAAAGGACTATCGCGTTCTTGAAAGGACTATCACGTTCTTGAAAGGACTATCACGTGCTTGAAAGGACTATCGCGTTCTTGAAAGGACTATCGCATTCTTGAAAGGACTATCGCGTTCTTGAAAGGACTATCACGTGCTTGAAAGGACTATCACGTTCTTGAAAGGGCTATCACGTGCTTGAAAGGACTATCGCGTTCTTGAAAGGACTATCACGTGCTTGAAAGGACTATCGCGTTCTTGAAAGGACTATCGCGTTCTTGAAAGGACTATCGCGTTCGGGAATTTCTGAATGCAAGGCTTTATTGATTCAAGAGTTTAATGAACTCATGTTCAGGACAATTTTGTGCGTTGTCTTTAAGTCTAGACTACTCTTAGGTCTGAATGCTTATCATTGGACTATTATAAAGTGTACTAGATGTATACCTTCGCTAAATCAGGAGTCTTTCGCTGGAGAATGGGGCAGGGGGGGGGGGAGAACGAAAAAGTTTCATTGTTTTTTTTTAAATCTAAGATTCATTAATTTTTAAGAGAAAAACAATCGATCTATAACAGAGGTTCTCAACCTTTTAAGCTCGGCGACCCCTTTTTACTATCCCCCACTCTGCCGCGACCCCCCCCCCCCATAACATACACAGCAATAGAAGAATACACTAAATACAATCCATATGTTCTATGGTCTTAGGCGACCCCTGACAAATCGTCAATCGACCCCTCAAGGGGTCGCGACCCACAGGTTGAGAACCCCTGATCTTTAATTTGCAGAAAAGTGGTATTGCTTTTTATTTTATTTTTTTTTAAGTATTTTTAACGTTTTTCTTGTTAGGAATCCCAATGAGACATTAGTTATTTTCCAGTTAAGTTAGTCAATGCAGTCATATCAGACCTACAAGCATCACCTGTCTACTCATAAATAAAAAATACTTTGGTCTCTTATAGTCATTGTCAACTATACAGTCTCTGTAAACTATATTTAGTCTCTGTAAACTGTTTGTGATTTGTGTTTCTATGCCAGTTGAGAATTCCCAACCCATTAGAAGAGCGAGCTTTGGGTGAAGAAAAAAAAAGATTTAAAAAACGGCAATGAGATGACATTGCCCAAGCCACACCATATCTAAAAACAGCAACGCTATTTTTAATCCTTAATTGCCATGCCTAATGCCTAATTTTCTTGTACAGTTTTTGTTCCTCCAATGATTGGCTATTTCTAAACGTTTAATCTAAATGATAATTTTGGTATTAAACTAAACAAATTGCAGTATCCCTTACAAGCCACAGGTGATCCAGCGAATGTGTACTCTTAGTCCGAAAGCCACAATTATAGTTGCCTGGTCTAGTCTAATCTAAAACCTTTTATTTTTCTGGCGTATTCTTTCTAATGTGTATGTAAGTTAAAATAAAATATAACATGTAAATATACGAAGGCTTAGAGTTGGTAGAAATAACATCAGTATCAATACCTCATAAAAAAATGCATATGTTTAGAAAATAGATGAATCGATCATTGTTTTAGATACATGGCAAGATACGTATCTCGCAACTAGGTGTGCGATGTCGTGTGAAACACTGCACTCATCTTTGGAGTAGAGGACAATATCTTATTATTGTTAGAAACAGTTCATTTCATATTCTAGACTATCTTTTCTTTTTCTACCTGGACCAAAGCGGAAGTAGCATTGGGTCATCTGCCATGTCAGGTTTTTAAAAGATATCCCTGTGGTGCAAATATTTTTTTTTCTTAAACTTTCCTGTATACTAAGGTATAGATTTGACCTCAGCCATCTACTGATATTGTTTTGTTTTTGTTTTGTTATAACATTGATGTCTTCAACGTTCGACTTTTCATGTTTCTCTTACACTGTGGTCATATATTTTTTTAAGATTTCCTATTAAATAATATTCATGTGAATCGATTGAAAGTGATTCCTTATTCAACTGTATACGTGAAGTCTGGTATTATGTAGACGTTTGACTGGCAAATAGTGGCACAATATACAAGAATAGATAGGTGCCAATAGACTAGCTGCACATAGTAAGTTTATTTGGCGATAAATAGACAGGTTGCAAACAAGCTTGGCAGTAAATAAACAGGTTGAAAACAGACTAGGCGGTAAATAGACAGACGGCAAGCAGACTTTGTGGAAAATAGACATGTGGCAAAAAGACTTGTGGCAAACAGACTTGTGGCAAACAGACAGGTAAAAAAAAAGACTTGGCGGCAAATAGGTTGTATATAGAATAGGCGGTAAATAGACAGGTGGCAAACAGACTTGTGGCAAACAGACAGGTAAAAAAAAAAAGACTTGGCGGCAAATAGGTTGTATATAGAATAGGCGGTAAATAGACAGGTGGCAAACAGACTTGTGGCAAATAGCTAGTAGACTGGTGGCAAATATACTGTCATCAGGAGACATATACACTGGTGGCAAACAGACTCACGGCAAATAGACTGACACACTGTCTAGCATACTCTAGATGAGTAGATTGTCTATGCCTTGGCGTAAAGACAGATGCACTCTAGACGAATAGAATGACGCACTCTAGAAGGATAGTCTGTCGGATGTCACTAAACTAGAAAGATTTAGATATATTAACTCCAATGAATGCCACTAATTTCGACGAGCTGCCGACTACGTGGTGTTTTTAAATAAACCGGAAGCCATCCAATCAGTCAGCTTTCAACGTAAAATTTTTACTTGATTAGTTGACTGTTTTTCTGACCTTGACCTTGTTTAACTGCTACATTCATTTTATCGACAATTTGTCATGTAACATAAGTTCAGCTAAGTATACCCTCTTTGAACTGGAGGCTTCAACCTTAGTCAGATGTAAGGGAAGGCATGTGGTGCTATCTATCTATCTATCTATCTATCTATCTATCTATCTATCTATCTATCTATCTATCTATCTATCTATCTATCTCGCTTGTCTGTCCGTGTATCCATCTGTCTGTCTCTTTCTTTATGCATTTCTTTATGTATTTATTTATTTACATCAGTGTCATACTTACATAAACATTTCAAATATTTTGCTTCATTCTCTCAATATTTCATTTTTTTTTATTGACAGACACATTTAGATTTAATTTACTTTTTCAATACATCCTGGAAAAAAAAACTCAGCGAGATAATATTCCAAAGTACTTGAAAAAAAAACGTGATTTGAATTTGAAGACAATATTTGCGAACTCTATTCCAGGACTTGAAAATTTCTCTGGCATCTAGACAATGTTTATTTTGACGTTCCAGTTAACACAAGACATCGTTAAAAGATTTTTTTTTTTTACATTTTTTGACAAGAAACAAAAAAAAAAGGTGAAATATAAAACATCTTCGAAGCAAGTTGGTTCAACTTGGCAATCTTGAAATTTCCAGCTGATTAGGCAGGTTCATCAGTTGAATAAAATGAAGCTTTTCAAGGGAGAAATCGTTCCTCGTTGCTAAGTTCCGTGTCTCCAATGTGAAGCTTAGAAAAAGACAAATAATTTATCATATTTAAAATAAAATTATGACTAATGATTTTTCATGAGCCTATTTCATAGGTAACAAAATCGATGTGTGACTTAGTGCACAAATCACTTGGTTACCAATTCAAGCAGGCAATAGTTGGAATCTTTATCTTGGCCAGGAATTCTTAATTGTGATTGGACTTGAGCTGAGTTGTGTTTGATGTTTTTCCAAAACGAGAAAAGAAACATTTTTTTTTTTTGCATTACATTACATCTCCCTCCTTAAGTCCATGAAAGAGATTAGATCAGAACTCAGTGAACTTACTATATGGCCTATAACATAGAATACTATACAAGAGCAATTTAAAAAAAAAAATTATTTAAGACAATTTATAATCCACATAAACCGAACTCAATATCACCTTAATTTAAAAAGCTATCAAAACAATAAGCCTAAACTCCCATGAAAACAAAAGAGATATCTGGCATTCTCTAGGTAAATTCGAAAAAAAAAATCAAAAATTAATTTTATTTTATTTTTTTAACAAAAGTACATAAAGTGAAATACCTAATTGATTGAAAGTGATAGAGAATCCCCTGGTTTTCGCTTGATAATTTCCTTCCGTTAAATCCGAGTTTCTATGGTTCCAACATGACTTTTTGATTAAAGCTCTTAAAACTTAATGTTATAATTATGATAGTTTGTGTATACAAAGTGAGAATTTCTAACATGCCTTGCAGCCTCTGTCGATGTGAAATAAATAGTCTGTGTGATATTAATGAGACTTGGTCAAACGGTGTAAAGGTGTAGGATCTATATTTCTCTAGACATATTTTACCTAGATGTAGATATCTAGATGTAGATTGAGTACGACATCTTTTAAAAGTGTATAAATAATGGACACGACATAACACATAACTTTACATCATACATCATACACGTATCGCGGCATCTGCACACATCTATGGAATATTCACTCCAGTTGTCAATGATCTCATGATGTTGTTTTCCTAAACAGAACAGAAACGCAGACTGACTGACAGACACCATACATAATGCAATAGTCTTCAGAGTTTTATAGTTGTATTTATAGACAGCAGTACCGCCAGTACGTTAACCAAATGTGTCAACGTCAAAAGAGTCTTGGGCTCTTGCTCTGCCTGGGAAGGATATTTCCGTTAACTCGTATCCCGAGCACTTTGGGAAATCTTCTTTTTCCTAATATTTACTGTAGATAAGTTGCTGGTGTCCACCACTCAGTGGCTCCTTGAGGAATGACATATGGATTGTAACAGGGCTTTTGGTTTCTCTTGCTTTCCCCCGCCAGGCAATGAATTAAATTCTTAGGCAGCCCCCACGATAGTCTTGTTTAGCCACCTGTCGCCTCCTTTAACAATTGTTCCATCCGGGTGATACTTTTGAGGCTGGGAAATGTTGCACGGGCATTACATCAACCCGAACTTATCCTAGAAATTACATCTTCACATACTTAAGAAAACAACAAACACATTAAATATAAGGACATTGTACGTTTCCGTTGAGGTCAATAGACCAATAACATAAAAGTGTTTGTATAAAGCTTTTCATTTTATTCTTTAAAGCGTTAAAAAATATGTCGATTTCATTTGAGTGAGACATGACCTGGTCTTCTACTACGTGTGTGCGTGTCTCAATTTGTTCAATAAATTCTAATCTGGACAAGGCGTTCCTTCTATTTGGTTAGTTCTAAGTGAGATAAGGAAATGCAAAGATATTAGCTGTCTGCTCCAAGTTGGACTATTTACTTGTGGTCAGAGCCAATAACGCATCTAATTTGATCACTGTTCCTGGAGTTCTCGGCCAGCGTCTCAGTGAATGTGGGCGAATCAGAAGCGAGGCAGAGAATAGCAGAGAGAGAGAGAGAGAGAAAGAGAGAGAGAGAGAGAGAGATAAGAGTATAAAAAAAAAAGGAGAAATAAAGAAACAGAAGAGAAGAAGATACACAGTGACTGTTTTTTTTCCCTGTAAACTAGATACAGGCGATACTGATCAGGCTCTAACAATGTCAAGGTAATTGGCAAGATATGAAATAGATAGACTAAAAATAAATTGGAGATATTAAAAGACAAGAAATTGATATTATTGACAGAAACTGTCGGAGAAGGGAAAGCACTCATAAACAAAGATCGAGAGAGAGAGACAGAATTGGATGGCGGAAATAGAGTTCAGTCCACAGATAGTTTTGATTAATCTTTTCGTTTTTTTTTAAATTGTTAAGTCCACCTACCCATCAATGCATTTGATAAGACGACATTCATAAATATAGCTTCGTAACAAGTTAGTTTAACCCTTGCACACCAGGCTCATCACCTAGACGTAACTTCCTATGGAAATAAACATATTTTCTATATATTAAATATAGGATGGTTGTTTTCGAGAGTTGAGGTATTTGTATTCGTTTATTTGTTTTTTTCTCTCAACATTTACACTCTCACTCACTCTTACTCCCTCAAATATTGATACAGAATGTCTTTCATACTCTGACATAGACGTAGGCTTTATAAACAAACAATCCTATGTCTATCAATAATGCAAAACACCGGGAATTAATTAAGATTAATTAATTAATTAATTTCATAGAATAGCCAGATTAAACTGTACATTTGTTTTTTGCTGGTCAACGTATTCGTTTACACGGCCACTGGTCAAGGTTTCGATTTGAAGTTTTGCTGGACAACTTGAAATAATTTGTTTTTCTGACCTACTAACCAGTTACTGGACTCAGTGCAAGCTCTCGATATAACAAGGATACTATTATTAAAACATAATACAAAAACAGAGTATGCACAAAATCAGATTTAGTTCTAAACTTTTTTTGTATAATACATTCGCATTTATATGGACAATACTATCAGTATCAAGCGCAAGTTTTCGATTCCCAGAGAAAACTTTAAATTTGGCTGGAAAAAGTAAATTGTCCTTGTATTTCAAAAACGGCACTAGCGATTTTTTAAAAAATTATACCTTATTAATTACCAATAGTTAATAAGCTAATTGGTTAATTTTTGTATTCGGACTTTTGTTAGGTAAATAAATAAGTGTGCAAAATGTCTGCCTTAAAACAGAGATGTGGGAGAAATAACTTTTGACCAGACAGACAGAGAAACAGACAGGTTGATATACGCTTTGTAAAGACAGTGTATGTTAGGCTTTCATTAAGGTGACATCTTATACGTTCACATTCTGAATGAAACCATTGTATTGAAGCCTCGGAAGTTGACTATTGACAGCTACTTCATCTTGTAAATATCTAGTTTGTCTGTTGGTTAATACGAACCCAGCACTAGTAATCCTATTCTCACAGAGAGACCCATGCAATCTTCTGATTATCAACAATTCAACAGATCCATATTCGATTTATTACACTATTACTTTTTTCTTTCTCTGAACATGAAGCTCGTAGTTAACTTTCTTGCACTAAAAATACTTTCATTTGAATAAAAAAGAGTTCATTATTGTATACCACTAGTCAATGAATAACAACTAGAAACTGCACATTATCGGAAAGTTGTTTATTATTATTTAATGTTTGTAAGCTACTTATTCTTTTGTATCGAACTTCAGTCTATCTCCTAGAATCAAATTGACTGCATTGAACTTCAGTCTATCTCCTAGAATCAAATTGACTGCTATGCAACAATCGTCTTGTATACTCGCTTGTAAAATAAGAGACGGCCCAGGCAGCTAACTTCCTTCATCTCGAGGCAGTGTACCTTAGTAAATTCGCCAATCATTTTCTTAAAACTGTTTATTTATGTGATCGCTTAGGATATAGTTATCGATTTTGTCCCTCACCCTTCCCTGGTCTATTACTTTAACTCACCCCATGGGTAAGGCAACAAATACAAAAAATGAGAAAAAAAATTGGGAAGAGAAGAAAAAAAAAATGTCGGGAAAATCCTGTTTACTGGGAGATCCTTTCTAATGCTGTTTATATCTAGGATCCGACATTAAATCATATCTCTGAGTTAAATGATCCATCGCCTTGTTGGCCATCAACATTTTTTTTTCTCCACCAATGGCTGCATTTATTAAGGAAGGCTTTTCCCGAGGCTGGTGTTAATGTGGCCGCGTTCTTCATTGAGGCTTGTTATAGGAATGCTTCGAGAAATGGACGAAGAGGCGAGAGTGTTAGAAACATTGGTCAAGTGGCCAGGACCTGAGACGTGCTTAGGGAGTTAGTACATTTTATAGACCTAGGTCAGGACAGGAAGATTTGAAGTAGTAATAAGATAACTATTTTGAATCTTGTTTCTGGAAACAACCTTGTAGATGTACAAAATAGTAAATTTGATTTTGTCAAAAACATTTTCCTTAGATGCATTTTTGTATGCAAAATTAGCAAAGCAATTTTCCCCTGCAGTTTTTCCAATTCAAATGAAATGTCCCAGCAAGAGTTGATATACAGTATAGCATTAAAGAACAACGTTTAAATGTAACTGTATATTAAAAACGAGGTGTAAATGCTTGAGTATAGTCAACATGAAATGCACTCCAAGTCTAGGGCTCTTGAGGTGACTATTTGAGATTCACTGTTATGGTTGTTTTTGTTTATCAAAGATGTTTTTAATTGGAGTCTACCAGTCAAGTATACCTGTAAGTTCCAGAATTTTTCTGTGGATCAAAATATCATCCATTTTCACCCCACCCCCATTTTTTATTTTGTTAACCTCAGAACCTTGTGGCTGTCAAGCTTTAATAGGTAACCATGGAATCGGAGTTTAAAATCGGCACATTACAAAAATCTATACGGCATGTTTCGCGAGTAACTTCCCGTAATCATACTGCCAACAAGTGACAATCAATGACTAAACATCATCAACAGTACTATGGATGAGTCCTCTGAAGGCATTCAACAAACATTCTAGCGTTACACTAACCGGAAACCAATAAGAAGACTAAACATATAGCAGGTTGCAGGAAAGAGTATTAGACTAAAACATTTCAAAATATTGAACGCTGAAAGCGGAACAAAACTAATTATAACCCATCTGAAGAGATTAAATTCTTTTTAGATCGATGCTCGTTAAAAGACTGTTCTGCAGTACTTTTGTTAAATACTGAAAAAAAATATTGATCGGAATTTTTAAAAAATACCGACAGAGCCAACTAATAACATACACACGCACAAATGAGTTATGTTAAGATTAGAAACCAATTCTTTATTTGGAAGCTGAAGTACTTCATCTTACTGAGAAGAAGAAAAGGAGTGGTGGCTCAAAATGGGAGATAACAAAACTAAATCTGCCCAGCCTAATTAGCGAGGTAGCTACGATTTCCAGGATCTGTTGTCAAAACAAACTATTAGCGAGAGATTTTATTGAAATCTTGTTTTGTCTTTTTTTAACGTATTCATCTTTAGATAACCCGGAAGTGCGACAAGTTGTCACGTGGAGAAAGAGCTGTGACGTTGGTCAAGCGGTCAGTTGGCCCTCCCCCTTGTTTATTGTAACCATCATCAGGCAGGTCCGCTCTGTCATATTGACGAAACGCCTGTCTGCAGGCGAACTTAACTGTCTTCTCTTCATTATAAACTGAAATAGAATTTTGATCCGTGGATGGTCATGTCAGCGTGACCCAACCATCTTAGTTTCAGTCCTTCATTGTATCCTTCAGTATACCTTCTTAAGTCTGGACTACGTTTAAGACTTGCTCATTTGCTTACTCTGATAGATCTCATGGAGGCTCAGTGGCCGAGTGGTAAAGCGCATGGCTTCCGAACCTGTCCCGGGTTCGAATCCTGGTGAAGATTGGGATTTTGAGGCCATCCAGCTCAAATAAGTACTTGACATTCGTTTGGAAAAATTGAAGACGGTTGGTCGTTGTGCTGTCTACATGGCACCCTCGTGGGTCACAGAAAAAGATCACCATTTCATCATCTGCTCTTTAGATTACATGGTCTGAAAGGAGAACGCACTGTTATTTAATAGACCTCATACTTTTCAATTGCTATTTCTTTGTAACGAGATATCAAAAGTTCAAAACATTACATACTCTGTAGTAGTTCTATAGTTTGCGTCTCGAGAAACGGATCTATTTGCAACATCTTATTAGGTTAAGAAAGGCAATCATACTAGTTGTACCTTTAAAAACATCAGAGGCTAAAACTTTTTCAGACTTTTTCCTGCTTCTGGTATGTTCCACATTGGCGATACATTACCCCCCCCCCCCCGCCCATTTATGCTTGTCCTCCGGGTTAGACTATTTTGTGCCATTTTTCTCCAACTGTTGATCTCAATTTTGAGGTGTTTCATGTAACGCTTACATCAGAATATCTTTGTAGTGGATGACCTGACTGTGTCCGTTTCTTCAGTAGATATCCATAGGAGGTATTGAGAATGGAGTTTGGAGGTCGGCCTTGGAGCATTTATTTTCAATGTGAAAGTCAATCTAGTAGTCTACTAGTGATAACATAGCCAATACCATGGGACTGCTGTGGGCTTATAACTGTTGCTGGTGATTTTAAATAGCCAATGAGTATCAAAGATCGCTGGTGGAAAGATTTGATTTCTTTTCTACCAAGAGCATGTGGACCCTGTTTCATTGCCATATGGCAAAGTGATTTCTACACAGGTTCTCTGGACTAGGGCTTAAGATAGAAATAGTAAAGTCTTGTCCTAAACACCTATCTGCAACCGTAACTTTATGCTCATGGCCTTAGCTATCATGTTATTGAGGCTCTTTATCAAGTGTGACACCATTTGAGCTAATGGAGCCAAGAAAGAAGAAATCTGTCAGCTACTTTCATGGTGTTGAACATGAGTAAACTGACGAAATTATTGCATGCAGCTGTACATCCACCAAACGTAGAACGGGATTCAATTGTGTATTACTTCCTCTGTTCAATTATGGTGTAGATATAGTAATACAGTAGTCTGCTGTGGCTTTGAATCCTCAACTCGAAAGAAACTTCTACATTTAATGTGAATACAACGCAAACAAAAACTACACACTACTGAAATGTAATGTGAAATCAAAATGGTTATATGGTGGTAGTTACGTGTTAAATTGTACATAGATATGAATCCAGATTCTTCTTAATAATTTAAAGACTGCACTGTTTCAGCATTTGCTATTTCGTTTTCTGTTTTTACCTTCTCTCAATGTCTCTTTCTCTCCCCCTCTCTCTCTCTCTCTCTTTCCTCTCTCTCTTTCTCTCTGTTGTTTCTGGCAGTCTATCCGAAGAGAACGCATTTCAACGTCATTTGCTAGGACTATTGATGTTACCCTCGTACCTCCGTAACGCTGTCTTCTTGTCTGGTGGTCAATAACAATATTTAGCCACTCAGACACTTAGACTACTTGCGGTATTGACTATAGCTTGCTATTTTTGTGTACATCTGAAACTAGTGAGAGATTGAATAGATGGATCATGCAGACCATCAAATGTATTTGGTTTTGGTCTGAGGTTTGAGTTCCATGAATAGGTTCAGATTGAAAGGAAATTCAAATATATTAGGAAGAAATGTAGACAGACTTTTGGACAGACGGACAATACAAAGAAAAGAAAATATAGCAATTTTGATCTCTCGCGATCTCTCTCTCTCATTCTCTCTCTGACTCTATCTCTATTGTTCTGTCTGCTTTTTACAAAGCTTATATTAACTCACTCTGTCTGTTTGTCTGTCTGTCTGACAAAAAGTTTGTACACTTTATTTAGCTGAAATTTTGCACAATTATTTATTTTAACGAAAAAAACAAACAAGAATCAATTTTAAAAATAACCAATTTGTTAATGAGCTATTAGTAATCGATTATTTTGTTTGGTATTTTGAACAAGGGAAAGAAACTGTACATGACAAATGTGGTGGTATAAGTTGAATTAGTCCCCTTAAGGACTAACCCTGAGTAAACATTTTTGTATTAACGATCATGTAAACATTCCCCAAGATACCCCCTTCTTCCCTCCTCCTCTCACAACTGGTCCAGACCAAGTGCTAGCGCATTAAGAAAGAGAATAGCTAAACAAAAATCAGTCGGTAAAAATATTTCTAATCGCACAGATTTATTATGTCTATATCGGTAATGAAATCACATGACTGATCCAAACTAATTGATAGTTATATTTAATATAATCTTTTTTTTTTAAGTATCTATTTTATGTTTGTTTGTTTTTTCTCTTTCTGCCTATGAAATTACTTGTGTTGATTTAATTCTTTATCTTCTCTTATCAATCTGTTTTATATTCTCCCTTTCTCCTCTCCCTCTTAAACTCGCTCTGTCTAGTTTGACTCATTCATACTAGATATGTCAGCTATAAGAGAATCAACACATAGCAAGAGATGTAGCAATACATTCTATAAGAAAACTAGCGCTCCTAATTTCAATAGTTGGTATCTATGACGGATAACTAGAAATGGCTATTTTTTTTTTTTGGTGCAACTGGAGTTCAGGACATAGGTAGTGTTGATAAGCTATGTGCTTTCTAAAGTAGGTCATCATTTCTGTGTACATTTCAGCACTGCAGAAACACATTTTCTAAGCTCTAGCATTTGTAGCACTCATTAATTTCGATATAAATGAAAGAATTCGAGTCTTGCTTTATGACGGTGGGACAAAAAAAAAAGTATTTAAAAAAAGGGACTAGTAACTTTAGGTAAAAAAGAGTTAATACGAAAATCCACTTCTACTCTTGTGATATTTAGTTGGCAAGAGTTCAGCCTAGTGTCCATAACATTGCTTTGGTTTTCAATTGACTTGTGCTTGTGCTTCAAACTTTTTCCCTTTCTTCTATTCATTGTCTTAGGTATAGTAAACCGAATCAAAAATATAAATATGTAGTCAAGGACAGGTATATGTGTTTATAATCTGTCATGAAAACCCCCAGCAAGTGTTCTCTATTAGTCTTCAAGTTGAGGATCTTCTGTGTAAACATGTTTTCGATACGACTCTGGATAAATTGATTTTTTCATTCAATGACCTCAAAGCAAACTTACTGTTACCATGATTTCATTAGAATTCATCCTGTCATTATTTATATTGATTTTGTGTTTCAGTTTCAGAGTAACTGAAAGTTGTGTTCTTTGAGACGCTCGGACGTGATTGGCTACGTCTGCAGACACCATGAACAATACGACATCCTTGAGCGCTTTGAAAAACGTGCACCCCACACTGGAAGTGAATGTAAGTGCCCAATCTACTGTTTACTAATACTACTGCTAATTTGTTGTGCCTTAATAGATGCATGTGATTATCATCTTTTACATGCTTTCTACATGTCAGTGTAACAGCCTGGAAATATACAAGCGTGCCAATTTACCCGACTGTTAATACGCAAGCCTGCCAAAGTACCAGATTTCAATACGCAAGCCTGCCAATGTACCTGACCGTCAACATAGAAGCCTGCCAATGTAACAGTCTGTCAATATACAAGCCTGCCAATGTAACAGTCTGTCAATATACAAGCCTGCCAATGTAACAGTCTGTCAATATACAAGAATTTCAATGTAATAGTCTGTCAATATACAAGCCTGCCAATGTAACAGTCTGTCAATATACAAGCCTGCCAATGTAACAGTCTGTCAATATACAAGCCTGCCAATGTAACAGTCTGTCAATATACAAGAATTTCAATGTAACAGTCTGTCAATATATAAACCTGCCAATGTAACAGTCTGTCAATATACAAGCCTGCCAATGTACCAGACTGTCAATATACAAGCCTGTCAATGTAACAGTCTGTCAATATACAAGCCTGCCAATGTAACAGTCAGTCAATATACAAGAATGCCAATGTAACAGTCTGTCAATATACAAGAATGCCAATGTAACAGTCTGTCAATATACAAGCCTGCCAATGTACCAGACTGTCAATATACAAGCCTGCCAATGTAACAGTCTGTCAATATACAAGCATGCCAATGTACCAGACTGTCAATATACAAGCCTGCCAATGTAACAGTCTGTCAATATACAAGCCTGCCAATGTAACAGACTGTCAATATACAAGAATGCCAATGTATGTCCTCGCAATGTGTCGCTAAGTCTACCTGGCAATGTGTCGTTAAGTCTACGTGGCAATCTTCTTTAAGGTAATATAGCAGACTGTACGGAACTCCCGACGAAATATCACTTACTGATCAATACATCTGAATGAATGTCCTTTTTGAGGCCTGACAATCTTATGACGCGATCTCGTATCCTACATTGATTTCATTTAACATACATTTTCATATTTGGTGGAAAGCTTCTAGACAGCATGTGTTTTCTGGTGTATCCGGAGTATCTCACTAAAGGATTTGTTGATAAACAATGTGTCTTAAACATTACAGAATAATAATGGTGCACAATTTAGCACTTTATGAATGAGATTTTTTAAGCTCTGCTTTTTATAACATTTATTTCGTTGGCTAATTTGAAAGTTTAGTTTAGTGTCAAGGGCATTGTATAGCTTAATGTGAATATCTCCTTCAGCTATTAGTCATCTTTAGGCTCTATTAATATGTTTGTGGCAAATTTGTTTTTTTCTTTCATGTTATCATGCAACTGATTATATTTGGTTTAATAAACTTTTAATTACTCAGAAAAGAACAAAAGATTCTACATGTTAAGGATTGTTTTGTCTTACTAGTTAAAATAAAAAAATAAATTATTCTAATTAAAAATAAACAACAGGTTTTTATTTAAATTTTGGGATATACAAAAGTAGCAATTAAAAACAACCAACAATTGAGTAGACTAAAAACGGCACTTATATTATGTCAGATATATTGTAATGATAATTTAAAAAATCTGAAACAATTAGCAGTAAATGGTATCACTTATACATATCTACATGTCTACATTGAATCTAATTCAACGAAATTTACTATAGACCACCATGAGTATTATGATAATATAAGATGATTTTATTGGTTCAAAATATGTCAATTCGGTTCCGCTACAATTGGTAGTGTAAATAAGTATTCACTTTATAATAATGCATGTAATAATTGCTGAATTGTTGAAAAAGCTACCGGAAAATTTTGTGTCTTACGGATTCCAAGCAAATGTAATAAGAACAAAAACACACACACACGCGCAAACAAATACACAAACACATAGACACACATACACAAACACATAGACACACTTACAAAAACACATTAATATGTATGTATAGATATCATCCTCATTGTAGAAACAGTTTGTGTTAAACTATTGACCCCTCCCCCAGATCATTGGTCTCCAGAAAATGTAGATTTTGTTCCCATCTGTTAGGTGGTGTGCTGAAGTCAGTACTTGAGGTGCTAACGACAAAGTGTCCTGGTCCCCTAACATTTCCCCAGATTAGAAGTTGTAGTCTAGTTCCTGGCACTCCACACTGTGGAGTGTCTTTGAGATGAAACAGAAACACACAATGACTATTTGTCAAGTACAGAGAGAGAGAGAGAGAGAGAGAGAGAGAGTGAGAAAGAGAGAGAGAGAGAGAGAAGAAGAAGAAGGAGAGCGACAGACAGACAGGCAGAGAGAGAGAGGTGGGAGAGTTTGGAAAGATCGAGTAAAAAGAAGACAAAAAAAAGAGAAAAGGTTGAAAAAAGTGTAAAGAAACAAAAAGAAAAGAAATGATGTCTCTGCTGTTAGAGAGAATCAATCAAGTCCCACCTTCTGAACTCTAAGTTGTGGAGACTAGTCTTCTCAAATGTCCTAAGTACCAGTAATGGAGTAGGAGTTTGGAGATTTATTTTTAAAACCACAACACAAGCAATATTTCTTCTAATCCTATGAACCGATAACTCCTAGATTTGTAATTCTTTTCCCCAAATGCAACTTTGACAAAGTTGTACGTCATTCGTGGTATGTACCGAAGTGTAAACTAAGACGTCTTCAAGCATGACTAATACAGAGTCTAGCTGAATGCACACACTGAAATCTATATTATTTTACACTGTTATTTAAGTACATTCAAGAAAGCTGGGATATTTCATTCGATAAAAGCAAAGCAAATACGGAAATTGTTCACCAAATTAAATTACGGCCGAGTGAAACATGAAACATGCACTCCAGCACACACAAAGATACAGAGAGAGAGAGGGAACAAGTTCGAGTCTGTAGACTCCAGACACCCAAGTTATCTAGTAGAGTTAGTATTTCATATGTAAATATGTAAGCCACATTCTTCTTTAAAAAACCAAGCCAGCTCGCTAAATAGATGACTATGAGAATAGGTTAATCTTCTTAATATTGTAAAATACAATTTATGCTTTAAGAAAATAAAATAGAGTATCGCAGTACTGTAGTACCGTAGTACAAAGAAAGACAATAACAGTACAGCACAAAAAGCTAGGTAGAAGTACTAGCAGTACACATCGGCTAAGCTCGTTGATTAGTTCCCAGGCTATATAATGTTGAGTTTGACCGCGACTCCCCCTCCTTCGATTAAACGGTCCACATTTCGACGACAACGCGCGCACACACACACACACATTATAATTTCCCGCCCACAACAGAAAAGTTAGTTCCACTTAAAATCTCTGACATTTTTTCGGCTTCTCAATTCAATTTTTTTATTATAATCTATGCTGCTTTTCGACTGAAACCCCGTACCCAACTCACTTTCACACTTTCCGGCCCTTTTTTCATAACAATGACAACCTTTAACTTTTCTTTTTGCATCCAACAATGGATCGACCACTCACCACAAACTTTTTATCTCTTCAATTCTAGGAATAGCACCTTTAATTAGTTTTACCTAGCAATCTATGCCATTGTATGGTATTAGACACCGCAAACATTTCTTTAGACATAAGTTTCAGACCTCAAGAAAAATAAATGCATTCGCCTAGGCCTTCAATATCGAATGCCCCCTTCTTGTTCCCCACACATTTATTTTTGCAAATATCAATCTGTTTTTATTCATTCTAATTGTTTATTTGACTTTTTAAAAAAATTCACTCAACGTAACACAATGTCTTTTACTGACGCGAAAATATGTATCTTTTTTTTTTGTGTTGAATTAAGAAATGTTGTATTAAGAAATGTCATTATCGAAGTGCTAAGTCGATAATGTCTAAGCTTTTTAATCAATAGCTGACACCAAATAACACTATAACAAGGTAAACTTATTAGCAAACAACCTATTAAGCTCTTCTGGTAACAAATTTTCATCGAACAGAAGAACCAGAGTACAGTAATAAAAACCTTGCTTTTTAAGACATCTTTGAACTCTACACTCTAAAGATTATAAACCTATTTTTTTTTGTTTCCCTGACAGGTCGTGGTGGTGGTCATGTTGTCGATATTTAGTGTGGTGGGCGTCATTGGCAACGCTCTGGCTTTTTACATCTTTTTTCGCAGAAGATCAACGTCAACATCAGTCATCTTTATTCTCGCCCTTGCAGGTTTGTTCATTTAAAAAATATGTTTATATAATAGATGTATATTGGGTCCATGTCCTTCCTGCTGTCTTTTTTTTTTACTGGAATTGCTCAAAACAAAGTCGGATGGCGAAGTTCTGCTATCGCCCTATGCTCAACTGGGAGTCAAAGGGAATAAGTCATATATGTATATACGGATGTGTGCAAACGCGTCATGAAGCTCTTCAAAATCGACACAAGCAGCCGGGAAAAAGTAGCACTGGATAGATCTACATGGAGAGAGCGCATAAAGGAAGGGTCTCGGATTGCAGATGCCATACACTACAGAAGCAGAAAGAATGGTCATAAGGCAACGGCGCCTGGTGCTTACATATGCCCAACCTGCGATCGCAGCTGTGTATCAAGGATTGGCCTCTTTAGTCACACAAGAAGTTGCAAAGGGAAAAGATCGTCTCTCGAGACGTAAAATGCTACAGACAGATATATGTATATATATACGATATACACGTGTTTTTATACACGTTTTGTTTACAACTTTATAGTGTTATAAATGAGATTGATAAATAAAACTTGTTAATGTATGTATGTATTTGCCTCCTTCAGTCGTAGAACGACTATGGTTAAAGGGGATGTTGTGTACACTAAATAGATACAGCAAGATCTTTACCCATTTCTTATCAAACGTTTCGGAATACACTTTTTTTTTAAACTTATAAATATTGTAATACCTTCACCCCTGAAGATCCTCTTTATTCCCGCGTTATAAAGTTTTAGACTATGGTTGTTATTTTAATTTTATTTTAAAAAAGAATAAAGCCAGAATGTGGCATCGATGTAAACTCCTAAGGCATTCACTCGAGTCGTGCTGGTTCCAATATTGATCTGTTCTTTGCCTCTCTGTGACAATACTAGCAAGCAAGATTTGATTCATCACTCTGCGAATAAAATAAAATAAAAAAAAAACAACACCAAGTGATTTGTAATCGATTCAGCATTGGACATGGTCAAATATGTAGGTTTAAGTTCACAACATGTATTTTTAATGTATTAGGGGAGAGAATACTTATTCAAACATTTGTTTAGCATGTGTTGTTGTTTTTGGAATCTAAAAGCACATAGTCGTTGTATAGCTCTTGACATTGGGATCCTCTGATTAGACTTTGAAAAGAGTAGCGATAGGACTTCTGTATCTTATGGAAATGAACATGCCAGCTGATAGGAATAATTAATTGTACGCTTGAATCCAATAATATTTTGTCACCTTTGACAGGCCATTAAATAACAAGGGGAAGGGGAGAGTCAACGAGTAAGATTCATTATCTATAACATTATTTTAATGTTTAGTTTGGTTGTCATTTGTTTCACGTCATCTTTCTTTGCTTTTGTTGTGTAACAAAGTAAAACGTGAAAGTTGAAGAGAATTTCTGGATGTAATTAGAGTTATTACTTTGGTCAGTGTCGTATCAAGATAGGGAGGTCAGGGTTCAAGAATGCAGTAGTTGCCCTTAAGTCCACAATCTATTTAACTAGAAAATTGAGTGAGACAAATAGATTGAACTATCCTGTATGTATTTACACCCAAACAATTCATGCAAGTACTACAATTTTGACAAGTAGGTCCAGTGCCATGACACTTCATTCTTGTACTTTTTAAAAGTAATAAAACTTTCTCTTTCAATGGGCACTTGTTAGTCATGATCCAGGGCGAAATGAATATTTTGGCCCATTGGTTTCTACGCCTTTGAATTGTGTGCTTACTACATCTCAACAATGTCTTTCTATTAGAAACTATTCACATTGAGGATCTGACATATCAACAAGTTGCAATGTTTACCCAAGTATATACACTGTTGTTATTTATTCTTGTTTCATCTAAGCTCAATTACTTGTAGACATTTTTATTACTTAACACCTAGAAATTGTCATAACCCCAAAAAAACATAAAAATTATAGTAAAAAAAAACAAAAAAACTAGCCGACTATGTATATATATATATAAAGAAAACAAAAACGGGCAAAAAACATGAGCTGTGAAAATTTTGTAATACAATACACTGAGATACTTAAAAACAATTAAACAAAACACTTTAAGAATTATTGCTACAAATGATATTTAAATGTAAATCAGTACATAATTAGCTTCCCTTATGTTCCATTGAACTTGTACTCACCAGGAAGTATTGAAATGCAAACAAATACATATCACACACGTTCATCTAAATGTGAACTTAGGCTAATTATTTCAACTTTGTACTGCACACAGGAAGAAAGAGATTAGGCTAATTACGTAAACTTTGTACTGCACACAGGAAGAAAGATTAGGCTAATTACGTAAACTTTGTACTGCACACAGGAAGAAAGAGATTAGGCTAATTACGTAAACTTTGTACTGCACACAGGAAGAAAGAGATTATGCTAATTACGTAAACTTTGTACTGCACACAGGAAGAAAGAGATTAGGCTAATTACGTAAGCTTTGTACTGCACACAGGAAGAAAGATTAGGCTAATTACGTAAACTTTGTACTGCACACAGGAAGAAAGAGATTAGGCTAATTACGTAAACTTTGTACTGCACACAGGAAGAAAGATTAGGCTAATTATTTCAACTTTGTACTGCACACAGGAAGAAAGAGATTAGGCTAATTACGTAAACTTTGTACTGCACACAGGAAGAAAGATTAGGCTAATTACGTAAACTTTGTACTGCACACAGGAAGAAAGAGATTAGGCTAATTACGTAAACTTTGTACTGCACACAGGAAGAAAGAGATTAGGCTAATTACGTAAACTTTGTACTGCACACAGGAAGAAAGAGATTAGGCTAATTACGTAAACTTTGTACTGCACACAGGAAGAAAGAGATTAGGCTAATTACGTAAACTTTGTACTGCACACAGGAAGAAAGATTAGGCTAATTACGTAAACTTTGTACTGCACACAGGAAGAAAGAGATTAGGCTAATTACGTAAACTTTGTACTGCACACAGGAAGAAAGAGATTAGGCTAATTACGTAAACTTTGTACTGCACACGGGAAGAAAGATTAGGCTAATTACGTAAACTTTGTACTGCACACATGAAAAAAGAGATTAGGCTAATTACGTAAACTTTGTACTGCACACGGGAAGAAAGATTAGGCTAATTACGTAAACTTTGTACTGCACACAGGAAGAAAGAGATTCCTAATCTAAACTTTAGGACATATCTTTTGAGACCATGTCGAGAGCTGTAACGCTGCTCGATAGATTGTGTGTTACGGTCGTAGCGCAGCACGGTGTGCATGAATAATGGTGTGAATTTGTGTAATGAATGGAAAGGATGTTGAAAAGGGGAAGCCGGGAGTAATTGACAGGAAGAGGAATGAAATGTTCGGATTTACATAACTTGTTGTAATATTAAAGTATTTATAGAGTAATAACCTGAGAGTCTATTATTATTTCGAAGAGTCTTGTGTCGTAACAAGTGGCGCCCAACGGAAAAGGCAAGACCTGCGTTATAACGGTATCTAATTCCTGTCTACGGAGGTATTACTAGTACTACAAAGTGTAACAAAATCTCTAGATCTCTAGATCTATTAGGATTGAGAGAGTTAGCGTCATCTAAATCTCTAAAGCTATGTACTAGACTCACTGGTAAACATAAACCTTTAGTTGAAACTTAACTAAAAACATTATTGCTGAATTAATCAACTGGATTAACATTTAAATCTAGATTTATATCATTATAATTATTATGACGGCCCATTCTCTACATTCACCAATGTGAAAACGTACATCTTCATTGGTCTGGCGGGTCATAGTTCTCAACAATAACCTTTAACATTCAATATTAATGGAAATTTGTACGATTATTAGCACTGCTGTGGGCAACACTAGTGAATTTTGACTACGGTGGAGAACAGTGCCCATTTAGGACCAACGGATATACACTGACCACGGCATATAGACAAACAACGAAAGATTCATATCACCGGCGGAGAATATACACTAGCATTGGAAGTTATACCAGCAGGAAGAAGAGTATTACGGGAAGTAGATACATATTTGTATTCGAGTAACATTAAACGTTTGGTTCATTACATTACATTTAGATATGAACATTGTTTCCAGGCATTAAGTATAGGAGAATCAAATATATTTAATGGATATGGCCAGATAACTCGATAAAGAAAAATTACAAATGGCGGATAAAGCTGAAATAGTTGCTTTGAAAGAAGAAGGGAGACTATTGGAATTAGAAGGAGCAGAGCTGAGAAAATATGTACAAAAAAGATTAATAGAAAGAGAGAAACTAGGCAAGGAAAAGGAAATAGAGAAAGAGAAGTTAGCCATGGAAAAGGAAATAGAGAAAGAGAAGTTAGCCATGGAAAAAGAAAGAGAGAAAGAGAAGTTAGTCATGGAAAAGGAAATAGAGAAAGAGAAGTTGGCTATCAGTAAAGAGAAATTATTTACGGATAAAGAAATTGAGAAAGAGAAGCTAGCTATTGAGAAAGAAAGGTTAGCCATAGAGAAAGAAAAGTTGGAAATAAAAAAAGGAAAAGCTGAAGAGCAAGGTACTGGAAAGAAAAATGACGTGTCTGGAAATAAATTGTCAAAATATAAAGGTACAATGTTTGATGAGAATAAAATAGACATAGATATTTTCTTAAAGAAGTTTGAAATTGAAATGAAAGAATTGGCTTTTCCTGAAGATAAATGGACATTTTTGTTATCGAAGTCATTTGCAGCGGAGGTACCGTCAAAGATCTGCATGAATCAGAATAATTACCAAATAGTAAAGGAGCAATTACTACGAACATTTGGAAAAACTGAGGCGTTTTATCGTCAACAATATGTTAATTGCACCATTGAAACCAACGAGGATCCCCAAACATTTTTAGACAAGATGAATAGCTACTTTGACAATTGGACAGAGTCATCAAAAATAGAGAAGACGTTTGATGGACTAAAGGTATTTCTTATGCTGGATAAAGTCATTTATGAGAGTCAGGACAAACTAAAAATATTCCTGCTGGAGAGAAAGCCAAAATCTGTAGATGAGATTGTAAAATTAATAAGGGCTTACAAAGTGGCACATCCTGAAAAAAAGTTAAACAGAGGTAGCGATATTGAAGAAATAGTAGCATTTAATAGAGCTAGAGAAACACAAGACAGTTATAGCAACAATAGAAGATTTAGATATGAAGGACAGAATAGGTTTAGAGGACAAGGAAGGAGCCAAATAGATAGTAGACAAGGCCAGTATAATAGCTACAGAGGGAGATATCAAGGAAACAGACAGGGAAGATATGATGGCAGAAGAAATGGAAGAGATCAAAGTTTGTCGTTATTGTCGAGTTCGGGAAGTCTAGATTGTTTTCAAACATTTGTAGGAAATAAGGCTGCAAGAACGATAAGGGACACTGGAAGCACTATTGTTGGAATAAACCGAAAATTGGTTGAAGATCATGAATATACTGGAAAAAACAAAGCATGTATTATGTTTGATGGTAAAACAGTTCGATTACCCGTAGCCCGAGTGAACATTAAAACACCGTATTATACCGGGAGCGTAGAGGCATGTGTTATAGACCATGATCAAATTGATTTGATTATTGGCAATATACCAAACATAAAGAAGTGCACGGAAAATGAGATAGCAGTTTGGAAAAATTGTTGTGGAATGGCCACTACTCGATCCTGTAGTAAAGATGTAGAGGAAGGAGATTTGGCAAAGTTGTTCGAGTTATCAACTATGGAAAAAGAGCAAGATGAAGAACAAGATGAAAACACAGAAACAATTGAAATCAAAGACATAGGATTTAACAAAGAAAAATTTATCACAAAACAAAAAAATGATCCAGAGTTACTCCAATTAGCAAAGAAAGGAGGTAGAGGAGGAAGATTCTATGTAGAAAGAGGAACTCTTGTTAGAGAGATTGAATGGCATGGAAAAAAAGTAATCCAGTTTGTGGTACCCAGAGAATTCAGGCAGCTTGTAATGGAAAATGGACACGATATAGCACACACAGAACATCTGGGATTACACAAAACGAAACAAAGAATATTTCAGAATTTTTATTGGCCATCAATTAATAAGGACATAAAAAGTTATGTGACTTCGTGCCAACTATGTTCTAGAAAAGGAGCAAGAAACATGAAAGTACCATTACAAAGGATGGATTTACCAGATAGACCATTTAGTAAAATAGCGATTGATTTAATCGGTCCAATGCCAGTGGTATCAAATAGGGGTCACCGTTATATCCTAACTGTGATAGACGTGTGCTCCAGATGGCCGGAAGCTATCCCACTCAAACGAATTGAAGCCAGAGATATAGTACAAGCATTATATACGTTATTTACAAGATTTGGATTTCCTAGAGAAATATTGTCAGATAGGGACACTCAATTCAACTGTCAATTGGCTACAACATTCTTGAACATGTTTGGGATACAGCAAAGGTTTACAACCTCGTATTATCCACTGAGCACTTGTGAACGTTTTAATGTCAATCTAAAGAAATCATTATATAAAGTAATGGATGATAAACCCAAAGAGTGGGATATGGCAATACCGTCAATACTATTTGCATACAGGGAGAGTCGTAATGAAATAACAGGGTTTTCACCATTTCAAATGATTTATGGAGGAAATCCACGAGGTCCAATGACAATATTGAAAGATTTGATAATCCCACAGGATCATGTAGTAACTAATGACAGTTATGATATTGTGACAGAAACTAGAAATCAGATTATAAAGGCATGTGAAGAAGCGGATAGACAGATGCTAGAGAGAAATGAATTAGCACATTCCAGAGTGAATGAACATAGAAAAATGACGGAATTAGAGGTAGGACAAGATGTTTTGGTCTTACATAAGGATAACAATAATGCTTCGGGCACAAATTGGCTGGGACCATACAAAGTAGCAAGGAAAATTAGCGATATGGATTATGAAATAGACATTGATTCGATGTTAAAAATATTTCATGTGGATTTGTTAAAAGAATTTACACCAAGACAAAGAAGTGAAGAAAGGAGTAAGGATGAGTCAATGACAATGAGTGCCTGTGTGACGGAAGAAATGGAGACAGAGGAAAGGTTTAGACCAATAGAGACAGTGGCAACAGAAAGTAGGCAAACATGGAAGGATGTCATGGTGGATGGAGTTTCTCTTGATAGAGCTAAAGAAATCAAGGCACTAATTGAGGAGTATAAGAATATTTTTACGGATTTACCCGGTAAAACAAGTATTATAGAACATGATATCAAGTTAACTGGCAAAGTTCCAAATAAACTGCCACAATATACGATCCCATTACACCATAGAGAAACATTACAGAAGGAAATTGACGAGCTACTAACACTTGGAGTGATAGAACCATCTAGTTCACCATGGGCTGCACCAGTCGTGCTTATTAAAAAAAAGTGTGGCAACTTAAGATTGTGTGTGGATTATCGACAGTTGAATAAAGTCACACAATTTGATCCATTTCCAATGCCACAAGCAGAAGAAATGTTTACTAAGCTAAAAAATGCAAAGATTTTTAGCACGTTGGATCTGTCAAGAGGATACTGGCAAGTACCTCTAAAACAAGAAGCTAAACCATTATCGGCATTTAAGACACCTTCGGGCATATATCAATGGAATGTGATGAGCTTTGGCTTGGTAAATGCTCCAGCCACGTTTAACAGAATGATGGCCAAATTATTGAGCCATAGAAGAGACACAATTTGTTATTTAGATGATATATGCATTTTTAGTGAGCAATGGGATGAGCATATACAAAGCCTTGGAGAGGTTTTTAAAATTATCAAAGAAAACAATTTAACATTGAAACCAACAAAGATAAAAATTGGCCTAAGTGAAATTTCATTTTTGGGGTATAAGATTAAAAATGAGTACATTACACCATTGGAAGAAACTGTATCAAAAATATTGGACATTAAGGTACCAAAGACAAAGAAGCAAATTAAAAGCCTTTTGGGGTTATGCAACTTTTATAGAAAATTTATCGCAAATTTTTCAGAAATAATTGAACCACTAACAAATCTAACAAAGAAAGGAAAACCTAACAATATAGTGTGGACGGAGGAATGTCAAGAAGCACTGGACATAATTAAAACTTTCTTTTCTGGGGCACCGATTTTGAAATTACCTGACAATACTAAGGAATTTATTTTGGCTACAGATGCATCAGCCATTGCAATAGGAGGCTGTCTAATGCAAAAATGGAATGGTGTCCCACATCCTGTTTTATATGTGAGTAGAAAACTGACAACATCTGAGTTGAAATATGCTACCATTGAAAAGGAAGGACTAGCCATTGTATGGGGTATAACAAAATTAGGGTTCTACCTAATGGGAGCTAAATTTGAACTATGGACGGATCACGCTCCCTTGGCCTTCATTAATACAAATAAACTAGGGAACAACAGAATAGCCAGATGGGCATTGCAACTTATGGATTATAACTTTGAGGTCAGGACAATACCAGGGAAAGACAATGTGATAGCGGACACATTATCACGGTGTACCTAAGACGGAAAAGAAATGGAAGTAAGGAAAGGAGCTTGGCCACGTCAATTTTGTTTCTGTTGGTTGGTCAAAAGAATAATGTCAGTAAAATCATTTCGGTGAGAACACAATGAATAGCAGTGTAATGAATAGACATCTATAACAGATTGGAACATTTTGTAAATATACACATATTACATGTATATGTAATCGAAGACTGTATGGATTGACGAAGCTTTGTTACATGTGTGAGGTGTCGAGATATTAATATATGGTGTTATATTGAGAATTTGATGAAACCATTGTTAGAAATGTAAAATATAGTATTACAGTTACCAAGTTAATTATAGTTATAATTGTGAATTATGAGATTTACTCTGATTGATTCGTTGGGGAAGTCTGGACATTATACATTGGGATGGATATAAGTAATTTTGAACCTAAAATAATAATGTAAAGAATGATGATATTTAATTTTGCTGTTGGAGGGTTTTGTTGTCGTTGGTTTTTACCTGGTTTAAAAGAATGAGAATTAATGAAGATAATATAATTATATTGAACAGTGATTTATAATTGTATTTGATATTTAAAAGACGTTCGATGTACATCGAACTTAGCAAACAAGGGGGGTGTTACGGTCGTAGCGCAGCACGGTGTGCATGAATAATGGTGCGAATTTGTGTAATGAATGGAAAGGATGTTGAAAAGGGGAAGCCGGGAGTAATTGACAGGAAGAGGAATGAAATGTTCGGATTTACATAACTTGTTGTAATATTAAAGTATTTATAGAGTAATAACCTGAGAGTCTATTATTATTTCGAAGAGTCTTGTGTCGTAACATTGTGCAATAGTGTTTTTTAGCTTATATGAAGAAAAAGTAATAAATTACGATATTGTTTGTACATTTTTTAGAGTACATGCAAGATAATTTTACAATGTGCCGTCTGAAACTAAGATTTGACAAGATGGATTACAAATATTTCATACTTAAAATCGCACTGATTGGTAATCTTAAATCTTAATCAACCACCGGCGGATGATGTTTATGCTTGCCCTGCATGTGGCAAAATATGTAGGTCCCAGCTGGGACTGCGTAACCACGGGAAATATTGCATTCTTCATTAGTCTTAGGACTCGAAGACAAACCTTACCATTACTATTGTTATTATTATTATTATAATACGTTGTAAAAACTCCGAGAAGTCCGAAAAAAAATAATTTAAGATTGAAATATTCAGAATGTTTCATTCCGTATTATTTTGAATTCACCGCAAAATAAACTTTCAATATTAACCGATATTGAAAATACCCAGATCTGTCACAAGATTCATCCGCATATTTATTTTTTTGTCTTAATCCTCCTCTTTCTCATTAGATCCCAAAAAATCCCAGAATCCTGAAAGTGTGAATGAAAATTAGAAAAACAGCTAAAGTACATCACTTTCCATTGTTTACCATCAAAGACTTGTTCAAAATAGAAAACAAAAGAAAAGGCGTTGAACTTGACAAGGGAAAGTTCGAGAGAGAAAGAAAGAAAAAAAAAATCTTGTTTTGAAGTCGACGTCTCGTCACGTCAATGTGTTACTAACTTAGAACTGATGCCGGGAAGTTTTCCATTTAAATGGTTGCTAGAATACGTTCCCATTTGAGTTGAATTGATTTATCGGATCTGTTGTTGCGTGAGTTTGAAGGAGTTCAAATGTTGCCTTAAATGGACGTTTAGAAATAAGAAAAGATAAAAAAAAAAGCTTGGCCCACTGGTAGTGCATTTTAATGAAACATGAAACCTATACAACAAAGTGAACTGTTAACGTGAGGTATAAACTTATTTAAACTAAATACTAGTGGGAATATGTAGGAACTAACATTTTCATAAACCTTTTTTTTTATCTTCTGACTAGATAGATAGATAGATAGATAGATAGATAGATAGATAGATAGATAGATAGATAGATAGATAGATAGATAGATAGATAGATAGATGACATCTTTGAATATGAGCCATTATCATCATTTTCGATGCAGTACCTCTCTCTCTCTCTTTTCTCTCTCTCTCTCTCTTTCTCTCTCTTTTCTCTCTCTCTTTTTCACTTCTTCGCTCTCTTTCTCAATTCCAATTTTTCCATTTCTCTCTTCCACTCGCTGTCTCTCTCATTCTATTTCTTTTTTCTCGTGAAATACATTGTTGGTGTGACATTTTCTCACTGAGCAGTCTCCAAGCTTTTAGAAATGGAAAGCTGGCTCTGAGAGAAACATTACATTTAGATTGCTTAGTATTAAACTTACAAACATACACGACAGTGAACCTGAAGAGTCCAAATGAGGAACAAATACAATAGTGTAATAGTTCGCTTTAACATTAGGTTTCTTTCAGGATTTTGAGTGTGATGCCATATACCTACATCTCAGTGTGTGAGTGTGTAGTGTGTATATCCCTACATCCCAGTATGTGCGTCCGTTAATACCTAAATATCAGTTCGTGAGTGTATTTACCTACATCTCAATGTGTGAGTGTGTTTATTGGTTTGTACAAAATTTTACAACACTATGAGATTTCACTGAGTTCGAAAAAAATGATTTGAATTCTATCCTGTACTTTTCCCAAAGGTTATCGAAACTAACTACAGCGCTCCGTCAATGTAGACTGTTGGTTCACTAAACTAGCGCTTGTCTGTCATCGCTTCGACTTTGTTGCAAAGCAAAATCTAAAAATGCTTTAAAAAAAAATACAAAGCTTATATAAGGGAAAGAACTTCACATTTACAAGCCATGTGTCTTTATAAAGTAGTATTTATTTCCTTTTTATTTATAACACAAAAAAAAATAATTTAATAAAGTATTTGTTAACTTTTAGATTGATTCATGTTTTGATAGGAACAATGAGTTACTGCAATGTTTCAAGTTGATCCGAGAATGGGAAGTGGGAGAAATAACGTGCACATAGAATGTGTAGCAGACAGACGGAGTGAGTTAATATATCCTTTTAAAAACAATGCTTTGACAATAAACAATTCACGACAATATAAAATGAAAGCGCTTCGACTGTATATCTTGAACTGGTTAGAAAGGGAATGGAAATGTCGCTTATAAGCATTGCACAATAAGAAAATAATGTACAAAACTATTATTAAAAAAGACAATACACAAGAGAAGTATTTCTCTTGATAGTTATTGAACTTAAAAAGACAATACACAAGAGAAGTATTTCTCTTGATAGTTATTGAACTTAAAAAGACAATACACAAGATAAGACAGTTTTTCTCTTGATAGCTATTGAACTTAAAAAGACAATACACAAGATAAGTTTTTCTCTTGATAGCTATTGAACTTGAAATTTAAAAACAATGGAACATTTTTTACACCGCAACCCTCCCCCTTTTCCCCATGAGAAAAAAATCCTGATTAAGCGTAAGTATAAATCTACTAAATTTTATAATATTGCATTGATAAGCCTTTAGATCTAGTCTAAGAAGACGATGCGCAGTATTTCCTTGAACAGTAATTTGTTTCATTCTTGAATCAATAAAGCCTTACTTTCAGAAATTACCGAACGCGATAGTTTTCTGAAGACCGCTGTAGTCCTTTCCAGCGGCGTAGCCAGGGTATATGGTGCTCAGCGCGGCAGCTCCTTGTGATGCTCCCTCCCCCCCCCCTTTTTCTAAAAGAAAAACGATATAAAACAACGAAATGACTTTTTTTTTTGACCAACTCGTTTGAACCAAGCGCTTAAGTCAAGTTTCTGTTCTTTTGTTGAGGACGTCCTATGCGGTGTCCTGAATTCGATAACAAAGGTGTGTGAACGGTCCAGTGTGCCAAAAAATGATTTCAGCTTCAGCCCGAATTCCAGCCAGACTTAGAGAATAGTTCCAGCAGATAATGACTTAAGATGATGCCAATGAAGGACTACAGACTTTGTATCCCGTCATTGTACACGACAACGTAACCTCACCATTTGAACAAATTGATCCAGTTTTGTGATGTCAGGTGATTTGTCAAAAAATTCAACACATATTTGTCTCATTATCATCCAATATTACATTCAGTTTGTTTTGTATTTGTGTATTTGGTCTGGCAGTCTTTTTTGGTGAGCTAGAAGGTGGTCGACATAACAGAGGCGCCCCTTGGAAACGCTTCAAAGACCAGCTAAGGCGTCAACTTTCCTTGCTGACATAGAAGAGAACACCTGTTGCGTGCGGCCTCAGAACGAGACAGCTGGAGGTCAATCTTGAAGGCCGCGGGATATACATTTGAGACCAAAAAAAAATCCGCTGCCGGGGACAAACGCAGACGGCGAAAAGAAAATCTAAATCGACCACCTGCGGATATGGTTATGCTTGCACTGGGTGTGGCAAAATATGTAGGTCACGGCTGGGGCTGCGCAGCCACGGGAAATACTTCACTCCTCACTAATCTTCCGACTTGAAGACAAGCCTTATTATTATTATTATTATTATTTGGTCTGGAACTAAGCTTGCTTCGGAGCAAATGTTCTCAAGGGAGTGAATGGAATTTTGGTAGTAATTTCACAAACCCCTCTCTCTCTCTTTCTCTCTCTCTCTCTCTCTCTCTCTCTCTCTCTCTCTATATATATATATATATATATATATATATATATATATATATATATATATATATATTTACATAGATTTAGTTATTATGGGAAATACAAGCTCTAACTATAACGGACAAGAGAAGGAATGAGCTAAATCTTAATGAATATTGAATATCAAAAGACCTGAACTGCAATATGCAACACATTTCAAAATCAAAGACACTTGAAATATATCATTGACTTCCAATCTATTTTTTAAGGGTCACCAACGAGCAAATTGGCATGAATTAGAATTAATAGAGTTAGTTAAGCAACCTTCTAGGGAAGCTCAAGCTCTAACTGCAGACCAGGAGAGTTTGAGATTCCCTGAAGCTGTAATGTTTTTAGCTGATCGCATAAAGGTTGTGTGGAAGCCTCTCAGGTACCACCTGACATGTCCATCCAAAACATTAGAAAAGAGATAATTAAACATGTTTCAGGAGCATGTCAAACGCGCTATAAAAACGCAATTTAAAAAACAAAGACGTGAAAGTATCGCATCTGACAGCTATCTTGGGCAACTCCCAACGTAACATCTATCTTGGGCAACTCCCAACGTAACAGCTATCTTGGGTAACTCCCAACGTAACAGCTATCTTGGGTAACTCCCAACGTAACAGCTATCTTGGGTAACTCCCAACGTAACAGCTATCTTGGGTAACTCCCAACGTAACATCTATCTTGGGTAACTCCCAACGTAACAGCTATCTTGGGTAACTCCCAACGTAACAGCTATCTTGGGCAACTCCCAACGTAACAGCTATCTTGGGTAACTCCCAACGTAACAGCTATCTTGGGTAACTCCCAACGTAACAGCTATCTTGGGCAACTCCCAACGTAACAGCTATCTTGGGTAACTCCCAACGTAACATCTATCTTGGGCAACTCCCAACGTAACAGCTATCTTGGGCAACTCCCAACGTAACAGCTATCTTGGGTAACTCCCAACGTAACATCTATCTTGGGTAACTCCCAACGTAACATCTATCTTGGATAACTCCCAACGTAACATCTATCTTGGGTAACTCCCAACGTAACATCTATCTTGGGTAACTCCCAACGTAACATCTATCTTGGATAACTCCCAACGTAACATCTATCTTGGGTAACTCCCAACGTAACAGCTATCTTGGATAACTCCCAACGTAACATCTATCTTGGGTAACTCCCAACGTAACAGCTATCTTGGGTAACTCCCAACGTAACATCTATCTTGGGTAACTCCCAACGTAACATCTATCTTGGATAACTCCCAACGTAACATCTATCTTGGGCAACTCCCAACGTAACAGCTATCTTGGGCAACTCCCAACGTAACATCTATCTTGGGTAACTCCCAACGTAACAGCTATCTTGGGTAACTCCCAACGTAACATCTATCTTGGGTAACTCCCAACGTAACAGCTATCTTGGGTAACTCCCAACGTAACAGCTATCTTGGGTAACTCCCAACGTAACAGCTATCTTGGGTAACTCCCAACGTAACAGCTATCTTGGGTAACTCCCAACGTAACAGCTATCTTGGGTATCTCCCAACGTAACAGCTATCTTGGGTAACTCCCAACGTAACATCTATTTTGGGTATCTCCCAACGTAACAGCTGCTTGGAACAAAAACATACAAACACTATTTTGTTCCTTGATGATTCAGCAGCTAAAAAGAAAAGACATCTCCTAGAAACATAAACATACCAAGTAAACACTTTACCTCTACTGGTGTAGAATACCGTCTAACTTTCTATTGCTTTACACTGAAATTTGATGCCTGATACACTATTGATTCGAATGCGACTCTTGTCACTTAGGCCTATCTATCGATATTCTAGAGGTTGATGCTTTGTTTTTAGATATTTCTATATATAGATACATAATTTTACAAAATCTTGTCCTTATAATAATTTCTTTTCCCCATTGATCTCCAGTTCATCCAATCAATGCCATAATTCCCTCAATTTCCCCACCCCGCCTCTTTTTTTTTCTCTGAATAACTGAATATCTTTTGGATATTTACTTTCTGTCTATTCAATGCCAGTGTAATAGCGGGGGCACAGAGTCATTACTGTCCCTCATTTGTCCACATTTTGTCATCAATTTTCTTTTCTTTTTCAGCTTTCAATGTATTCGACACGTTTGCCTTATCTTTGAAAGAAATATAGAAATGTTCTTTTTTTTAACAATCTTTTCTCTATTTTTCCCTCTCTCTTTCTTGTTCGTTCCTTTCTTTGTTTTTTTTTTTCTTTCATTTATTGACTTCTCTCCTCTTCACAGGACATTGACTTTAGCCGTCAATAAATAGAATTATTTGCGTCTGTGAAGCGGGTCTCGACACTAAAAAAAGGCGGAGATGAATGCTAACCAAAAGCGTTTCCTTTGAAATTACATTATAAAAGTTCAACCCTGTTACAGACGTGGGGTGTATTTAATATGTATTACGAGTGGGCTGCTTTGTTACCATAGCGATGATATTATACTTAATATTAGTTAGGTTCGATATTAACACTTCTCTGTTAGTGATGTCAAGTTTGTTAGTTGTTTTTTTTTTAATTATAAAATTAGCAGCATTCCTGAAATCATGTGCCACTAAACATGAAGAGGAAAAAATAGTAAGAAATGTTCTGATGATATTCCATAATACGTGCCAGGCATACTATCTTAGAAGTGAAAAGTAGTGATAGTCAGTGTGTACATTGTTCTTCAATCTTTTCAGTTGTACTTTTTCCGTGTGGATCTCCTTGTAATGTTACATCCGTCTGTTCTATTTCATCCTCATATTCATTGATTATCGTTTCAGGTATTCTCATACCTTATAAACAGAAGTTCAAAATCTCTGTCATCAGCGAGATTCGAACCCAGAACCCCAGGCTCAGAGGCCAAATGTTTAACCACTCAGCCAGGGCGCCCCTGAGTCCACCCACTTCTAATGAGTACCTGACTTTAGTTGGTGAAAGTAAAGGCGGTTGGTCGTTGTGATGGCCACATAACACCCTGCTCGATAACCGCTGGCAAAGGAAACAGATGGCCTTAACATCATCTGCCCTAAAGCCCGCATGGTCTTAAAAAGGACCTTTTTTCATACCTTATTTAAAACTCAGAGTAGAAGTTTTTTAAATGTTCAACAGAAGTCAAAATGCCATCTCCTTGTCATTTTTACTGGTCTAAATTTTAAAAATATTTTTACAAATCAAATAAAAACATAAATCTAAAATGTTATTTAACTTTAGTTATGCCAATATTAGAATATACGTCCTCTGTTAGGAATCCCTCAACTCAGGAAGTCATAAAGAAACTAGAACAAATGCAAAATAGAGCAGTGAGATTAATACAAATAAATATTCCAATTTGATTAGAGTAACACCATTAGTTCAATCACTAAACTAAGAGACACTTCAGGAAAGATGAATAAAATGTAAAGTAGCTTTAATTCATAAAACACTAAACCATAATGTATATATAAAAAAAAACAAAAACTAAGACACAGATACAAAGATACAGGCACATTTGACATTCCATACGCTAGAACAAATACGAACAAGCGCTCCTTCTTCCCTAGTGCCATTCGAGAATGGAATGGGTTGTCTGAATCAGCCAGGAAAACCAACGACTTAGCAGAGTTAAAATCATGTATGATCTTGTTTTTCAAAGAAACTCCTGTAATGTATAAGATATGATAAACTATGAAATTAGAAAAAATTTGTCCTATCCATGTTTGCTTCATTAATTTAATTTGTTCAAGAAACTCATAGATTGTGAACTAGGTTTAAACCGATTAAGTTTATACATCTGTAGCTGTACAGTAATTTTCTTTTATTTATGAAACATATTTGTCGGATTTCCGCTTCATTAATATTTTTGTTTTGTTTTCAAATAAGATCTGAAACAGTGTTAAAAAGATAATAAAATAGTGGCAGTCTTTCGGACAATGTGGATTGCTTGATTCGTAATAAACCAAATATTGTCCAATAATAATGCATCATTATCACGTCGTTCAGCTTTATATATAAAATAAAGTCTTTGCAAATAAATACATAAGAAGCTATCAATGACAGAAAATTTTAAAATACACTTTTGACCTGTATTGCTACTTTTAAAAATTACCAGTGCCGGTCTTAGGCCACTGCAACCAATGCGGCTGCAGTGAGCCTGCACTTTCATAGGCCCCGTGCTAATTCTTGGTGTAAATTATTATAGCAATTCGTTATAACTTATAAAAGGGTTCTCGTGTATCCTGATTTTCCAGGAGCTTATGGAAATCTCCTGAAAATATACAATTTGCTGAAAACTCATAAAAATCTCCTACAAAATAGACAAAGTTATTTTGGGGTTTTATTCAACATCGGAAACGCCAGTCCTACGTGTGATATAAAAAAAAAACGGCATTGTCAGATTTCATTTAATAAAAATCGAACGTAAAGACTGATTTATTTAATAATACAAATCTTAATTTTCACTAATTATTCTTATCCCTACCCTCTTACTCAATCCGTTTCGCATAGGGCCACGCAATCGTTAGGACCTGCCCTGAAAATTACTTTATAATATCAGATGCGGGCTTATGTAAAACAGTGTACACGCCTTCTTCAAAGCTAGCTAAATTAATTATATATGTATATGAGTTAATGCCATTAATGGATAATGACATTTAGGTTATCGATTTGCTTTTTTGAGATGAGATCAACTATCGTGGTCCCCCATTTACGTCTCAAGGACCCCCTACCCAATTCATTGTTTTTTTATTTTGTAGAATTTAAGGAAGTCGTCGTAGACCTTTGGACGTTGGGGAGGGTGGGTCCACATAGACCATTTTGGGATTCACTGTTTTATCTTAGGACTGGAAGACACTACTTTTGGTTGTGGACGTGAATCAAACAATTAATCTAAAAACAATGCAGTTTGCCATCTTAATAATGACGTCTGTTGAGAACGCGTTAATTAAAGGGCCCAATGTCTGATGGATTTTTATTGTCGAGAATAAATCCAACTTTTATTGACTGAATATTATATAAACTTTAATATTCGTATGCAAAATAAAAATCGCTTGATTAATGTCGTCTGCAATCACAATTGCAAAACAAAATAAAGACACCTAAATTAAATGCAAATTGTATCTAGAGCTAGATGACGAGGGAGATTAATAGGCTAACGATAAGAAGACAAAGTGGCCAAATTAATTTCTTGATTATATTTGTCATGCGCAGTTGGCATCCTATTTTTTAATCTGGCTCCACGGGACACATTATTTTAGAACAAATTTATCTGATTTTTTTTCTACCGACCAAATTGAGAAATTATGCATTTATTTGTCTGTCATTGTAGAAAATATATTTATTCAATACTGGTTTTATAGATAAGCTTTCAAATGGATTGTCGAGTTTTTTTTAATATAGATTTTTCTAATGGTGGTATTACATGCATTAATAATTTATTAAAATGTTTTTAGAATTCATTTCTGTTTTATACTTTATTTTAAAACAAGGATGACCATAAATGAAAACATTAATCAGTCCTAATGAGTCTTCACGGGATGATTCGAGTTTACATTGAAGCCATTGGCTTCAGACACACTCCTTCCGAGAATAAGTAAAATGAGAAAGTCATTCACTGCAGCTTGACGATATATTGAAGGCAGCCTAACAATACGTATTAGTAACATATACCATAGATTGTCACTCAAAATCTGTCTACAGTGATAGGAACACTATTCAGACAATGTGGTCCGTAGGGTAGATGATCTGTCTCTGTGACTGAAGGTGTGTGTCGATCAGCCGAACGATCAACAGTCTTTAATTACTGGAGCTGTTGTGCAGAGAGGGACTTAAACTAAAAGCTCCTCGTTTCTGGACTCAAGCAGCGTGCTACTCGGCCACTAAGCCACCCTTAATTGTTAAATATGCAGATTTGTTTCGTTTTATCCTCCTGGTTAGACACGACGAAGTCGTCAACACTTACAATTCTATGACCAGACGAGATCCACGCTATGTGCACACTAGCTGTACAAGATAAAGAGAAGGTCAAAAGAACGTGCTGGAAATTATGTCACTTTCTATTCCAAAAAAACAACTAAAAAACAACCATAAAAATGGAACCTTACCTATAACCTCACAAACTGATCAAGAAGACAACATAACATAACAACTACAGCGGTGAACCCACACATTCTTATCGATTAGAACAAGGTGATCGGTTCCATTAGGTTAGATTTACAAAACATTTTTTTTAATGACTATGACCTTTCTATAATGACCTTGATATACACCTGAACAAATCGTGAAGAAAGGAACAAGGTCTTATAATTTTAATAACTATTATTTTACTGAACATAATGAATTCTTTCAGCATGAACTAATGGTGTTTAGAATTGTCACAATTTGGTTTAGATTATTTAGATACAAACAATGCAAAGAAAAGTAATAGTTGCTCCCCATTTCCTTTCAAATCAAAGCGAAGTGATAACATGAGTTGCCCACATTTCTTCCTCAAAGTCATCTATTACTAGACTGTAGTATTTTCTAGCTAAGAAATGTGTATTAGAGAGGAACAATATTTCCTGTTCATTGTCGCTGAGATACTGAGTGCATGTAGACTTCAGTATTATAAAAATAAAATCTTTAGTCTTTTTTTTTCATCTCAACTATTATATTATTTGTAGTTTTGTAAGTAATGCCTTTAAAAAAATTAGTCCTCAAAAAATTTTATATTGTCGATTTCTATTTCCACAGGTACAGACTTCATAACTTGCCTCATCACTATACCTTACACGGTGGTCTTTGAGCTGCTCACCTACAAACTCGTCTACGACCTGGCGTGCAAGTCCTACATGTTTCTCATAACTTCCACTGTCCCGTTTTCCGCCTACATCATGGTGGCAATAGCCTTGGACAGGTACTTCTGCATCTGCCATCCTTTCCTCCATGCTTTCACCATCCCACGGGCCAAAGCGCTTATCTTCTGTATGGGCATCCCGGCCATTACTTTTGGCATTATAACAGGGATGTCTTACGGTACGTACTTCTATGACGAAATTGAGTATGTAGATATTAACGTCACAGATGTGACCAAGCTGCCCGCGGAACTGGAAGAGCTGAACCTGACGGAGAACAAACTCATCTACTACGACACCTGCGTGCACACCAAAGTCTATTTCAGTGACAGCTTTCTGAACTTCTACAAGAAAGTGCACGCTCTCAATTTCCTCGTTGCTTACGTCATTGTGGCAATTCTCTACATCATGATCTACAAGTCTATCTTCACTCGAAGAGCTAACAAAGCCAGGAGAAAGAAGAACAATCTGTACCCTGTCTCTGGCACTAAGTTAAAAACTCAACCTGCCGAAGAGACGCAAATGACTGTTATTCAAAATGCGGATAACGACAGTCCTAAAATGATTAATAATCAGGCAAGAAAAGACGCTAAATGTGCTCGAAAAATAACATTGACCGCACGTAACGACCCTACAGCGTTTGTGAAGGCTGGTTCTCGTGTCGTGACTATACCGGAAGTACAGGAGGACGAGAGGACCAACTTGCTTCCCAGCAGCGATGAAGTGGGTCAGACTGACACCACCAATGTCACCAAAATCTCAGCGGCAGAAGAAGATGTGAGAGCTGGGCACAATCTGCAAGAAAACATAAACACCAATATCTCGCCTAACAAAAGAGCACTTTCAGAAGATCCCACTAACAGAAATGACAAATCACAAAATGGCTACGTCAAAGGCACAGCAGAAAGAAGCAACCTGGAATCTGACAGTGAAGGTACAAAAAAGAATGACGAAGACACCAACAATGTCAATGTTTACAACGGCACAGCGCCCGAAGAGAAGCCTCTCCTCCCTCAGCCTGTTCCAACCCCTGTTCAACCAAGCCTCGTTCCTCCCAACACGCTATCGCTCAAACCCAACGCCATATCACACCAGTGCACTGAAACCAAGCTGGCCGCCTCAAAGAAACATGCTACTGGAAAACACGTGACCACGGACGGTCAGACCAACAGCATCAAAAGAAAACGCCCGAGCACAGTTCGGGACCGGAACTTGATGGCCAACATTAAAACTGCCTTCATGCTATTCATTGTCACTTTGGTGTTTATTGTGGCTTTCCTTCCGGCACTCTTAATGGCCAACGAACTGATCCCATTGAATCTGATCGTATTTTACAGTTATTTCATTTATAACGTGGCCAACCCATTTATCTACGCCTTTATGAACCAGACATTCAGAGAAGACCTGACAAAGATTGTTTCCGTTTGTAAAAAGTAGACTCGCGCTAAGACTTGATCGTCTCGATCCATTGTCTTCAAATTGTACCATTCCGAGACATAAGGTTTTCTGTCTTGGATCCTAGATTTGAAAGAACAAATGTTGAGACAGTCTCAAACTCTAGTCTGAGACATCTCAAAACGTCTGACTGCTTATAGACTAATACAATGATTCTTGGTTGGTAAGAAATGAATATAAAAATATAGAAGAAAGTGACTGGCGGTACAGATGACGTGTCGACAATAAGCCAATAAGGCCAAGTCTTGCAGTATAAGTTGACTATTCTTAAGTAGCAGGACCTTAAAACAAAAATGCTTGCTAAAGCAATGCTTCAAAAATAATGATTGAAATACATTAGCGATTGGAGCGTCAGATTTTCTGAAAAACTGAGACACAGGTTTTTCGCACTGACGGTATAAACGGGATATTGTAATATAGCAGAATATAACTAAACTATTCCTACATATAACAATTGTATATATATATATATATATATGAATATGACAATATTTCTTTAAAAAAAACTGTAATTAATATTAAAATGTGTTTAAAACAAAACAACTACAAAAAGTGTGTAACTACGCGCTCACTCAATACAATTGTATCACACACAGTGCTATGAATACCTCAGAGTAATGGGCGAGTTACAAAGATGCAAAGTGAATGTAATGCTAAGAAATCGGCAACTGCTGTAGAATCAGGTCCGAATAACAATAGCAATAACAACGTAAACATAATAGAATTCCCGTCAGAACTGCTGAAGTAGATTTGAGCTTATTCACGTTTCCAGAGGCGTACACTACGTGCGGGAGATGCTATTATTCTTGTACAATAATTTGTTCTATATGATAAACAGCGCTAAGGTTTTTTCTCAATTCTCAAAATGTACAGAAGGAATCCCCAGTGTCAATAGACAAACTGATATATTCATAATCAGTACCACGATTTTACATCATTAGAAGAAGTAGAATTATTTAATACCATATTCACATATTTCTTCATATAAGTACTGGTATTATCATATATATATATATATATATATATATATATATATATATAATTCTCTTCTTCGCTCAAGAGTTTGGACGAGAAGAAGGAAAGGAAAGATCACTCTTTTATTTCTGCGGATAGAGTTATCCCACGAACTTTACGAGCCTTACGTGTAGCGAAGTCATACAGTATATCATAAAAATTCTGTTTCCTACATAGACCACGTTTAATAGCAAGAATTAACAAATGTTTCAATCTATCTACGACAGTGATGCTCAACCTAATTCGAGCTTCGGGCCATTTTAATTTCCTACTCTCGTATCGCGGGCCACATGACCAAACATGTACAAAACGATATGAAATTGACCTGAAACTATTTTTTTTTTAGAAACTCTGGATCATCTGGTAATAATGGGTTATTGGAAATTATTTTTTTACGAGTCGTAAGGAATATAGTTCAATTTCAATAATTAAAATGTGAGCAACATTGTAGCAAGCCTTACTATCGACTCATTTTCTTGTTTCTTTTTGTTAAATATTCCCATCGATCCTCCAATCTCTAGGCATAGTTTGACATTTTTTTTATTCGCGACTCAAACTAAGAATGCAGCCATATTTGGTTTATAATGCCAAATATATTATATGCTTTGTTTTTTAAACAGACTTAGTCTCTTAATAAAACAAATATGCTGGCTTATTATCTTGTATCACAAGTAAGTTAAGATCCGTTCACTTTTCCTGGTACATTCTAAATTCAGAGTCCACTTATAGTTTCTTCGGCTCTTCCATTTCGTAAACGTACAAATACTAAATGTCATGGTACCAATCCATCAGAGAAAATGTAAAGGCCCTAATGTAAAAAAGTAAAGTTCCCCCTTTGAGATTTTTTTTTTAAAGGGGATATTTTTTCTACACTTCGTGCTGACGTTTCGGCGGGCCGGATCTGGTCCGCGGGCCGTATTTTGGGCATCACTGATCTACGAGAATTGTTGAACTAAAGTAATTATTCATTAGTTTGAGGCGCGAGAAGCTTCTTTCACCAGATTCCAAAATTAACGGATAATGCCGTTTTTTTATCTTGCGTAGGATTGGCATTTTGCTTATTGAATAACAACTTAAAAAGACAATTTTTGTCTATATATTTCATGAGATTCGTATGAGTTTTCTAAAGATTTTAATTATTTCCGAATATTTCCAGGGCGTTTTCGTATATTTTGCAATTTCATGAGATTTTCTGGAGCTCCTGGTAAATTGACAGGAGGACGCGGGAAATCTGTTATAAGTTATACAATGGTTAAATTTAATAATTTTTACACCTAGAATTAGCGCGGGTCCTATGAAAGTGCTGGGCCCACTGCGGTCGCATAAGTGCGGAGCCCACTGCGATCACCTAAGGCCGGCCCTGCAAGAATTCGATCGACTAGTTGTGTATTGTTTTTCATAGTGCTATTAGAGCATGGAATGGGTTGCCTGAGCTAGCCAGGAAAACCAGTGACTTGGCAGAACTTTAGTCATTGGTTAATACGCATGACTTAATGCATGACGTGTAGGACGTAATCATCTTCTTTTTTTAAGTAACGTCTATATTATATAAGATAAGATATGGGGAACTGCACTATATTTTATATATAACATTGATTTAGTTGTAAAGAAATTTGAAAAATACTTGGTTCAAAATAGTACACTAGTCTTCTATAGGAACACTTGAAAATTAGTCGATTTTCATGTATTTTTTTTTAAACACACACACACACATATACACGTACAGACAAGCCGCCTGTCTCACATACGCTCTATTCTTTACAATTCAGTCTCAAAGTGAAAATATTTGAGACAGCTTGACCCGGCCACTCCGAGGACATGGTAAAGTCCCTTGTAACAAAATAGATTAGGGCCCTGAGTGGAGGTCGCAGGAGATTGGACAGGCCAGCACACAGACTTCGAGGACCGGATCCAGCTAATGAGTAGTGAAAACAATTGGACAGATTGGTTTCTCCGTAGCCCAGCCGGTGGACGGGAACAATGGACAGAAACTCGGGAGCAGGAGGAATATTGAACTGCTGAGGGAACTGCTGAGGGAACTGCTGTTCTTTTTGGATACATGTAGGTATGCTTGTTTCTGTATGTGTGTGTGTGTGTGTGTGTGCTTTTGTGTGTGTTTGTGTGTGTGTGTTCCATAAAGAAGAAAATATACTAAAACAATGTTACATTTGACACCTAGACGAGTATGACAGGCGGTTCGCGGGCCTTAGTTTGTTACCACTGCTCTGGTGTTTTGCATTTAGACCTATGTGAAACATGGAGAGATGTTCCTTTTTCACTTATAGATTTTCACACGAACATTTTCAATCGAGATAATTTTTTAATTTTTAAAGGGCTTATTGTTGTGGGAGAGGAACATGCATATCAAATTTGATCAAGATTGGTCAAACCATTTTGAACTCTATAGGTAACATACATACATACACACATACATACATATTACATACATAATTCTTGTGCTTTATATAATTGGCAATATTTGCTATGTTTGAAAATTAGCAATGTTTAGAAACGGCAAGAAAAAAAATTATGTTCCAATCTCGAGTCTTTTCATAAACGTATGCCTATACTGACATGTTTCTGTTTAGTTTCCAATTTTACAAAACTCTCATAGGGCTAAATATAAAACGGACGACGAAATGTAAACATTTTATAGCTTGCAAAATTTTCAAAAATAAAATTAAAATGTTGCCTCGTGTGATCAAACTTTTCCCAGTTATTTGGGTTTATGGTGAAACATATGAAATGCTAAAAATGGAATTGTCAGAGACATGGGCGTAGCAGGGGGCGGGGTCTTGGGGTTCAACCCCCCCCCTTAGAAATGAAATCCCCCCCCCCCTTGCAGGGGGGATCGGTATTTAGTCACTGATTTTTTGCTTTGATTTTGTTTATTTTAGGTGAGATTTTAATACTAAACTATCACTTGCCCCAGCACAGTAAAGGAGGTTTTGAGTTTAAAACCCCCTACCAGGGGATTTTGAGTTTAAAACCCTTGTCAAGGGGGTTTTGAGTTTAAAACCCCATACCAGGGGGGTTCGAGTTTAAAACCCCCTACCAGGGGGGTTTGAGTTTAAAACCCCCTACCAGGGGTTTTCGCATTTAAATTCCCCTCTTCTATAAAACAAAGCAAAAAAAAATGCAAACAACAATACCCCAAATGTCACGAGCACAGTTAATGAAGATTTTGATTTTTAAACTACCTCCAAAATTTATGATAAACCCCCTCTTCAATATGAAAAAAGAAAATTACTCACTCAAAATTCTATGAGCGTAGCCAAAGGTGTTTTGAGTTAACCCCCACCCCCTATTCAGTAGGTAAAAAATACCTTTTCAATACCCGGTATATAAAAAAAAGCAAATTACGCATTCAAAATGTTATGAGCGTAGCTAAATGGGATTTAAACCCCCCTTCAGCGGGATTTGAAGGTAAAAAATACCTCTTTAATATTAAAAACAAAGCAAATTATACATTCAACATGTTATGAGTATATTCAAAGGTGTTTTGAGTTTAAATTCCCCTACAGTGGAGTTAAAGTTGAGTGACGCTAAAAATTACATCTTCAATATAAAAAAAAGAAAATACACACTCAGAAATCTATGAGCGTTGCCAAAAGGAGTTTTGAGTTTAAACCCCCCTTCAGAGTGGTTTTATGCTAAAAAAAATACCTCTTCAATATAAAAAAAAGCAAATTACACACTAAAATTATTTGAGCGTAGCCAAGAGAATTGGGGATTTTGAGTTTAAATCGCTCTCCTACAGATGGCTTTTTTTAAAAACCCTTCCAGATGGTATTGAGTTTAAAATCCCCCTACAGAACGTTTTGAGGTAGAAAACCTCTACCCTCAATATTATTCTAAAGCAAACTACAGTTACTAAATTCTATGACCGTAGCTAAATGGGGTTTTGAATTTAAAAAACAACATAACTGCAGAGATTTTTTAGTTTAAAAACCCCAACAGTTGATTTTGACGATAAAACTTCCCCTTTGATATAAAATCTAAAGCAAACTATAATCACTTAATTCCAAGAGCGTATTCAAGAGAGGTTACATATTTCTACCAGTGGTGGGGCTCAATTAATAAACTGCAGTGAATAGTTATCTGCCGAAATTGAAAAACACTAAATGTGGCTCAAAAAAGATGGCTAAGACAGATTTTAGGAGTCAGTTATAGAGATCGGGTCTAAATCAAGGAAATCCTATGCCGAACTGGGAGTCGACCCGTTAGTAAGATTGTGACAGAGCGTCGCATGAGTTTGCGGGACATGTTCTCCGACAAAATGAATTACACATAAGAAGAGTTGCGATGACATCCTAGTACAACTTGGCGCCACTCATTCATTGAAGTCCTCAGAGCAGGTGGGAAGAGGCTTCAGACATTACCAGTGACAGATTTTTGTGGAAACAGCTTGATGGCAAATGCGCCGAACGGCGCGGGAGGGTCTAAGTCAGTAAGAAAAGCACACTAGGTTTTTCGAAATAAGACTTTTTAATAGCAGGAAAATGCACTGTAGATACCTCAGAATATGCATTTTGTTGGCATTCAATACCAGGAATAGTGCTCTTGCGCTCCCCCAAACCCCATTGCTAGCAATGGCGGGAAGTCTTTAATTTTCCCACTAACTCCAGGAAGATCCTATTGTAGGGCACAATAAGCGTCTTCCGAGAGAATGAAGGGTCAGAATGTAATAAAGATTATATACACACACACACATAAATACTTATAAATGTATTTTTTTCGCGGGGGGGGCGGGGGGGGGGGCGAAAAGAATCCCCCCCCCCCCAACTCCCCCCCCCCGAAAAAAAATCCTGGCTACACCCATGGTCAGAGACTTCTTTATCTTGTGTAGACCTGAGCGCCAATGCTGAAGAGGAGAGAAGAAAGACCGAATGTCAGCGTATATATCCCGAGGGCTATACAAGTTTTTACAAACGAATGGCAGCTGTGTAGGGTATACAAAGGTGCGGGGCTTACAAAATTCATTTTACTCATAAGTATAGAATACAGAAGCTATGGGCTAATTTAAAATATTGATGTGTATTACAAATTGTATGGGTCATCTCTCATTTTCACACACAAACAAACAAACATGCATTCGTATGACGTACACACTTCAAAGTACATTTTCAGAAACATAATTCCACTCAAACAACATTCCGGTTGGATTATGCACTAGCTGTATGTTCCGATATACATTTGCTCTACAAACTATGTAGAATATGAGTGTACTTTTTCTGGTGTCGTGATTTACAGAGCAGATGATGTACAAAGAAATTGACTGTGGATTGATTATATGAATAGCTGACTTTAAAGAGGTTTTTTTTTTAAATATTTTTAGCTCTTTAATCCGGCTCGAGTACTACATGTTTTGGTTTTTAAAAAATTTTTAAATTAGTAATTTAAAAAAAAAAAAGAAATGAAATGAAGTCAGCTATTCATCATCTTAAGTCTGTTTTTATCCTGAGTATAATTTAAAGAATTTGCTTGGTGGCGTCCCCTTAGCCTTCTCAAAGAAATTCAGAATTTTTACTTTTCATGAATTACATTTTTATGTATTTATTTATTTTAATTTTTTACTTTAATTGATTCTACTAAAAAAATATGAAATGTAAAAAAAATAAAAAAATAAGTATGTTATATTACTCATTCTGTAATATTTTTTACATGTGACATTAATATTAATCATACAAAAATGTAATTATGATGTAAATATTTAATCAATAAACGTAAAAATACATTTTACATGCTTGAGTTTTTATTTTTATAGATATACAATAAATGCTAATATGCTGGCCAGAGGACAAGCTCGATAACAAGGTCTGAAAAAGGTCTTTACTTTATTTACTATATAAATTATTCGAAATACTATGTGTAATGACATTTTTTTTAAAGCGCATTTTAGTGATTTTACATCAAAAGTCATTGCATTTTATTTACAGATGTGATTTTAGCGGCCCCCGAAAGGGGAAAAGACGCTATTAGTTTTATGGGGAATGTCTGTCCGTCCCTCCCGTTTAGATCTCGTAAACTAGAAATGATAGTGAAAATCCAACATCATAATATTTTAGACCTTTCAAAGTTCTGATGGAACGGCTACTTTTTTCTTTTCTGAAAGCGAACAATCGAATTTTTTTTATCAATTATGCAAGCAGTTTTTTCATAAAAATACACCACTTTTAAAACTATTCACTATTAATAGTAACAAACACTGGAGGCTGTTTAGTATGGGATATCCACGGCCACTAAATTCATAACACACTTATGCAAATGGTTTAGATCTTTTGTAAAAAAAATCTTTTTTTTACAATTGTATTGCTAAGTTAAGTAAGTTCTGTCATACTTACAACTACATTTACACAAAAAAATGTATATTTTTTTTAAGAGAAAAAAATCTATTTAGTTTTTTTCCTTGACGATTTGAATAAGAGATTGACCCTTTATTAAACAATTAGATCAATTAAATATTCATTATAAGACATCAATTAGGCCAGGTTCACATCTAACTTCACATTCACTTTTGCCTATCCTCTGGTCTGCTGGACCCCTTGGGCACCACATAAGATCTGTCAACCTTCTTTCTCCATTCTTCTCTGTAATTTGTCTTTAATGGAATTTCATTCTGATGTTCTTTATGAAAATATTGATACCGACCTTTTTACCTGCCTGGGTGGACCACTTCCGGGGCCGATTTTGAGTTTGTGTTTCCACACAATCTGTCTCTCTAACCTTGTAATTATATATGATCTCGTGTTTGGAACAATGTTCGTAGCCATCTTGAGATTGTCAAATCAGAAAGCTTGCAGATTTAGTGTTTAACAAAACTTAGTAGGTTTGGAAAAATCTAACCTCGCATTATACAAAAAGGAAGAAATGGAGATTTTAACAAAATGTGAAATAAGATGGATGAATAATCTAAAATGGTGGAATTCGTAAAAAAAAAGATGGATTAATAATCTAAGTTGGGGTATTCGGAAATTAAAATATATAACTGATCTGAAAGATGTTATTGCAAGTGTCGTGGTTTTGTTCTGGGTAAGAAGGTATGTTTGAACGGAATCAAATACCACCTTAAAAAGCTGATTCACTCTGGATAGTCTGGGATATTTGAACGCCTCTTATCAGAAGACTGAAACGGGAAAAACAAGGTAATCAAATTACATGTTTAGCAGTTGTCAAAAGCTTGCCTAGGTAAGAAAGAAACAATATTTACAAGAGTAGGGCAGGATTTGACTCAGTGCCAATAGGACTCCCACCAGGACTATCCCCCTTAAACAGAAAGCTCAACAAACTCAACAACACTATATGGGTAGCCAGCCAATGAGCACTTCCTGCTCCAAGCTTACTTGGTTAGGCGCCAGATACTCACCTTTTTCCCATTCTCCTGATAGTAGTTCCGCAGCAGACTAGCTTAGCCACGTGTGAAGGTCAGGAGATGGACTGGTTGTCAAAGTCTTTTTGAGACGCATTCCATTGGAAGCATTTTATATGTAGTTTAAGTGCGTATTTCCATTGCCACTTCCGGCAAAGACAACAAGCTCGAGTGAAAAATCCTAGCAATGGAATTGAAATGCTACAGAAAGATCCTTGGTATATTATTTAAAAACCGCATCACAAACGAAGAGATAGCGCTACTACAGAGATTAAATCCCACGATGACCTGCTAACAATTGTAAATAAAATGCAGACTAAAACTCTATGGCCATATGACAAGGTCTTCGGGACTCGCAAAGACCTTCTTTCAGGGAACATACAGAGACAGAGAAGACAGAGAAAGCGATGAGAAGACAACATAAAAGAATGGACGGGCCTGCTATAGAAAAAAATGTATCCAAGGCAACAGATAGAGAGGAATGGAGAAAGACGAACGACTAATCTTGTTCAGGTGCCCCAACGGTCCATTAGGGGAAAAGGGAGTTAAGGTGATGATGTAAATTTTATGTTGTTTTTGGAATAACTCGAATCACTTCTTAGGCCAAAACAGCCAAGGATAAAGGCTATCGTTTTCAAAACCGGGACTGTAGTAAAGACACTTCAGACTGACACAGGTGCAATCCACAGTTCCCCACAAAGCTTGTGTAGAAGCTCATCTCTTTTTATTGTTGACGGTTGAGGGTGTCATGTGGCCAGCACATCGACCAACCGCCTTCAGTTTCACCAACGAATGTTTGGTAACCTCTAGTCTAAAAATCCAGAATTAAAATATTCCAATCTATGCCGATATTCGGAATCGAGACCAAATGATTTGGAAGCCAAGCGTTTAATCATTGTGGCATCTGTAGAAACAGAATATTGATCGGGTAGTTATCTTTCTTGAAGACACAGAACTTCAAAGATATATATTTAATATACAATTCTGTGTCTTCACCTTTACTTACTAGGAAAGAGCTTGTTTACAATAATCGATCGATGTTGATTGTAAATTAAGGTATCGATTCTCTGTGCCAAAGTTGTTAGAACACGAGGAAGCAAGAGAAAACAAAAAGAAAGATAGAAGGGTCGTGATTTGCATTTACTTTGTGTGTGTGTCTCACTGGAGGTGTGTAACAAAGAAAGAAAAAAAAAACGAATGCGACCAAAAACTTGATCAAATCGTGTATTGCTTCATTTTGTACGCTTCAAAATTACGTTTTTTTTTGGTTAAGTCTTAAGGTCACCTTGACAAGTGACAGTAAAGTGCGACGTATGAATTTCAGCCCTGAACAATATCGCATCATTGCCGTTTTTGACGAGGCCTGTGACAGCCTATCGGATGGCAGTGTCACCGAGACTTGTCATCGGATGGCACCTGACACAGGAAAGTCTGGAATATTCCAGCGTTTCATATTATAATTTCTATCCGATTTTGTAAAAAAAAAAAAAGAGTGTGTGTGTATGAAGATCTAGATTTCTCTGTGTGTGTGTTTAGATATGTGTGATTGAGAGTTTTTGTGACAATGAGGTGACTGGCAATATATGTGCATGTCCTCTTTTTAGATAATCTAGTTTCACCACAGCATACGTCAAACTATATCTAACCCTTGACATAAACCAAGGCCAACGTAGTTCAAATTTTATGTCAGTTAATGTATGATTTAAAAAAAAAGGTGAAAAGTTCATAGTTCACTGATGTGACATTCAAACTTTCTAACCTGAAAACTTGCCTGAAAGGAAGTCATTCAATTGTTTTATGTCAAATTAAAAGAAACTAAAATGTCACCAGATTGTAAAGTATACATAGATATGAGGTTGTTGCATCTCATTTGGATAAGAAATAAAGTAGTAAAATTGTGTTATAATTATGTCTTGAATTTTATTTCTTTTTCATTAAATTTTAAAGCCCTCCCGATTTCACAATGGCGGACGTTACGCTAACAAAATTCTTCTCAAAGGGGGCGCCACCGTCAAAAGTTTGAGAAACACTAACCTATACAAACGACTCCGAGCAACGAGAAGCAATCATTTCCCAATAATGGGTGTCCGTTCCTTATGTTACGTACTAACTTAATAGAAAAGTTACTATAATTACGTATTGTTACCAGGAGGTTGAGTGGTTAGAGCATGTTCTAAAAAACCAAAGGATTTTACGCTTTACCTCTTGTAGAGGATGTGGTAGGAAAAGACGAGGTTTGATTTCGAGTGGTTTGCCAGTGATGGAGGATCCTGATTTGCTTCAACACTTCTTTCAATTGAGATCAATCCAGCTTTTTTCTAAAACTCTTGGATGTTGTAGATCTGTCTCTACATCATCAAGGTGTCGTATTCAGGATCTGCCTTTTAGTTTTTGGAAGTATCTTCAACATTTTAATTAGTTGGGCCAGTGCACCTGTTCCAATCAGGCTTAGCATGCTCAGATACCAATAACAAAATCTAACATAGGTTGTTTTCCGTTGTGATCTGTCCCTCTTTTATATGTGTTTTAGCTTTCAATTGTATGTGCAAAGCTGATAAATAAACATCAGAACGCAAGGTCTGAAAGGGGTACTCTTTTTTTCCTTTTAGCTTTTGTATATGACTAGTTCTTTTTTCTAGCCAAAACCCTCTGGGAGAGAGGAGGCGTTGCCCCTTGCTTTTTTCTTGTTAGCTACCTTTATTTTCCGGTAAGTTGCCCAAGTCTTTATGGATCCCTCCACTTCCTGCAAAGAAGCAGGTTTGATTTTGGTCCACCCCTGTTATTTTATTTTCCCCTGTAGAAATGATATCTGGATTGTATTCCCCTATCCTCCACCTACAGAGGCGTCCCCGTTCGGGAAATGAAAAACTCTAAACGAGTTTAATTTGTACAGCTCAACTGGGAGGCCAGGATGTCGAGTGCGAGTGAAGTTTTGTTTTTGTGTTTAATAGTTGTGTTTTAATGTATAGGAAGTAGTTTCTATTAGGCGCGTTTTGTTGTCAAGAATACTGTGTGTGTTTACGTCACCCTTAGTTCCCGTATTGCCTTTGCAGTGGAGAGAGCTTTTTAGCTGGTTACGTTACAGTTCTCTGTTTCCCCATTTTAACAAAGATTTTGTTTTATTTGGAAACGTCAATGAGATTACATGTCCATCGCAATTAATCAAAAAGGATAACTCATCTCTAGTGCGAACCGAATACTCATTAACAAGTAGTTATTTAGCAGGAGCATTGATTAACACAGTTCAGTGGTTCTCATTTTCCAAAAAACCCCGCCACCTTCTCCCTTTTTCTTTAAACACACAAAAACACACAATAGGAGTAATTTCTGCCATTCTGAAATCCAAAATACTGACACAAACTCATTTGTTATTCTCTAATGCACTAATTATTTCATTCACATATTTGTGAATCAGGTTCTCTTTTCTTCACAATTTAGTTCTTTTATATACACGAATTCTCCAATTGTTTGTATTTTTTTTTATTCAAATGTAAATGTAATGTAATGTAAATCTAGTTCTCAATTGAGATTTATATATCTTAGACTCTAATTAAGTTAATATAACTATTCTAAATCTAATGTAGATATAGATCTAATAGGACTGAATATATATAACTTTACATAATATCTTACTTAGATCAAAATCAACAGTATATAGTATATATACGGTTATACTACTATATTATCTATAGTATATAATGTAGTTCTGGAGTCTAGTCAATCTAGATCTAGAGAACCTAATCTAGTTATAATAAATAAATCTATAAAGATATCTATTAATTTGTTGCACACAAAGATAAAAGACATACATTTAAAAAAAAAACATTTGCTGTAGATGTAAATAATGATTGAGGCACAAAACTAACCGAATTCAATTCTTTTTTTTTTAAAGCTTCACATTTCTATTGACTTCATCAGTCAATTGTTAATTTATTGTTCTACTGATATAAATGTACAGCACTTTCCATAAGGATTCTTATTGAAATTATAAGAGGAATGTTTCGCAGAAATATTTAGATGGTTACGTCGACTACAACTTGTCGTTTATTGAACCACACCAGATTTCGCAAACATATTTCGCAACATATTTAACTGAACTATGTGACTTACAGATTCAAACCTTCTTTGCAGTCTTTAGAAAGATTGCAAAGCAAAAGAAAATAAAAGTTTAAATAATTGAAGCAAAGTACAAATTCATTGTGTCGAAAAGGTTGTCTTTCGGCTCAGCTAAGCTCAGCTTTCGAAATAAAGTTCTTGGTCTTTTTTATTTAACAGTACTTTGGGTAACTTTGAAAACATCAGAACAATACTTTGTAAGGCTTGAAAATAATGAAGATAAAATAAAGCTCTCAAGCTCTTAGTAGTGTTTATATTAAGTGTTTATGGATCATCAGTGCAAGACATTAATTATAAAAACATAATAGTTCATTGTTATTAACTTTACTATAAGGCTGGACAATTCTTTTTATTCTATAAGATACCTTATTAATTGTTTTTATATAATATCTAATAATATTGCATTTCATTTCAATACATATATTATACCTTTATAAGAAAAAGAAAAAAAGTCATTCCATTAATTTCATTAAAAAATATAAGTTTTATGTACTTCATTGACAAAGTTTTTACTTTATAACTTTTTTAGTTTTCATTGAACATAAATGAAATTTTCACATATTATAACCCTAATATGTCTTAAAAATAATAGGTATAGTTTTTAAAATTTATTATTATAGTTTTTGAGATATTTTGAATTTTCTTAGTTTTTTGACGTTTTCTCAAAATCGCGTTTTTTCATACTATTTTTGCTAAAACCTTTTTTATTTATTGCTCTATTCAAATGATTTTTTCTACACTTATTTAGTTTATATATTACAATAGAAGTATCAGATCACTTTTTTGATAATTGGGGTTATGTTCAAAATTTTTGCACTTTTCTTGTTAAAAAACACTTGTCTGTATAGACAGGGCAGGAAAAAAATTATTCAAAAAAAAATATTCAAAAATTAAAAAATGTAATCTGATACTTCAATAGCAATTATATTTGCCTACATTCCTGCAAATTTTCAAAAGAAAATAATAAGAAATGCACAAGTAGATAGCTTTTATATAAGAGTATGTTTACAAAACAAAATGGCCGCCGTTGCCATAGCAACAACATTTTCAAACTTTTTTTTCTAGATTTTTTATAGGGTACTCATATATAACATTCCTGTATATTATTATTAGATTTGAATCACAAATAAAAAATTTGGTCTCTAAGTGTTTCCCCTACGTTTAACCAAAAATATTTTTTGATACTGATTCTGACATTGAAATTTTTTTAGCCAGCTGAGATACCGTGGAACTTATTGTTGTTGTTTTTTTTTGGCTTCATTATAGAAAACAATACTATTAACATATGAAAGTCCCCTGCATTAGGTTCCAAAATAATTCAAATTAGATGGACATAAAAACGTATCGGTTAAAGAAACTTTTGAATCAAATCTGAAATGCGGAAGGATGAAACTAATTTTATTTTAATCAACCATAAAAAGTCCGTGTGTTATCTTTATGGTAGCAATGTTCATGCTTAAATAAGTTCTAATGAAGAACTACTAAAATAGACCAAAAAGTCTTGATCAACAACAAGAAAGAAAGAGAAAGACTTTACAACTCAACAAGTTCAAGGCTGAACTTTAATGTTGTTGTCTTTTTTTTTCAAAACAGGTCTTTCAAAAATATATTTTACGTCCAAGCCCGCGATGATCTGTCAGAAAAGACTTGCCATTCTTAGAACATTTCCGTACAAGTGATTAAAAGCTCTACCTGTGAAAATCAACACATTTTAAAACTATATTTGTTTACCGTTTGGAGTCAATATCTCTATACAAAGACGTACTACGTTTAAATTCTGTTGAAGATATTGATAAGACATTCATACAAATTAAGACACTAAAGGAGGGCTTACAGGGTTGAGTTATAAAGTGATTACTTTATATTTTCTTAACATATGTGATAGAAACGTTAACTCCTGCAACCTAATAGGGTAATTGTTTTGTTCGAAATGACTAATAAATGTTTTAATGAACGTTTTTTTACCCCGCGCCAATTCCCCTCCCCCCGGAATAAATCCTGGTTAGTTGAATGTATAAATCTACTAAACTCTAAGCTATTCAAATTAAAAGTCCTTACATCTAGACTTAGTAGAATGTCCCTTAACATTAATTTATTCAACTCTTGAATGAAGAGGGCCTACCTCGGAAATACCCAAAGACGTAAAGTTGCTCACGGTAAAGATTTTGTAGTTCTTTCGCTAAATTTACATTATATTTTTATACTTTAAAAAATCTTTACGGTCAAAAGTTTTCCCAGCGTTGCCACATAGCTAGTAATTCTTTTCAGTCCGTTCAAAATAAATATTTTCTAGTTCTCTAGCCAAATTTAAATTAATTTCTTTTCATATTAAAAATATATATATATATATATATATAACGGTCAAACAGGAGTTTTTCTAAGTGTGGCCAACAAGCAAGTGATTGTTTTCGATACGAAATACATCATATTCTTATTTTTGCATATACTCTAAGATAAGTTGAAAATTGAAAACATCAACTCCTAGATTAATCAACTCCTAGATTAATCAACTCCTAGATTAATCAACTCCTAGATTAATCAACTCCTAGATTAATAGAAAGATCAACACTCTTAGTAAAGTAGAATCATCAAGAGAATTAGTCGAGCAGAAAATAAACAGATGATGCCTCAATTTAAAATCGTCTCAGCAAAGTAGCGAAATGACCATTCTAGATTGCATTATTTGAAGTCATTCACAAGCCAAAGATCAGTCACCTTGCGTGTTATAGAGTCAAGTAAAACTTATTGGTTCTTTATGCTGTTGACGGTCGTTGACTTGTAGCACTAAACTGCTGGTAGACAACTAAACCACTGAAGGTGTAATATATCTGAACTAATAAAACTGGAAATAGCTTATATAACCTTCTTTGTGAACAATACTAAATATAACTTTTTTTTCAATATAGACAAAATCAAGTTGATATGAGATTAATAAAAAAGGAAAAGACTTTGGTAATAATATTTCTTAACAAAATCTTACTCACTACAATAACACAACCTTTCAGTCTCACGTTCTGGAGTCGTCTGTTATAACTAATACCAAATAACGACAATGCCACATAGGTTGCATCATTCATCATTGCAACCTCTTCCCACCGTCACCATAGAAACACACTCAATGCACTCTGTATGTGAACAGCTATACACATTGCGCGTACCATTCACTTTTGTATAAAGACAAGTCTTGAACCCAAAGCTTTCATTATCTTGCAGTTTCTTCACGTGCCTCAAACGTTTTTATTTTCCTAGAACATAATTCCTATTTTAACTGCCTGGAACAGAAGCACGAAGAAAGAAAAAAAAAACAACTGATAATACCTTTTGTCAAATGATCTTGAAATGTTTTTTTTTCCTTCAGTTCCGTTTTGATTTGAACCAAAAAAAAAAAAAAAGATAAAATTTGACAAAAAAATTAACAGGATGCAATTTTGTCATGTTTTATTTTATTTCTGAAAATCAACGTGTTTAAACTAATTTAAAAAAAAAAAAGAATATCTTGAAGCCTGATTGATCTCGTGTTTGCATTTTCATGCACAAGATGCCTGAGACATACGTTTAGTGTCAGTTGGAAAAAAAGAAAATATTATAATTAGATTTCATAACAGATTTCAAGATTTCAAAGGCTTTTTTTTTAGTTAAAAATACTAGAGCTTTTATTCAGTAGCGTAGTATCCACGGCGCGAAGGGCCCACGACCATTAACTCCAGGAAGAATAAAGGGTTAGAATGTAATAAAGATTAATTATCTACATACACACAAACATCTATCTATCTATCTATCAATCTATCTGATTTTTCGGCGGGGGGGGGGGGTTCTCAAAAAAATTGGCTACTCCTATGATATCTCTCGGATGTTCCTTTAGAATTAAAGATGCTTATATCCTTACTAAAATCTCCCGGAGGACGGTGGGGGATGGAGGTATGCGGATTTCAATCCCAGGAAAATGGGAATGAGTCCAGAGCGTCTACCACACGACCACACAGCCAGTTTGCATTTACAGCATGTTGGGAGGCAAGAGATTAGGAGACAAACAAATATGTACAGTCTTATGAAACAAAGCAATACCAGTGGAAGAAGTAGTGTGACCATCCGTCCAACACAATCGACCTCATCGAATTAGACCGAAAATAATTCTTTTACTTTTGCTCTGCTAAGCGTCGTGAAAATGTGTGCATACAGGCTTTTTTCACACACCTCTCCCACTTCTTTTATCACATCTACTTTCCTAAACCACAACCTTTGCTATTCGCCAGCTTGATCATCTGTGCAATGTCTCTCATTCTATTCAAGTGTCATGTCTATCAATGTAATTCTTACTCATAGATAGAATACTTTAGGATTTATAATTGTACTCCCCACCATTGTAATCCATCCCTCTTTTATCTTTTTTTTTTACATTAAACCAGGGGTGGGCAACCTTTTTGTATCGAGGGCCGCATTTTTTTAAATTTGGGAACGGCGGGCCGCATATGTATATACAACTTAGAAAGATGCTCTAGCTAGCTGTGTAGAATGTCTATTAATTCGTATTTACACTGTATTACATTCATGTTTCTTTTTTTACACACTCCACGTTAAGGAATTACAACAAGTGTTAGCAAATTTTGAAACTGATTTTACGATTTTTGTTTTAAATTGCTGTCGTCTTTTATATTACAATATCCACACAAATATACAGTTGTACTTAATGTGCAGTATTTTACTTTTTACACTCGTGCATAATGTTCCGGAACTTTGGAACTAGCTTATTAGTTGTTACCCTTGTGATTGCTGTCAAATTAGAGTCAGTCAAAATCGACCAGTAATCGTATTTGTTTAGTTTCCATACAAAAAAAAAATTAAAAAATGCTCGATCACTAAATGACATAATATATGTTCCGGAAGTTAAATGTCGGGACGAGCGAAATTTGCCCTTGCGGGGCATCACCAGAGATTGCTGACCATGTCCTTCAATGGTGCATACTAAATCAAGAGACCCGAACAAGACTCTGGACCCAAATCCTCTTATAGAATCAAAACTATTCCGTAAACTGCCTATTCTGGAAACCATTGCGCGGTTCATCTCAGATATAGGATTACTGATCTGAACCCTCCAACATGTAAAATGAGAACGAAGAACAAGAACAGATGTTTGTGTACACAAATAGTGTGAACAGCAGCAAAGTTTTTTTTAAGTGTGGAACTACAGCTTCTGGCACCCATAAGACTCTCGTGGAAGTACTGACTGGAACTTCTCTTTGATTGTAGTTATTGCCTCTGGAGTAGAATCAGCTTTTGCACTAAATGGTGAGCTGATGGTATTGAAAATTCGTTCTTGACGTCTTATAATTTGATTTTATAAATTACACAATTAAGGAATCTAAATAATTCTTGTACTTTTAATTATCTCACTAGAAATGGTTTCACCTTTCAATGACAAAACCTGTTTTCTTTTGCTTGCTTGTAGAAATGGGAAAGCCTTGTTAGAAAAGATTTAACATGCATTTACATTTCATATGCAAAGGGCCCATTGCGATAGAAATTATGAAACACATGAAATATGTCTTCCACTCTTCATTAGAAATATTGGTAACAAAGTTACAGTCAATGTCCTTCAAGTAACTATAACAATTTCTTCCTTGAGATTTTATATTGTTCTCATTTGCCTTGCCCATACTAAGATAGCGGTTACAATGGATTATTTTGTTCATTAATCAAAACTATCTCTGGTTATCACCCACTGTCTCTGTTAGGTTTGATTACTACGCTCTTTTAATCTATAATGCGTTGAAATTGTATGCAGCTTTGTGCAAACTTTCCTGTTTAGAGTTTATGGTTGTGATATTTTTTTTATTAAAAAAAAAACAACAAAACTACTTTACTAGGTCAAAGATCAAGCTCCATCAGTTGTTACACTTGCCATCTTGTTACAAGCCTACCAAAATTTAACACAGTTCTTCATAGCATCGAATAAATACTGATTAGAGATTGTGTCTTCTATTGAGTGTATTGATGTATAGCCAATAAGCATATTCTTCGTTTACTTGAAACTTTTTTATAATGAGACAGTTTCAATAATTTATATGGATATTATTTTCTAATACATTTGCATTTGTATATGTATATACTGTGGGCACACCTGATTTCTGTAGGAGTCGGCGGGCCACATAAAACACTCCGGCGGGCCGAATGTGGCCGGCGGGCCGTATTTTGCCCACCCCTGCATTAAACAGTTAACTTGTTACCCAAAGGGATTCTCTTCTCTATTGTACGCTACCTGTGTGCGCGCTGGTCTATGTTGTCGTTAGAAACCCCTAGACCTAACGTCACCAAACTATACTATTTTAATAACATGACAAATAGTCTTATCTACGACAAGAATAACTTAATGTATAGACCACAGATCGTGAACAAATGACACTGATATTTCATACAAAGCGCATTCGGTTATTGTTTTGCTTAGTGTTGGAAGCAACATCCCTGCATTATGTTGTCATTAGTTTGTTGTTAATTTTGTCCCATAGCTAAAGCTTTCATTAAATTAGCCCATCACTTTGCATGCAATCGACTAGAACGAAATCTGACATTTAAAGCAAATAAAAATACAATGTTCAAGAAATGAATCCGTGTCAAGGCATGTTCTAGAATTCAACATTTTGTTTGTTTCTTTTTTACCAAATTGTAATTAAATTTTAAAATCGAAGATATTTTATTACGTAATGGATTTCTTTTAATTTAATTTTTCTTGGCTATTTATTTCAATTTTATATGTAGAAATTATGAGATATAATAAAGTTAAAGCATTTTTTTTACACTATATATTTATCCTTCCTTTTCTCTTGAGCTGTCTCTTTCTCGTGCTCTATCAGTCTCACTTTCTCTTCTTGACATTTCTTTGTTTGTATTTTAATTCCCAAAAAAACTGTTTCTCTCTAGTTTAAAATTTGTCTATTGCATCATTAAGTAAGGTCGCTAAACAAAACCGATTCACATTTGACTAGATTAACACCTTTAGTAAAATCACTCAATTTAGAAAGCCTTCAGGACAGAAGACTCAAAAGTAAAGTATCAATTATACATAAAACACTGAACCATAATCTTCAAATACAAAAACAAAAAATAATAAAAAATAATCTGAAAGACACAAAGATAAGGGCACATTCCTCGTCCCATATGCTAGGACAAATTTGTACAAATACTCCTTCTTCCCTAGTGCTATTAGAGCATGGAATGGGTTGCCTGAGCTAGCCAGGAAAACCAGTGACTTGGCAGAATTTAAGTCATTGGTTAATATGCATGACTGAATGCATGACGTGTAGGACGTAATCATCTTCTTTTTTGAAGTAACGTCTGTATTATATAAGATGAGATAAGATAAGTTTTCTTTATTTTTTTTTAGGGATGAATAGTCTGGTAAAAAGTAACAGCAAAATACGATTGCCTAACAGACAGGAAGGCCGACAGCATTACATACTTCTAAACTGCTACATCCTTCCCCGGACTGGAGATCTAAGGGTTCGTGACATGTCTTGAACCGATTCCAGTCGTTATAGAATAGCGCTTTGCTATTGGTCTAAACAGACCATAGGTTGTGACGTCGGAGGTTCGTGTTATGGCAGTGGCGTAGCTAGGGTATATGATGCCCACTGCGGCATTTTCTCATGATGCCCCCCCCCCCTGAAACGAAATAAAACAGCAAAAAAAGTTTATTTCCCCCGAACTTATGTATATTCATTGTTAAGGTATTGCCATTTTCCCCCTCTAATTGTCCTAAGTAGTCGCAAATGTTTTCTCGTTAATCGCCAGAAATATTTCAATGGAGACAATAAATAGAACTGAATCATCTAGCCTATATCTGAGTTGATGTCAAAAGAATCTGTACCACGTAATTGTCCATGACAAAGTAACCTAAACATTAGAGAAAATTAATCCAGTTTTGAGATGTCAGGTGTACTGTTTGATCTGGAACTATCTTGGGTCGGAGCACATGTACTCTCAGGAATGGATCATACTTGGAAAGTAATTTCACAAACTCCTAGAAATTATCTTGATTTTGTCTTTGGAATTCTTCTTCGACTTGTTCGCGATGCCCATTAAGTGTCAGGTTCTGCTTTGACAGAAAAGGAATGATATCCAACATTTTAGGTAGCATTATCAGATTTTTTACCCTTTGGACCCTATGGTCTCTACTACTCTCTACTGTTAACCATTTCAATTACAATGACAATTTCTCAGTCTGAGCTAGCAATTAGCCCGCAAACATGACTTTTCAGTCTCGAGCAATGCCCATATTATTGTTTACATGACAGTATTACAATTAACAAATTAGTGTTGAAAAAGAAAACACATTAAAAAGAAAATCTGAATCAAAAATATTGATATTACTTTGATTGCTCAGTGGTCATTACAATTGACAAGAAGCAGTTAACTATGACTTTCTGGTCATCTACAACCCTGTCCAGCAGTTAACTATGACTTTCTGGTCATCTACAACCCTGTCCAGCAGTTAACTATGACTTTCTGGTCATCTACAACCCTGTCCAGGAGTTAACTATGACTTTCTGGTCATCTACAACCCTGTCCAGCAGTTAACTCTGACTTTCTGGTCATCTACAACCCTGTCCAGCAGTTAACTATGACTTTCTGGTCATCTACAACCCTGTCCAGGAGTTAACTATGACTTTCTGGTCATCTACAACCCTGTCCAGGATTTGCATTGATTTCTTTCTATTTCTATCTTTATCTTTCTCTCGGACATTCAAGTATTCTAGGTTGCCACGATATGTCTTTTGAGTCTGTCTTCTATATTCTGTTTTTGAACTAAGATTCATTGTATAATTATAACTATTAAAATAATTCGATATTATTTTAAATTCTTTTCTTGAATGTCGTAAATCAATGTCCTTGTATTTTGAGACCATTCAAAGCATCTTTGATTTTGTGTTTTTATCTTTTAAGTTTCCTATATTCAATACGTCCTAGTACAGTGCTCCTGCATGACAGGGGATGGAAGCGAGCAGGTTTGGAACTAGGGGCTATTGTATGAAGTTATTGACATCAAAAACTTGGCCAAACCTTATTACAGATAGCGTTATACAAATATACCTATATATATATATATTTAACTGCTTTATGAATATGTCGTTAGACAAGAAAATATAAAAATACTTTTAAGAATAAAAGCTTATATTAAACATATTTGTGTCAATTAGTTTGCATCAATCATGTAATTAAATGTGGAATCGATCTTGACTAACAATAAAAATAATGAACTATAAAAATAACAATGATTACAAAGACAGTTTGAGTGGAAACACGAACTCAAAATCGGCCCCCGAAGTGGTACACCCAGGCAATTAAAACGGCAGGTATCAATATTTTCAGAAAGATCATCAGAATTAAATTCTGTCAAAGACAAATGACAGAGAAGAATGGAGAAAAAATGTTGATAGATTTTGTGTGGTGCCCCAGCGGTCCAGCAGATCAAAGGATAGCTGAAAATGAATGTAAAGTTAAATGCGAACCTGGCCTAACTGATGTCTTACAATGAATATCTAATTGATCTAATTGTTTTGTAAAGGGTCAATCTCTTATTCAAACCCTAAAAAAAAAAAGAAAAAAAAATATTTCCGTGAACATTTTTAAAGTACTTTAGTTAAGTTTTTGCGATTGTACTGTTGCACTGCAGTTCACGCGCTACTATGAAAACCTACTTATTAATTGTTGTTTTAAATTATGTCAACTTATATGCATACTAAATAGATTTTTTCTCTTAAAAAAAGGAAACATTATTATTGAGTAAATGTAGTGGTCAGTAGTGCAGAACTTACATAACGTAGCAATAGAAATGTAAAAAAATATTTTTTAACAACAAGTCTAAAACCATTTGCATAAATGTGTTAAAGATATGTGAATCTATTATCTCCCCTATTAAAGAGCCACTTCTTATTCTTACCATTAATAGTGAATGGTTATAAAAATGGTGTATTTTTATGAAAAAGAAAACTGTTTGCATAAGTGATTTAAAAAATTAGATTTTTTGCTTTTAGACAAGAAAAAAGTAGCCGTTGCATCAGAACTTTGAATGGACTAAAATATTATGATGTCGGATCTTTTCTAGTTTACGAGATCTAAACGGGACGGACGGACAAACGGACAGACATTTCACACAAAACTAATAGCGTCTTTTTCCCTTTCGGGGACCGCTAAAAATGATATATTATAAAAATAAATAAAGGGAGAACAACCTGAATTCGAATTCATGCTCAGGCCTTCTAGGGCTTCTCAAGCCAACACGGTTACCACTTTTCTCGTGGAGAGCCTATGAACATTGAAGATTGTAGAGTTATCTATTTTTTCTATGGTCTCGTCCTATTATTCATGATTTCAATAAGACTTAGATGACGACCTATATAGTGAGCTCATTCAGGTTGTACCACCGCTTCAGTAAAATACAAGTTGTGGGAGAAATAATGTGCACAAACTTTTTACCAAACAGACAGACAGAGTGAGTAGATATAAGATTTGTTTTTAAAAAAGTATGAAATTGGTGTGAATTAGGTCATTGGCTCAATAACGAAGTCAGATCCTGTCTTTCTACAAGTGATTTAAGTCAAACTGACACCCTCACGAGACGTTCACTGGTCAAACTGTGCATTTGGAAGACATTGACCACGAGTCTCTAGTGTCAATCAATTGTCATTTTGGCCTTCTAGATGTTCTTGTCTTATGTATGTCATCAGACTCCTTTTTTCTGTTTTTTTTTAAGACCTTTTTTCGTTTTGACCCTGAAAGCTGTGGAAACATTTGTATAAGCTCCAGACTGACACGCGATCTGCCACTTCCTTAGTAATTGTAGTTCCACTGTGAAGATAGACTCTGGACAAACAGTTCAAAACATCATTCAAACTGTCACTAGCACAGAGTGGTTTATAAAAATCCTTTTTTTTTTTTTTTGGGGGGGGGGGGTGGGTTTGGAAAATAGGAACTTCTAAACTATTATCTTTTGCTAATAAAGATAGATGAGACTAAATTATGTCACAAGTATCTTTTGTTTTGTTATTTATTTGATGTTTCTTTTTAATATAGGCTACATATCATTATGTACACATCATTGTAAAGAAAAATAATGTTCAGGATAAAATGTCTATTATATGGTGGTCGTGAGGCTATATACGCTTGAACATGGCTTGTCTTGGCTACCTATGATGGGGGATCTAGGTTCGACACCCGACTCGAGCAGAGTTGTGTTTACTGAACGCCTACAGGCAGCAGGGAAAACCTTCTTCCAGATACCCCCTACCCCGACAGGTCCACAAATTAGATTGGACCATAGCGCTCTTAGCATGTTATAAGCATGAAAGTAGCGCTGTATAAAAGCTATAATTATTCTTATCTCTGACCTATTTAATAACCAACCCTTGTGTTTAAATCTCTATGAATGAATACGTTTCTTTTAAAGTTTAAACGTTATCGGGCTGACAACATAGTGTTAAAGCTTTTTAAACAGAAATAAATGTATGCATACGAACTCATACTCATTCAACCTTCATTAAAATCAAGAGAATTTCTACAAGGAACATCCCGAAAAATATTGAAAAAATCATTTATGAAATCGATATTTCAAGGAGCATAAAAACAAATTCCAAAGAGTTATCTATACGACAAGCAGAGCTATAGGACACTTGAACGTAGCAGTCAATGTGTTTTAACAAAAAAAAAAATAGGTACAAGATTTAGTTTATGTGACTTCTATATTCGTTATCGTCTAGACCAGTTGTTCCCTGACAGGTCTGACTCATAAACCTTTTTATAGTCAAAAAAATGCCCGCGGTTTCTACAGTGATAACTGACTTCATAAACGCCTAGTGAAAAAAAAAAAAAAAACATTTTGTCAACAATAATTATTTTAAGTATAGTTATTGTTAAAAAAATGACTTGGGTGAACATGATGAGATACTGTGTGTATTGAAGTCAGGCTCAATATCGACACCTAATCCACTCTCGAACAAATAGAAAGAAGGAAAGCTGTCAACAACTTCTGCACAATAATATATAATGCTAAGTGTAAAATTGGAATCTGTTGTCTTTTGTTGTTTTTTGTAATTAGAATTATAATCTCCTTGTTCAAACATTTCCTTAAGTTTCTTGGTTGTGCATAAATTAATTAGCCGCTAATTTATTGTTATGGACTCATCTGTTCTTTGGATATAAGTAATTTCCCCGTGCAAAAGAGTTCAACGCCCAGTCGGTTATGTTGCAAGGGAAGAATGCTACATGAAGAACAGCAAACACAGAGTCATCTCTCTTGTACACATTTGAAACGATTTAGAAACTGAGAACATTCTTCTCGTCCAACGTTTTGTTGGTGTCAGTGATAGAAGCCTTAGTGCTTTCCTACTGTTCGATCACCTCTCCATTGACGCAGATAGAAGCCTTAGTGCTTTCCTACTGTTCGATCACCTCTCCATTGACGCAGATAGAAGCCTTAGTGCTTTCCTACTGTTCGATCACCTCTCCATTGACGCAGATAGAAGTCTTAGTGCTTTCCTACTGTTCGATCACCTCTCCATTGACGCAGATAGAAGTCTTAGTGCTTTCCTACTGTTCGATCACCTCTCCATTGACGCAGATAGAAGCCTTAGTGTTTTCCTACTGTTCGATCACCTCTCCATTGACGCAGATAGAAGTCTTAGTGCTTTCCTACTGTTCGATCACCTCTCCATTGACGCAGATAGAAGCCTTAGTGTTTTCCTACTGTTCGATCACCTCTCCATTGACGCAGATAGATGCCTTAGTGCTTTCCTACTGTTCGATCACCTCTCCATTGACGCCTCTACCGAAGTTCTACTATTACTGTTGTAGTATATCTAAGTGTAATGGAGTCTTGTATATCTAAATACCAATCAGTTCATTTCATACGTATTAATATTAACAATGTAGCACAAATATAGCAACCTCAATCGTCCAAACAACAACAAACTCGTTGGTAACACTTCCGACCGTCACACATCTATTTTTTTGATAGAGAGAATGAGGATTATGATTCTTGAGAGTTTGTATATTACACCTTTTGATATTCGTGATTAAAATATTGTAACCTTCCTTTTAACCTGTATTGCTTTCCAAACAGATGACCCATATTGGGGCCGCATCTGAGATTGCATTCAAGCATAAAATTTATTTGTAATTTTCTCTATTTATTACCATAATGACAATTAACACTTTATTATTAATCGTAAAGGCTTAGACGTTTAGAGTTTGATGTACCAGACATTGTCAGAAAGATGACTGCCTGGTCTTGTGGTATGTTCTCTGGATTCGTTCGAGACATGCCCGCAGCCATTCCCTTCATTCCTGCACAAGACTTTGGTAAAGATGTAGGCTAATAATCTTCAATTCTGGAGGAAAATCTTAAGCATGTAGAACAAAACAAAGGCAGCGAAAGTAGCTGATGCCCTCAATCTACACACTTTGATTTAATATCTCTTTCATTGACTGATTCTACTTATGAATTGTATGGATTGCAAGCAGACAATAGCAGACAAACACTGGTCGCAATGAAGCCTGAAAAAAAAACAACTACATTAGCTCAGAAAAACTTCTTGAAATAAATTGCACAATTAGTTAATAGCTCAGTAATATGATGTTTACATTTGTTACACGAGTAATTGTATCCAAAGATAGAATGTGGCCCTATTATCTATGTATAAAATGTTATTAGAGAAAACTGCCTCGATGTTTTAGTGTGATGGGAGGAAGAGATGAAGTAGTGACCACTAATAGAAATAATGACGCTTATTTTGTCTTCTTTCCAAAACTAAATTTACAATCTCATGGAGATTTTTTTTGTAACTTGAGGGACTAGGAAATCTGTAATTACAGAGGTTTTAAAAGATTAATTACAGAATTAAAGTAAATATGGACAATGCCTGACTAATTATTCAATACATTAAATATGAAGACATTAAATTGATACCAAAAGAAAAAAAAAGAAATAAAAAAATGCTAATTTTGTATCGGAAAGACAGAATGAGAGAACATTTTAAAGAAATGAGGCGGAACATTAAAATAAAAAAAATTATTAAAAAGAAAAAAAAAGAACTTGATCGAGAAAAGAATAAGAGAATAAAAAAAAACGAAGAGAGAGAGAGAGAGAGAGGAAGAAAGCATGAAAAAGAAGGTGTACAATAAAATACATTGTTTATATACGTATATTTAAATATTTTTAGATCAGCTTTAGGAAAATTTATTAGGACAAATAAACGAACAAATGACTAATTGAAAAAACAAATCAAAAACAACAAGGTTACAAAGACAGTTTGTGTGGAAACACAAACTCAAAATCGGCCCCCGAAGTGGTCCACCCAGGCAGGCTTCAATATTTTCAGAAAGAACATCCAAATGAAATTATATCAAAGACAAATGAGAGATAAGAATGGAGAAAAAAGGTTGACAGATCTTGTGTAGTGCCCCAACGGTCCAGCAGATCAAAGGATAGGTGCAAGTGAATGCTAGTTCCCCTTTCAGACCTTGTGGTCTATAGAGCAGATGATGTAAAGTTCATCTGTTTTTGTGGCCTACGGTTAACGAGGGTGTCATGTGCCCAACGACCAACCGCCTTTACTTTACCCCAACTAATGTCAGGTACCCATTAGAGCTGGTTGGACTCAGAGGCGCCCAAGGATTCCGAAGTTGAAAATCCCAGTTTTCACCAGGATTCGAACCCGGGATCCCCGGTTCGGAAGCCAAGCGCTTTACCGCTCAGCTACCGCGCCTCTCCTGGCCTAACTGAAGTCTTATAATTGATGTAATTGTTTTGAAAAGGTTCAATCTCGTATTGGAATCCTCATTAAAATGCCATTATAGAGTGTATAAAATGGTTAGGAATATAAACTTTACAAGATTACTATTCGTTTTAAATTAGGTCAAACTTATGATGCATGCTAATTAGCTTTTTCACTTTAAAAAACTGCTTGCATAACTGATTTTAAAAATTAGATTTTTTGCTTTCAGAAAAAAAAATGTAGCCGTAGCATCAGAACTTTGAATGGTCTAAAATATTGTGATGTCGGATTTTCAATATCTTTTCTAGTTTACGAGATCTAAACGGAACGGACGGACAGACGTACAGACATTTCACACAAAACTGATATCGTCTTTTCCCCTTTCGGGGGCCGCTAAAAAAACAGCGCTTGTCGATCTGATCGTATAAAATGCTAAGTTGTTCTCGTGTAATGTAATTAATAACAAGTTTAATTTTTCTTTTTTTTTTTTCTACCATATTTGGGAAAACTCCGATAAGAGAAGATAGTATGTCAGCCTGGGCTTGTGTATGTAGAGAGAGAGAGAGAGAGAGAGAGAGAGAGAGAGAGAGAGAGCGAAAGAGAGAGAGAGAGACTTTTGAACAATAATAACAAAAGTATATTATATTTATATATCTATGTGGTTCTTGAGAGATTGCTTAAAAGACAGGTATATACTAGATACTTCAACATCTCAAAGACGTCTGAGCTGGGTTTACTTCCTTAAAGCCTCTGTTAAAGTTACCACAATGAAATCAGAGAAAAAAATTAAAAGGGACATTCCCTTAAAGGATAGTTAAAAGAGACGTTGAATCGACTAGTTGCTTTGGTTGTCATCAAATAAATCTTTCTCTATAGCTATGACTAATCCCTGTAGAATTATGTGAACTATCTACAAGTTAAGTTTGCCACGAAAACTTGACCTTATGCGGTAAAGTTTGAGTGTTTTAAGGTTGACGATGGTGCTCAGCTGCTAGCACATCAAACAAGCTCATTTACTTGCTTCTCCCTATCTGAGGATTGTGTATTGTTTATCTGTAAAAGAAAGCATAAAGTAAGTCATATGAATGTATGTATGTATGTATGTATGTATGTATGTATGTATGTATGTATGTATGTATGTATGTATGTATGTATGTATGTATGTATGTATGAAGGTATGTATGTATGTATGTATGTATGCATGTCTGTCTGTCTGTCTGTCTGTATGTATGTATGTATGTATGTATGTATGTATGTATGTATGTATGTATGTATGTATGTATTTATGTATGTATGCATGTCTGTCTGTCTGTATGTATGTATGTATATATGTATGTATGTATGTATGTATGTATGTATGTATGTATGTATGTATGTATGTATGTATGTATATATGTATGTATGCATGTCTGTCTGTCTGTATGTATGTATGTATATATGTATGTATGTATGTATGTATGCATGTCTGTCTGTCTGTCTGTATGTATGTATGTATATATGTATGTATGTATGTATGTATGTATGCATGTCTGTCTGTCTGTATGTATGTATGTATATATGTATGTATGTATGTATGTATGTATGTATGTATATATGTATGTATGTATGTATGTATATATGTATGTATGTATGTATGTATGTATGTATGTATGTATGTATGTATGTATTTATGTATGTATGCATGTCTGTCTGTCTGTATGTATGTATGTATATATGTATGTATGTATGTATGTATGTATGTATGTATGTATGTATGTATGTATGTATGTATGTATGTATGTATGTATGTTCCAAATAAAAATCGAAACCGTTTAACCCATTTTGATAAAACTTTGCATAAATGTGCCTTGGATACTATCAGGAAACTAACGTATCTAAAGTAGCCATAAAACAAATTGAAAACCATCTATAAAAAAAAGTGACCCAACTTTATGGAAGTATTACAACTTCATGGATCTAGGTCATATCGCCATGTTTACATGAGACAAGACAAAGCAGAAAATCTAGCAATGTTGTAATTCGCCAAGGCTAAATCTAATTCTATGTTCTACTGTTCGCAAACATATATTTTTACTTTTACACATAAGCATACACAATAATCAGTGGCGTAACTAAGGGGGGGGAGGGGGGGAGAATTTTAAAATCCCCCCGGGCCCCCCCTAGGGGGGGGCCCCAAATGGGTGTCCGAAATGTATTTGTAAATACATAAATTTAATATATTTGATTGACAAATAGTGTCAACGGGTGTCTTTTTTTTCTAAACATTTATGGATTAAATTTATCACAAAGACTAAACCTAGATCTAGGTCTATCAGTACGTTGACTTTGTTGGCATTTTTAAAATATTTTTTCCCACAGAAATCAAAGTATTTTTTAAAGTTAGTTTTACATTTTAAACTATGTTGCCACGAATAAAACTGCATGATATACAGCGAATTCCAGTTATCTTGTTACCTTTACTAATAATAGATCTAAATGGCGAGTATTTTATGGCTACACTTATTAACCTTGAAGCAAAATTTACAGAATCGAGTATAACAGATCCAAAAGTTATTCTTAATAATGCTAGAATAGTCCATTATTCGGGTTTGGCGTCTATAATTTCAAAATTAAACTTCACACTTGAGTTATTACCCCTGTATTCATCTTTCCTCAATCCAATGGAAACTTTCTTTTCATTTCCATCTAATCCTTTTGCTTTCGCACAAAACATAAACAACAAACAATAACGTAATATCATATAATATTAGCACATCCTTCTTTTTGAAGTTATTATCACACCATTCTATTTAAAGTTCTAAAGAGTGATATCTACTAGCAGGGCCGGCCCTAGCATTTGCGGGGCCCTATGCGAAACGGATCGCGCGGTGCCTAGTCTGGGTAGGGATGAGCATAATGTCAATATTATTTTTTTTGAATTAGAAAATAGGCCTACTTTCGTCTTTGCAATAAATTTTTATCAAATGAAAGCTCACAATGCCACTTTTTATTTATAGGCACCCCAAAATGTCAATTTCGTCTATTCTTCAGGAGATTTGAATAAATTAAAAAAAAGTTCAGGACTTTATCGTATATTTTGCCTTTTCATGAGATTTCCTGGAGGCCCTGAAAAATCAGGAGGTCGCGAAAACCCTGTTATTTTATATACGTTATAATGGTTTAATTTAATAATGTACACTTAGAATTAGCGCGGGTCCTATGAAAACGCGGGGCCCACTGTGACCGCATAGGCTGCATTGGCCTAAGGCCGGCCCTGTCTACTAGGAACTTTAACAATTCGACCACTTCTGGTTGTCTTGACTGGCACAACAAGTTCTCTAGACGTTGGTCTATAACTGTCTGTTTCGTTTGTTCCAACAGTTTGCAGTTCATTGTCTCCATCGGTATCATAGTACCCAAAGATGTCTTCATCGAAAATGTTATTCAAAAAGCGTTGATTTCTTCTGTATGTTTTTCCGTTTGTCTTTATGATGTAAGATCTGGGTGCTGAATGTTTTTTTTATGACCACTGCTTTCTGCCATGTTTGACCTAGACGAACTCTCCGACAGAATAATCTTTAGGTAGTCTTGCTTTTGCATTGTATTTCACTTTGCTTTTCATCTGTCGTTCGTTGTGTAATGTCTCTGCATTTACAGCTACCGATGGTTTCAATAGTTTGGGATCAGTTGGAATGATTCCCTGAGTCTTCCACTCGTCAGCAGTTGTGATGGTGAATACGGCAGTCTACTTATCGGAGTATTTCTATACTCGAGAATAACGAGATATGGATCTTTCCCACTTTTGTATACCCTGAATCCTTTTGCTTTCGCACAAAACATAAACAACCAACAATGACGTAATACCATATAATATTAGCACAGAATCTTCTTCATGCAGTGGAAAATTATTTTTTTTTTGCCTATCTTGAATTCTGGTCAAAGCTCTTGCGCCCAATTAATATAGTTCAGAAGAAACTACAAAAGTCTGGACTGCATATACGGGAAGCTGTTAAAGAAATTAGTACCCTTTCATGCTTTCTGCAAAAAGATGAGAAACTGACAAAAACCCAATCCATCGAAAAAGCAAAAGAAGATAGTGAATACTATGGATTCCCTTTAATCAAAACAACCATAAGAAAGAAAAGACTTGATGGGAAGTTGAGTTCTAATGTAGGACTGTCAATAGAACTGCAATTTAAACGTGTTGCGACAGAAGTGCTTGACAGATTTCAAAGGGTGGAAAGAAAATGGATACCTTTGGGTTTCTTCTTGAACCAAGACACCTGTTAGATGAAGACCTGCTTATGACAAACTGTGCTACTTTTCCTGTTTGTATGATGAAATAAAAGGCAAATCGCTTTTTTAATGATGTCATTGATGCACGAGCACTTTTCATCAACAAACCAGTAATACAATCACCAATAGACATATTGAGGAAACAGGTTTCTTATGGTAATTACGTGTGCTCAAACTTTGCAACCTCCTCCGAATACCGCTAACTCAGGCCACTTCCATTACGTCAAGTGAGAGATCATTCTCAAAGCTCAAGTTCATCAAAAACTATCTCAGGAGCACAATGACGCAAGAAAGGCTTATCATGGCTTTAATGTCAGTGAAGTCACAAATACTAGAAAGTATCGATGTAGTTGATGTTATAGATGTCTTTGCTGCACAGAATGCACGACATGAAGCGATATCAATTTAGATTTGTCACTTGTGCATTATTTAACTAATAAACAAAGGTATTATTCATTAAAAGAGTCTTGATTACTTTTTGTTACGTTTACTGATACACTGAACCAATTTGATTTGGGGATTATATATTTTTGCGTACACTATCCCATGTCATATGTCCAATGTCCCCAAAGAGGTCAATCCCCCCGGGCCCCCAAATCCCTAGTTACGCCCCTGACAATAATGCCTATTTACTGCATTATATAATGAAAATTATCATTCAAATTTGTGTTTTAAAAACATTGACACAAATTCGTTTGCTATAAATGTGAATAGCTTTAGCTATAACTCCATTCAATAATATCGCGCGCACCCTCACATGCGCAGCGTAGTGATACAAATGTCAGAGGTCATAATATCGTGCTTAATAAAGGCATAATATTCAACTAATAAACTTCATACATAATACTACAATTTACTTTCCAATGTGCTTTTAAAAGCATGTTACAACTACACATTTGGTTTTATTTTAAGTCTTTATTCTTTATTGACTTCTTTGTTTTAGATTTACTTATTCGCATTTAGACCTCTTAACAACATAAGTGTGTGTGTGTTCTTGTGTGTGTGCATGCATGTGTTTGTGTGTGTTATGACGTTAAGAAATTAGAAATATGTCCTGCCTGCAAGAGCATCTCCAAAGCATTAACTGCAAACAATTTCCAGTAACTTGAGAATGGCGTTGGGTCGAGTCTAGATTTGTGCTACATGTGGCTTTGTCCCCCAGCTTTCCCCAACCACTATCATCTACCTCATTCCTCCTCTCTAGCCCGTTCTCCTCCCCTGCCTCCCACTTTCCGTCTCGCAATCTTGACTGTCACTCCGAGTGTTAGGATTAACCCAGAGCCCAAGAAGGCTTCAGTCTTGTTTGAAAGCAGCCAGTGACGGGGAAAGCCTTTTAAGTTTTTCTTGTTTTACTTTCTGCGAGAGAGAAAAAAAAATAAAACAATAAAATAACAGGGGACCATTGCGCACACGTGAAGAAGGGGGGGGGGGCCAGGGGGGGTCGTAGCAGGGTGTGAGACAAGTAGGGTGGGCGCAGTTAGTGGGCTGCAGAAAATTACCGTCATTCTGAGCACAAACAGTGTCATGTGTCCGAAGAAGGGAGGATTGGGGGACGCTAGAGATGGCCTTGTTGGAGGGATATTGCATCCATGTGTCAAGTATGAAGACGTTGATGTGCCCAGGGAGAGACAACTCCTCACGGTCGTAAAGCCCAGGGAACACTACCAGGCACTTGTCTGTAAGAGCGGCCAATCAAATTCAATATGGCGGGAAATTGTGTCTGTTTTGTTGTAGTGCATCTAAAAAGAATGATCCAGGAGAGAGAGATATTTTTACTTTGCCATTCCTATAATATAAACACCTGAAGTGGATCTTATAGTTGTCTGTTTAAAATATAGCTACGGTATTGTGTTACCATAACAATAAACAAAATTACATTATTGTATGAATGGTAGAAAGTTGCATTTTGGAAACGAAGTCCAAACGTCAAAAAATATTCTAATTATATGTACCAAAAGTCTAAACTACATCACTGTTGTAGTCTGTCGTTTGATTCTCTCAATAGGTTACTAATTAACAACGAAACCGTTGTATGTGTACACTATTTTTAATTATAGAACTTTAAATAAAAATAAAATCCAAACTTAAATAAACATTTTTTGTTAACAAAACTATATATAACTTTTATTGCTATATATACCAATTAATCTTGACGCAGTAAATGCTGTAGTAGACTTACGTACTAATACAAAACGGTCGTTTTAACCGGAGATCCAGCTCACAACAAAAACACGTCCCAACACTCCCGTTTCTTTGGGCCGTCTCAGGTTCTTAACATAGATTATGTCAGAGTAGCTTATCTTGCATCATTCTACAAGAATAACAGCTAATGAGTTCTTTCTTCATCATTACCTTGGAAACAAAACATGTCCACTCAAACACTCCATAATACTTACTAGTTTTTTTCTTTCTTATAGAACAATGATAACAATTTATACTTACCAACAAGAAGATCGCAAAGAAAAAAAAAAGAAAGAAAAAACAAGGCTACATAGACAAACGTTAAATCGGCCCCCGAAGTGGGGTCCGCTCAGGCAGGTAAATGGCAGGTTTCAATATTTTCAGACAGAATATCAAGAAACTATGAACTACAAACTATCCACAACTACAACCCCATCTCCGTCCATAGAAAGAGAAGAGACGTGCTCGTGTCGAAAGTGTTGACGATACTGTTGTATTGATAGTTACCACAGGATAAGGAGATTTATTATTGTTATTATTATTACATTGTTGATATTCATATCCATCCAATGAACTGATAATTATGAAGATATAGTTTAGTGTTAACCTGACGTAATTGATATTATTGAATGATTATCTAATTGATTTAATAGTTAAGTAAAGGGCCAATTTCTCATTCAAAGCATTATTAAAAAAAAACTTAACACTTTAGTCTAATATGTTAGTGGCTGTGTATTACATTCGCCCTTCATGCGTATAATATAAAACTCTTCATATTAATTCTTGTTTTAAATTATATTACACTTATATGCATACTAAATAGTTTTTTATCTTTAAAAAAGTAAAAATTTTATTTAAAATATAAGTAGCTAGTATGACAGAAAGTATTTAATTTAGTAATACATTTTTTTATAAACATCTGAAACCGTTATTAAATGTTTTAAAAATATGCTTGGAGGTGTATTCCCTTACTAAATAGTCTCAAGAGTATTTTACTATTAATTAATAGTATATATATTTAAAATGGTGTGATTTTGTGAAAAGATTGCTTGAATAGTTGACTTTTGACTAAAATATCATGATATCGTATTTTCTATATCCATTCTAATTTATAAAATGGAAACGGAAGGACGGAAGTTAGGACGGACGAACGGACGGACAGACAGACCACACAAAACTAATAGAAGCTAATTCCAATGGGGCCTCTAAAAAAAGACTTATTAAACCAGTGAAGTGATTGCGGTATTGTCATTGTTTCAATAGTCAGATATTGGTTTCATAGTATTACTATCGTTAGTAGTCTGTGGTCTAAATTTGAACATGTAAGTCAAGATAAATAATTTATTTTTTTAACAAAAATATCGCTTTTAAATTCATTAGGTCACAAATCTGAAAAAAAAAATTATCTGCACCTTTATGACTTAACCCATTCATATAATAATAGCTAATAATCCATTCATCGTATGTGCCATAAGACGTTATGTGCGTATTGTGTAGCTAGCAAAACCATGTACTGCAATGACTTATACTAGCTGAGGATGTGAAGATAGTTACCATTTAAGAGCTGGTTTACTCGGGGACCTCATAGCAGGTCAACAGTCCCGACTGAAAACACAAATAATCAGAGACGAATATCTACCTTTTCTTTTTAGATTGACACTGATAACGCTCTGGCCCACGGCTGGGGTTTTTACTGGACCACACGATTTCACAAAAGCATGATACAATTTAAATATGTCCCAAAAATGCATTTTATTACTGAATAATTAATCTTTATCAAAATTTTGAGCTTAGTTTGTTGGTAAAAATTTTGCTAAGACTAAATACTCTGAAGAACGGAGAACTTGTTCAGCCAGTGAAACTCAAACTGCTGGAGTGAAGTTTACCCAACCAGAAAAGTATCTTTCTATCGATGTTCCATTTGTCCGAAGGAAGGTCACTGGGTTCTCGACCATCATGACAAGTGGTAGTGATTTATCGATCTTAATTTATCTCATTATCCCACTAGTACTGGTACGCTGTGAGTCGAAAATTAAGTTGGAAACAAGAATCGAGAGATTTCACCCTATCCCTCTCACCTTAATCAAATGTTTCTGGAAATTTTTAGATTAATCGACGAGTAAGGAATGACCATTTGAAAGGATCTTAAGTCTATATTTTAGTGGGCGGTCTAACGGTAGTTTTCTAGTTCATAGTTTTAAAAGAAAAAGTAGCGTTGAAATTAAGATTGACAAATGATAAATGACTTTGTAGGTTACATAGTCCAAAATACTTTATTTTCTGATTTAAAAAATGTAACATGTCAAATCATTCCTTTTTGTTCTTTGTACTAACTGATGTTTCCAACGTTATGTTCATTAAAAGAAAGTATAGCCAAGCTTTAGAAAAAGGAATAAACCTAAAATTATAACGAAACAACAGAAATGGACCTCATTCATCAATCGTAAACAAACAATATTGATAAAACAATAAAAAAAAACTGTCACGTGACAGCCTGTGTGTATTACGTAATTTGAATAGTTTTTGTTTTCCTTCTAGATGTCCAAGTATTATCACCACATAACAGTTTCAATGCTCGTCACAAGACTACAGTGTCGATGCATCTCTGTAATTAAAACACACACACATATATACGTCAGTAGAAACAAGCTTCTTGGTCAAATGTACGATAAGAATAGTAGCTCTACAAAAAGATGCAAGATTTTATTTTAAATGACAGAGCAACAGAAATTGATGATAGTGTGTCATGTTATAGGAACACTCTTCCTTCTCTGCACGAATCAAGATACATTCTACTGTTTGGACTTGTCTTCGTCTGGTTCTGTTTTCACTTCGTCAAAGATGGCTTGATGTTACTGTTGTTTTTTTACAAAGCTTATATCAATTCTCTCTGTCTGTCAGTCTGTCTGGTAAAAGTTTATACACAGTATTTCTCCCCCATCCAATCTCGTATCTAGCTGAAATTTTGCACAATAATTTCTTTTCCATTATTTCTTTTCCAAGTCAATTGGTGGTAATTGATTAACTTTTTTTTGAATTAAAAAGGGATATAAGGATTGCAGTATTGAGAGATATGGTAGTGATTGTTCGGTGCTTTCTCATCTATAGGCTTAATAAGACAAGCAAAATTTAAAAAAAAAAAAAAAAATCAAAGCTTATCAAAGGGAAAAAAATCACAAAATCACTACCATATATCTCAATACGGCAGGAATAAGTTCCCTTGCTATTACTAAGCTTTTATCAACTCATTCTGTCTGTCTCTGTGTGTGTCTGTCTGGTCAAAAGTTTGTACTCATTATTTCTCCGACATCCAATCTGGGATCGGGTTGAAATTTTGAAAAATTATTTCTTTTACCTGATAACACAACAAAAAAAAACACAAAAAAACGACCAATTAGTTAATTAAGTAATAAATTACTTTTTTGGTATCTCATACAAGGAAAAGAAATATTACTTGCCTGAACTGGTGGTATAAGCTGAATTAGTTCCCTTTCTATTAGGCTGCCTTTGTGAACTCAAACATGACATAGAAACAATAGATAACTCAATCTTCCTTGTTCATAGACTCTTCGTTAGTAGAGTGTTTACCGCGTTTGCTTGATAAGCCCTAGAAGGCTTTAGTCCACAAGTTCGAATTCAGATCATTCCCTTTATCTAAATAAATGTAAAAAGCAATCACCCAGATAACCCGTTAATTCTCCCCCTTACCCCTTACCAACTGCTCCAGACAAGTGATAGGACCATAGCGTATTCAGAAAGCTAAAAGCATGAAATTGAACTAAACAAATAAAAAATTATTTCTAATCACATCTATAAATATATAATTCTCTTCATGGCTCAAGAGTTTGGACACCACGTAAAGGAAAGAGCAAGTCGGACGGACTAGAGTTACCCTACGAAAAAAAAGAGGGGGAGAACAAGTGGTATTCATCTGTCACAAAATAGCAGGGCCGGACTTACCCGTTCATATCAGAAAATAAATTCGTCTTTGCATTTTATTCATTCTTTACTACATACAGAATTACTTTACGAGCCTTGCGTGTAGCGAAGTCATACAGTATATCAGTGATTCCCAAAGTGGTCTATATAGACCCCCAGGGGTCTACGAAGACTTTCAAGGGGTTTACGAAAGTGAAAAAACAAATTGGGGGTCCATGAGATGACCAAGGGGGTCTATGATAATAGATTTCATATAAGCAGGTCTTGACTTTAATTTTTACATCCCATTAATGTAATTCTACACACTATATATAATTTGTAACTTAGTTAATCATTTAAATATTTATCCTGCTATTCAAACGAAAAATTGTTGTATTTAATTTCAATACTTATTAAAATAACTTAATTTTTGTCTTCATGTAAATAATGTTTTACCAAAAAAAATGTAGACTGTCTAGCGTTGATTATATAAAATTGTTCATTCTTTCCTTGTCAACCAAGCGGTTACCGATTGCCTTTTTTATGACGATATGAAACTAATTACGCTTGAGGATCATCTGCGACAATATCACCCAGATAAAAAGATATAGATTTGAAAAACTTTTGAACATTCAAAGATAAAGTTCAGAATAGACCCACAAAATCTCTATTCAACATCATGTAGAGAAGATGGTGGTTTATGAGTCTTACAATATCTGTTCACTTATAGCAAAATAAGGGTGTGGTGGTAGTGGTTAAGCGCTTGGCTTCCGTAATTGGGGTCCTGGGTTCGAATCTCTGTGAATTTTGAATTTCAGGATTTTCAGGGCTCCCCTGAGTCCACCCATCTCTAATGGGTACCTGAATTATGTTAGTAAAAGTAAAGGCGGTTGGTCGTTGTTCTGCGAACATGACACCCTGCTCGTTAACCGTTGGCCAAAGAAACAGATGACCATAACATCATCACAATGTCTGAAAGGGGAAATTTACTTATTTATGGCAAAATGCGGAAAACACCATAGGTAAAACATTGATTTTTATCAGCCGTTGTAGTTTTAAAACCTGTTTTACACAAACCCACATCTGATATAATTAAAATAATTTCTTTAAGCAACAATACAGTTCAAGGTTGCTTCGGTGGCATGAGTTATAAAATTAAAAGCTTCATATGTCATTCTTTGCAAACTACATATATACGTTTGGGCTCAGCAGCGTCACAGGTTCTGACAGGATGTAGTGATGTGTGCTGCAAACTGCATTATGGTCGCCGGCTCCTTATTTTTCCTCAGGTTAACCCACAAAAACTTTCCCATGTTTGAGTTGCAAGACAGGAGAGTTTTGAATTCAGTTTTACTTCTGCTAGGTGGGTAGCCAGCTAAGACTAATGAGCCCTTCATGCTTGAAGCTTACTGGTTTAGGCGACAGTCACTCGCCTTCGCTATTTCTCCCGATAGTGATAACATCTTCGCGCGGACACAATATTTGAGCAACTCGTGAAACGTCAACAAATACACGAGAAACTGCTATTTGCGAAAACTCTTACAATGATACTTAAGGCCATTGTGTTTGGAGATTCCAGCAATACATATTGCTATTTTAATTGGTTTTGAATTTTATCAATAAAAAAGAGAGATCTCTAAAATCTCTAATATGTAGCTTTAAATTACTTTTTCACTTTTCAACTCTCTACAGATAGAAATTAGGAGGCGTTTGGCTGAGCGGTAAAGTGCTTGATTTCTGAACCGGGCGTCCCGAGTTTGAATCCTGTTGAAGACTTGGATGTTTAATTTCGGGATCTTTTGGGCGCCTCTGAGGCCACCCATCTCTAATGGGTACCTGACATTAGTTGGGGAAAGTAAAGGCTGTTGGTCGTTGTGCTGGCCACATGACACCCTCGATAATCGTAGGCCACAGAAACAGATGACCTTTACATCATCTGCTCTATGGACCACAAGGTCTGAGGGGTACTTTACTTTTTGTACAGATAGAAATTAGTTGTTTTTTTTAAAGTTGAATTTGCAAAAATTTGAAAGTTAAGCAGGAGGTCTACCGATAACCAGAAAACATGGCAAGGGGTCTACGAGACAAAAAAGTTTGGGAACCACTGCAGTATATCATAAAATTTTTATTTCCTACATAGATCACTCTTTATAGAAAGAATTACCAAATGTTTCAATCTATCTACGAGAATTGTTGACCTCAAAGTTATTCTTCATTAGTTTGAGGCGCGAGAAGCTTCTTTCACCAGATTACACAATTACGTGATAATGCCTTTTTTTTTATCGCGCTTAGGATGGGCGTTTTTGCGGCGTTTGCGACGCCGCCAGTCGACTAGTATGTATTATTGTCAGTCTTGATATATTACAAATGTAATTACATGACTGATCCAAACTAATTGATAAACTATATATTAGCTTTCTTTTTTAATTTTTTTTTTATTTTGCTTGTTTACATGCCGTATAACTTTTTCTTTCATTTATAATTCAAGTTTTATTTAATACCTGCAAATGTCTCAGCGGACATGCATTGTATTTTTTTTTCCTTTTGTAAATGGGTTAATACACTTTAAAAATTGATGATTGTAGTTTAAGTTTTTTTTTTTTATGATAAGAAATATTTAAAATAAAAAAACATACTCTATAATCAAGCCATTATATCAGTATATTTAGAGATGTTCTACAAATAAGTAATTTATTTTTATTTTCAATTAATTTGGTTTTAAATATCTATATAAGGATTTTAAATTTAAAAAGCACGTTTAATTATAGCACCAGTCTCCAGTATTGTTTAATATCTGAAACAGGGCTTAAGAAATGAGTTGTTCCTTTGTAATAAATTCAATACTTGTCACAATGAATAATAAATAACTTTATTAAACAAGATTACAAAGAAAGTTCGTGTTATCACACAAACTCAGAGGCGGCCCCCATCAAATTCACCAATGGACGAGAAATATATTCAGGCCATATTGTTGTTTTGACTGTTTAAAGAAATAAAAAAAAATTATTTTTCACATAAAAGCAAACAGTGCAACACGTCGTCTTTGATAAGTCTCTTCTAACTCTTCTGGGATAAGTAGAGTAGCGTTAAATAATCACCTAAGATCAGCATGGAAACCTCCCGATACAGAGTCGGTGGCACCTACTGCGGTAGCTCAGGGTTTCACCTCTCCTCTAACGGGTGTCATCCGGTGCGGACCGCACCCCCGCAACCCCTAGTAACGCCACTGCCCCTAAGCTATTAGAAGATAAACTATTTTCTTAATGGATTATAAATGTAAATTGTGTTCAATTTGTTAAATACAATTAAATCTAAATCTAGATCTATGTCTGGCCTCTATTTATTGTAATTTAGATTGTTGTCAAACGTATAGCCTAATGAGGATATGTGAAAACTGCGCGGCATAAAAGTTTTTTTGTGGTTTTTTGAAACTTAAATTTGAAACGAAGTTCGTATTAAAAATCTTTTAAAAAACATTTGAATCAGTATTCTATTCCATGAGTTAGTTAATAAATGGAAATTCATTTTATAATGATCCATTGATACTTTTTCAATTGTGACCTTAGATGCAATTTTTTTGTACCAATGCGCGAATCTAAGAATGAAGCTTGATTTATAAATGAAGGAGCTTGTGAACTTTTTAATAAGACTTACTTCCCCTGAAGTTTTTCATTTAAAAGTGGTGTAATTTTTTTGAAAAATCAACTTGCATATATAATTTAAAAAATTAGATGGTTTACTTTCGGAAAAGAAAAAAGTAGCCGTTGCATCAGAACTTTGAATGATCTAAAAGATCATGATATCCGATTTTCATTTTCTCTTCTTGTTTCTGAGATCTAAACGGGACTGACGGACGGACAGACAGGCCACTCAAAACTAATAGCGTCTTTTCCCCTTTTGGGGGCCGCTAAAAACAATAAAAAGAGAGGGGGTGACTAGTGATTTAAGTGAGGAGGATTTGCGAAACACGTCGACCTAAATCTCTCGCCCTAAAGCCATCCTTTTCCGGAAGCGAGATTTGGTGAAGATGTCCGTGGACAAGTTTGGGTGCAGTGGGCGACCAGAGACTTTCTGTGTGTCTTGACCTGACCTAGAGTGCTCCTCAGCACTGTGCTGGTATTTGCCGTTCTGTCCGAGTTTGTCTTGTTTTGTGACGTTACGCACAGGCCGCCAAGTCCAGACTTCACATGCTAGGTTTGACAGAACCTCAGTGTACTGAGTGCCATGGACACGTCAGATACCCTCTAATGGTTTAGCCGGCCAGTCAAAGCAGTTTCCGGGGTGTGGCTGCTGCGCATGCTACAGCTTCTGGGAGCCACAGGTGAGAGTTGGGTACTGAGTGGGGAAAAAGAGTGAGCTAAGCTACCCTCAGAAAGAGGATACGACTGCCTGTCCACTATAAATGACAGAGGTCACTTCGAAGAAAAAAAGATAATTACGTCCTACACTTATCTATGTGTTAATTTTGTCGTGTATTTTAATTTAATTATTAAACTCCGTTAATTCATTGATTTTCCTGGCAGATTCAGACATACTGTATCTCAGCTAATGGCAATTTGTTTTAAATCATATTTCAGTTATTATATGAGAAGGATAAAAAAATACCTGTACAGAAATCTAGATGATACCTATGCCCTCTAATAATAATAATAATATTAATAATAATAATAATAATAATAAAAATAATAATAAGGCTTGTCTTCTAATCCGAAGATTAATAAGGAATGTAGAATTCCCCGTAGATACACAACCCAGCTGTGACCAACATAGTTTACCACATGCAGTTCCGCCGTCACAACATGTGACATGGCAACGAGCTATTGTTCTAAACTGCCCACTAGTTGCGACCTCCCATGTAAGTGTTCAAGCTATCTAAACGATTGGTCTCGTACACACCCATAACTTTTTTAGACACAGGGCCGAGTGCAAAACTAAGAATTGTCGTGGGACTACCAATCCTGGGCTCATGTGTTCAAGTCAACTAAATTTGTGAAAAGTGTTAAATAGTAGGCGGTGAAAAGGGTTGGGCCTCACATGTCCTCTTCCGAATCAGAGACTGGGAGAGAATTGAAGAGAGCTAGAGAGAACTAGACAGAACTAGTGAGTCCTTTAGGTCTCCGAAGTTTTATTACATTCTTGCGTTTCAGGTTTTCTATTTCCTGTTTCAATAAAATCAGGTTTTGTTAGATGTACACCTGTAGGCTGTCAATGTATCATTTATGTTTTCCCGTTATGAATAAATAAAGAGAGTAAAGTGATATTCAACGAATTAAATTTAAATTACTAAAGAATACTTCTTTAAAAAAAACCTGAAGGTCTATCATGTATGGATGGCAAAAGTACATAAGCAAATGACATCATCACATGTAACTTCTGTTACTGCTGTGTGTACCACAAACGTACTTTTGATTCTTTACCAGTAGGTCACCATGGACCTTCGCTTTTCTTTTCGAGCCGCCGCTTTGTGATTCTTATGTACATATGCTGGCAATTACCTGATGACAAATTTGTCTATCTTGAAGGGACGCGGTAAAACGGTTAATACTGCACACAAATTGACTTGTAGTTTATCATAGACGTATGCCGCGTATATCTATTATTTGTCTTAATCTTGAGACGATCTAAACAAAACACTTATTAATACTCTCGTTTCTTCATTGTTTACATATTTTCTAGACTCTAGAGATGATTTTAGATGGAAAAGTAAAAAAAAAAAAATAGATCGAAACATTGATTCGTGGAAAATTAGGACCACACCAGTACCTCTTGGCATGATTTGAGGTATAACCAGTGGTAGGCGTACTCTAGTTTGAAAAGCACTCCACTGTCTCTTTGATGTTTTGTAAAATGTTTAACATGTTTCAGATGCTCCTTCAGATTGAAGGATAATTACATCCTAGAGACCTAGACCAAACCTCCCGTAGGACGACGGGGGATTGTAGAGTTCGAACCCGGGACCATCGATACCAACGAACGACAATCCAAGTCGCATACCACAAGATTAAGGGGAGGGATAGGGCGCCTGGTTTGCTTTAGCCTCGTTGGCGTATTTTCAAGTAAAAGATGTTAATAAACTGTAATGTACACTGGTAAAAATTATAATGGTGTCTATCTAAAGATTTATGATAGTTGTTTAGAAGATTAAAAAAAAAGGTGTGCAAGACTTGTGCTATGAATGAAAATGAAAATATTTATACCACTACAACAAAATCGTTAAAAAAAACACTACACGTAATTAATTTATTTATTTTTTTATTTTTTTTAAATGATTTATTCATATTATTCCTTCATGTACACTAACACACAAGGAGGATCCTAGCAATGGAATTGAGATACTACAGAAGGATCCTAGGTATCACATTCAAAGACCGCATCACAAACCAAGAGATTAGAGACAACGTTACTCAGCGATCGGACCCCATGATGACCTGCTAACTATATTTTAAAAAATACGCAAGATCAAAATCTATCTTCGGGGCTTGCAAAGACCTTCCTTCAGGGAACAGTACCAGGAAAAAGAAGAAGAGGCAGACACAGAAAGCGATGGGAGGACAACATTAAGGATTGGACGGGCCTGCCATTGAGAGAGGGAGAGTGAGGAATGGAGAAAGACGGTCGACGAGTCGTGCTTGATGCCCCAGCGGTCCAACGGACTAAGAGATAGGTAAAGGCAAAAAACACACAAGACAAACAGGTTAACGCATCCACGTCCAGACCATAGAATACTGTTTTGTTTTTTTGCTCCTTTTTTTTTTAAAGGACACCTCAGCACATGCACGCTTTTCAATTGTAGCTTTGTCATCATTTCGTAAACAGTTAAATATAAAGAATTATATAGACATTGTGAAATGGGATTAACCTATATTTACATAATTTATTTTATAGTGAATCTACATCATTTTTTTATATTTTTTTTTTTGGAGGGGGCAATGTTTTTTGTTCGCCTGAGGTGTCTGCACCCTGAAAGAACAAAGAGAACCTATGAGAAAGCTAGAGATAAGTAATTGCAGTCTGCAGAGTACCTAAAGCATTAACTGAGTTTCTAGGAAGCGATGCCAACGATGCTAGAAAACTGTATAGATATATTTGAGTTTTTGGCCATTGCCACAATTTAGGTCATGTAATGGTACTGTATAGAAAATAGTAAGTTAAAATAGAAATACTTTTTAAAAAATATATTATATAATTCCTACTTTATAAAGTTGATGACTGTTTCGTTAGATTGAATATTTTACTCTTAATAACTAATGAATGATAAATGGAACATTTTCTACCCCGCTCCAATCCACCCTTCCTAAGAACAAAAGTCCTGGTTGAGCATATGTATAAATGTACTAATGGTCGGTGTATACCATTTTATTATAATAGGCCTATTTATCTAGATTAGAATAGAAGACCTTGAGCAAAATGTTCCAGGAGTCTATTAATTTAAAAAAAACTCTTCCTATCACTACGTTTGAAATACCCTCACAGGTGTTGTCAGTTCAAGATAAAAATGTTCTAGTCCTCGAACCAAATTTTGTATATTGAAAAATTTTGACGGTCAACATCCTAGTGTGTCCGAAGTGTTAGTAACTCTTTTCACAAAGATTTACACCAACGTTCGAATTTCTAGAAATATCGTTAGAGCCATTTTTGAGAACCGTGACCACCCCCCCCCACCCAGTGCCCGTAAATTGCCCAACATGAACAAATTAAAGTATTTAAAAAAGACGTTGAAGGTATTTTTTAAAAGCTGGCGTATAAACAATTCAAAATGTATTGTTTAGTCAATTGAAGTTAACATCTCATTCTCACAAAAGTTTCATGTTGAAGTGTCGACAGTCAATTAAAGTTTTGCTAGTTATTTTTTTTTTTTAAGCAACAGAGAAATGCTTCAAATGAAAATGGTTTCTACAAAAGTAGTTACTAAATTTTAAAACAGCCACTTGGCTTGGTACTACATCACTAAAAGAAATGCGTACAGTGTAATTGTAGATAGCTAGACCCAGCATGCTGAAAACTCCTGGAAATAGATGGACAAAGAAAACAGAAATCCAAAATAAATGTCTAAATTTAAAACAAAATAATATGACAAGATTTCAAATGACATAAATTCAGCCAAGTGAATCACAGAGTTATAAAAGCTTCAAAAGAGCCTCAATACTAGCAGAAATCCATTGACATAGTGCAGTGGCGTAGCTTGGGATTGGCCATCAGTTAGGGGCCCCGGGGCTTGACCTCTGAAGGGGCCCCTGCATTTTGACATTCGACATTATAACATGAGATAATACGGTCATATTCAATATTAAACATATTTTAAAAAATTCGAACACTCGTTAGTAGGTTTTCCTCAAGTGGGGCTGGGGGTATTTTCAAATTATCCTCCCCCATTTCCCCCAAGATAGCTACGCCACTGAATTAGGGCAGTGACTGGCTTGCAGATGCCAGTGCGGACACACGATGCCCTGCACTATGTCTAAGTCAACATGTTGAGAATGTAACGATGCAGACGCAAACCGTAGACGGAATCGTCAGCTCGCATTAAAAACGATTGAGTGAGCACTGTGTGATAATTCGATTATTTTCCAGCTGTGTCGCATAACATACATTTTGTAGGATGTAGATCTATCTCTTATTTGGATTAGCTTTAGCGAACAATATGGCTGGGTTGCTTTGAGACTTTCTTGTAAACTCAAGACCAATTGACTGTAAACAAATACTGTGGCCTGATTCTAAGGGAAATAACAACTCAAATAATCAGTTGTAAAAGCCTGAGTAAGAATTGCTTCCCTTGAACAAGCTATTGAATAATAAAATAAGCCTTAAAGCTCTTTAAATGGAAGTTTCGTGTAGGAGTTGTTTTCTTGATTAAAGTTTGTTTTCCTTACATACAATTTCTTACAATGTGCTGACGTTGTTAATATTATAAGCTTAAACCAAAAAAAGCAAAGTTACAAAGACAGTTTGTGTGGAAACACAAACTCAAAATCAGCCCCGAGGTGGTCCACCCAGGCAGGTAAAAAGGCAGGTTTCAATATTTTCAGAAAGAATATCATAATGAAATTCTATCAAAGGCAAATGACATAGAAGAATGGAGAAAGAAGGTTGACAGATCTTGTGTGCTGCCCAAACGGTCCAGCAGACCAAGGGAAAGTTGAAGTTAGATGTGAACCTGGCCTAACTGATGTCTTATAATAATTATCTAATTGATCTAATTGTTTTGTAAAGTGTCAATCTCTTAATCAAAGCCTAAAAAAAAAAAAAAAAAAAAAAAAAAAATTCCAGTAAAAAAAATAATTCCTTTAGTTTTGTGTTCCATGGTAGAGGCTAAGGACTGTATGTCAAGCAATAATATGAAAAACTACTTATAAATTGTATTTTAAAGTTATGTTCCACTTAGATGCATACTAAATAGATTTTATTTACTTACACTAAAAAGTAAACATTTCATATCTAAACTTTGGTAGATTGTAAAACATGACCTAGTAGTGAAGATATAGAAAAGAATTGTAATTAAAATCTAAAATCGTTTGCATAAATGTGTTTAAAATATGGTATTTGGTGAACTCACTTAGTAAATAGCCTCCCGTGTTTGTTACTATTTATAGTGAATAGTTGTAATTTGTTTTAAACTGCTTGCATACTTGATTTTAAACAATCTGAGCCTGTAATGTTAAAATTCCAAAAAAATCACTCTATTTGCAATCTGTAATTAATATACTGAAGAAATACATGGGTATATTCTTGATACCCTCCCTTAGTTTTAGTCTCATGTTATAATTATATCTTCTTATTACATTCTCACTTTTTGTCTGTCTCCTATTGGATCATTTGCCCCAAAAATCTATTTTACAAAGGATTGCTAAAACAAAATGTCAAGACATCTAATATTGGAAAAGCAAAATATACATAAAATACCAATCCTATTGTGCCTTTTCATCTACATAAGTGCGGAGTCTTGCCATTGCAACTCTTTGTGCGACTAAAGAGGTTATTCCTTGATACAAAGTTGCTGTCACAGATTATGCATATTTAATCACCAGAGCTGTTGTATTTTCACCCTTCTTTCTACTACTGTTGTGTATGGTATCTGCAATCCTGGACTCTTCATTTTTGCCCGCCATTGCTTGCTCTCCATTGTGGATCTATCCAGTGCCATTGTATAAAAGGTACTGAATTAGACAAACAGACAAATATGAAATTAATGTATTGCGTATATAATGGTAAACATATCAGAGTTTGGCTGTTAACTGTCAATTCTATTTCTGGGGGTTTATTTTTTATTCTCCCTGAAAAATCACTTATATGTTTATTGAAGCCTCACTTGTTTGTTTATTGAAGCCTCACTTTTATGTTCATTGAAGCCTCACTTTTATGTTCATTGAAGCCTCATGTGTATATTCACATTTAAGACTCAATGTATGTTCATTCAAGCCTCTCTTCCCTGCTATAAATGCACTACTTTTATTTCGGCTGTAAGGCGCCTTGGTGATTTGAATCTGAGGGAGGACGCACTGTCTCATGGTCCAAAACACAAGTAGACAGAGTGCCATCCCTGAGAGCAATCACTGCAACACCGAACTCTGAGATTTGGCTTCAACGGAATAAATCAAGTTGATCTAGTTGATTGAGAGCCTGTGTTCCTTCTGTTCAAACTTCTGATACCTATGGCACTACCAATCTCATAACAACTTGTTTATAATAAAAATCAGGTTAGTATGCACACATTTGATATATTAAACATTTGATATATTATGAATTTAAAATATCTAACAATCCAATTACTCTGGCATTAGACACAGTGTTCTTGCCAACTATACCATTTGATTCTCAAAATTTGGTATCATACTTTTTATTTTCTCTGGCATGATATATGATAATAGGGTCAATAAAATGTAAGAAGAAATTTAAAAGTACATCAGTATTGAAATCAGTAGTGGCAATCTTTAATATGGAGGAGCAGGAGTCAATGTGCCTTTAAAGTCTGTAATTGCAATTTTCAGTAGGACATTAACAATACCTAAATATGAGATATTGGTACATTTTCTTTGATATAAAATTCGATTTGAATATTGTGTGTAAATGTCATATAGTTGAAACGTTCGTCCTTATGAGGACTCTTGTGTTGATACATTGGTGGTGAAGCAAGGGAGGACACACTGTCTCATGATAAATCTGTAACATGCTGACAGAATGACTTCCCTTGAATCAAACACTTATTTTTGTTCGTTTGGAAGAAAATTTAACAGCAGAGTCATATGATGCTAATAGCTTCTGATCTGGAAACAAACAAAAAAATTGAGATATATGTACATACAAAAGTAATGCTTAGTTACAATAATATTGCCTTTGTTATCAATGCAAAGCAAATTTGTATGGTATATCCCAATAGAATAGATATATTGGCAATATTATTACAAAGAATTTTTCCTTCGTAATTTCAGCCGACACATTGATAGTTACAAGATTAAACTTGTGTTTTTACGCAATTTACTTTTGTTACGTCTTAATGTACAAATAATACTTGGTTAGCTCACTCATTAAAATATCATACTTGCAGAGGTGAACGTCTTGATAAAAAATACAAGTCAAGAGTCACTTTAACATTTTTTTAAAATAGCGTTTTGAAACACTTTAAATTCAATACCATGGACATAAAAGTTACATTGGAATTTATAACCTACATACTGATACAGTTCAGATGGTTTGAACACTTGGTCATTGTCTTCATAACACTTCTGTATTTTAATAGCATAGTGCAGGTCGGGCTACTGTCCTGTTGGCTCATATTTCGCATGTCTCAATCCAAACTTTTACTCACCGTGCGGGTTAGGAAGAGGAAAATATCGCATATTCGATACTGCCCAAGATTGGCTGACCTCCGTACTGGTAAACTTGACCTGTTTGGTGACATACAAGCACTAAGTAGAACAGCAGGATTTCTGTCCAGAGAAAAGCATTACACACAACACAAATGTTGTTTGATGCTGAGGATGAATATAAATAATTAATCTCACCTTTGAGTTAACAAAAAGGGATAGGAAAACGCCATGCCTGTGTATGTATCAGAAACTTCACACAATGGCAACATTTGGGGACACGGCTCTTTGCGATGACTTGAAGGGTCAGTGAGCGTGAAACCCAGGTCCTGAATGTCGTTTAAACGAAGTTTCCAAGCGTTAACACTCATAAACAAAGATATTAGCCCTTCTGTGCAGCTGTAACCTATTCACAAAAAAAAAGAATAAAAAATTAGTCATCAAATGAAAGTTTGTCTAAAAATATGTACAATGTGACGACTTCTTTTTTTTAAAACAAAAATGTAAATTTTCAGTAAACTAATAAGTTACTGAAGCACCTGAATAAAACACTGTGTAATACATCTATGTAGACCTTTCTTTGATCATAACTTAATATATAAATGAAACAAATATAGAATATGCTGAGAGTATTGCTCAGCATCAGCTTAGTGTACTTACTAAACATAGCACATTATATATAGGTTTTAAAATAGGTGTTTAAAATTTTAAAAAATCAGTATACATTATAAAAACAATAATATTTGCTTTAAGAAATCCAAAAGTAGATTTACCTATATTTATACAATGCATAGTAAAATCGAAATTTCAATATCGCTTTTTTTTTTTAATTTCTAAACTTGAGATACAGATGGTTAGACAGACAACATAAACGAATAGAGGCTTTTTTCCCCTTTCATGAGCCGCCAAAAAATAATTGGTAAAACATAATGGGAAAGCTTTGGGAGGTGTCTCATTACACTCTTTCAGGAGGAGATAAAACATTGAACACAAAAAGCATGCCATGTTTTCTTACTTAGTAATTGCCCACCTCCCTCTTTTTTTTTTTTTTTTTTTGGCAAAGTTCATAAATTAAGGTGAACGATTTTAGCAGGTAATCAGGAACAAAAAAAAAAGGGAAAACGAAGGTAGCAGTCTATTATTTTTTAAATATCTTCTGAAACAAGAATTTTCTTCAGTGCTCTTCAGTGCTCAAAGGGAATGATGGCCTTCAAAGTGATTGTGTACTGTGGGGCCATAGTTTCGAGTCTGTGTATTGTTGTTATTAATTACCTTTTTTAAAAGATGTAGAAAAGTAGATAGTTGAAAAAAAAAGATGGAACAAAGGAACAGAACATAGAACATAGAACACAGCTACTTTGGTTAAAAATGTATTTTTAAGAAAAGTAACATTTTGTATTTTCAATACTTTTTTTTAAAAACAATTGAACAAATTAATTAAACTAATTTATTCTATTGGTCTAGCAACACTATTGACTGAAAGTCCGAGGGACATATCTCACCAATGTTGAAGTAATACAATGAAGATACTATTCTTGATGTCTGGATAAAGAAATGTGGTATGCATGGCCGCTTGGTTATCTATAAAGGGGGCTTGGGTACCTATCAAGGAGGCTTGGCTACCTATCAAGGGATCTTGGCTACCTATCAAAGGGACCTTGGCTACTTATCAAGGGGGCTTGGCTACCTATCAAAAGAACCTTGGCTACCTATCAAGGGGGCTTGGCTACCTATCAAGGGGACTCTAGTTCGACACCAGAGTTATGTTTACTGAACAACTGGCCTTAAAGCAAGACGTTAAAACTTCTCCCATATACCCCCTGCCCCCTAATGGTCCATAAAAGTGACTGGACAATAGCATTGTGAGTAGGCCATAGACATGAAGGTTGTGCTAATTTTAAATAAACTTGTGTTCCTGTCAAAGTGTCCACATAAGAGATATCAGACAATAGAAAACAGCAATTGTTTATAACTATTCGTCTAAAGAAGTCTGTTTTTTTTCAAATGAACGAATAGTAACTTTTGCAAGACTGGATTTTTTAAAATATTATACCGAATCAAATAATATAGCCTATTGTTTGTTTGTTTTGAAGAAAAAAAACTGTTTTTATTGAGTCCATTATAAAATGAAGTAAAGGCTCAAATGACTTTTTTGTTTAACTTAAGAAACATTCGAATTATTTTTTTTTTCCTCGAAAAAAAAAATTTTTTCAGCTTAAACTAGCAACATACTGGCATCTATTAATTTATAGTTTCATTAATGGCCCATCAGAAATAGTGTTACGAAAATGATGTTCAAATATAATGTCTCCATTTATAGATACATTCTCTAGACATTTTGTCATATTTTGTAACAATAATGTTGGAAGATTTTCTAATTACTATGTTTTGAGTTGTGGCCATTTACATATAAATGTGAACATTTTTAATGCATGCTTTAGAATGAGGTTATGAACTTTACCTGTAAGGAAATTTTTTTTGACTGATAGTTGTTGGAAGCATTGTCGATTGTTCTTGTTATGCCGTGATAAATACAGGCGTTTCAGTAATATATAGATCTATATATTGAATCCTGTTTCTTAAAATCTTTTGATTTAATGTATTATTTGAATAAAACGTAATAAAGCGCACATAATTAAGTCGCAATGACCAAAGACTGTCGAGTCACGTGATAAAACTTATGATACTTTCACGTGACAAGGGCTGGTCTATTTATCAGACGCATAAAAGCGTGTTTTTTTTTTTTTTTTTTGTTTTTTTTTTTTTTAAATTAATAAATAATATAAACAAATGTGGATTCTTTCCCCCCAAATTGTGACGCTAAACAAAGAAAACTGACAAATTAGTTTCATTGTTTACTCCTGAAAGGTCAATGAAGATTTACTACTGCAGGGGTAGAGAACAGAGTAGTGAATAATACAATGAACATCTATAAATGAACAAAACATAAAACATAGCGTCTCTCAAACACGAGGCGTCAGATTAGAAAAAAGGGATACCAAAAAATAGACTTAACTCTTTCTCTCCGTAATTAGTTTTTAAGTTTCTGAAGGAATTCTTCATTTTGCTCATTTACTATCTCACTACCCTGTTATGATTGGGCTTCAATAGCTTTGTTGTTTGTTATCAGAAAATTGTTGTCCAGTAATAGAATTAAAGGGAAATGCATGCTCTTTTTATATAACACAAAGTCATTTTTATAAAATTAAACATTAATTTAATTTAATGAGGTCAAATAAACGATGGTATCGTCGATTAGGAGAGAAAGAGTTAAGTAAATGTTGTTTATTCTAGAGACAGAAAAATAATGTTAGGATGAGCTATGAAAGGGACATGGGAGTTGTAGTCTATTTTCTTAGATATAAACCTGTGATGATTCTAAATACCAAGTGGATGGATGAAGCCTGAGATGACAGTGGGTTTCTTTTAGACCTCCTGGAGTTATCATTTCATCTATGTATGATAATCTCTTATCTTATTAGTACTAAAATTAATTATTTATTTGTGGTTACGTCTGTATTTTTTTTTTAAGAATTAGGAACAAAAAATTATACACTTTAAAATTGCATTTGGTAAGTGTGGCTAGATCTTAGTATGGCTTAACAATCCTCGACCTTTTTTAATCCGATAAAGTTGAAATGCAGTTTTGAAATCCTCTTTCTGTACACTTAGTACGTGGTACACTGCAAGCAGACTGCACTGGGAATTACTAGAACATTTCGTATCAGTTTCACATCTATCACTGTCAATAAATACTGAAACAGGGCTTGCCCAACATTCTTTGACCACTAAATAGTATTTGGGATTGTACATAGTTTAAAATCATTCTTCGCTAAAACAGAAAGAAACGTTTAAATGACTGTGTGTGTGAGAGACTGAGAGAGTGAGGTAGTGTATAGGTGAATGTAGGTAAAATATAAGATGTTAGAATGTTAGAAAGATTAATTAATTACGACTAACTGATTAACTAATGCTTAAATTTTTTGATCAATTAATGTAAGGTCTTTGAATAATTGTGCGAATTTTGAATAGGAAGTTTGTGAAATAACAAGACAGATGGAATGACTTATATAAGCTCGTTGAAAAAAAAAAGAGCTATTATGCCACAGAAAGTCTCCCCGAGAAAAAAGTCTTGGTTAAGCGAATATATTGATTTAGTAGACCTTTTAATATTCTAATGATTCGCATTTAGATCTAGACTTAAAAGAAAATGTGCAAAATTTTCCTGAACATTAATTTATTAAACTCTTGAATCAATAAAGCCTTACATTCGGAAATTTCCGAACACGATAGGCCTTCAAGAACGCGATAGTCCTTTAAAAACCGATGTAGGACCTAGACCTAGATTTCGTCTTCAGACAAATTTACATTTATATATTTTTACTTTGAAAAATTATAACGGTCAAACTAGAATTTTCCTCGTGTGGCCAATGAGCTTGTAATTCTTTTCGCAGTGATATACATTAACTGTTACATTTTTAGGAAAATCGTTAGAGCCGTTTTTGAGATCAGCCGTTCAACTACTCTCCATGAAGTATTGACTTGAATAGAGGTATTGTAAAAAAAATAATACATGAATAGGCAAGAATGGTCTGCACGTCTAACAATATCACCAAAAGACGTCTAACAATATCACCAAAAGACGTCTAACAATATCACAAAAAAAAACGTCTAACAATATCACCAAAAGACATCTAACAATATCACCAAAAGACGTCTAATAATGTCACCAAAGACGTCTAACAATATCACCAAAAGACGTCTAACAATATCACCAAAAGACGTCTTACAATATCACCAAAAGACGTCTAATAATGTCACCAAAAGACATCTAACAATATAACCAAAAGACATCTAACAATATAACCAAAAGACGTCTAATAATGTCACCAAAAGACATCTAACAATATAACCAAAAGACATCTAACAATATCACCAAAAGACGTCTAATAATATCACCAAAAGACGTCTAATAATATCACCAAAAGACATCTAACAATATCACCAAAAGACGTCTAACATTATCACCAAAAGACGTCTAACAATATCACCAAAACAAGTCTAATAATGTCACCAAAAAACATCTAACAATATAACCAAAAGACGTCTAATAATGTCACCAAAAGACATCTAACTATATCACCAAAAGACATCTAACAATATTACCAAAAGACGTCTAACAATATCACCAAAAGACATCTAACAATATCACCAAAAGACGTCTAACAATATCACCAAAAGACATCTAACAATATCACCAAAACAAATCTAATAATGTCACCAAAAGACATCTAACAATATCACCAAAAGACATCTAACAATATCACCAAAAGACATCTAACAATATCACCAAAAGACGTCTAACAATATCCCCGAAACAAGTCTAATAATGTCACCAAAAGACATCTAACAATATCACCAAAAGAAGTCTAACAATATCACCAAAAGACATCTAACAATATCACCAAAAGACATCTAACAATATCACCAAAACAAGTCTAATAATGTCACCAAAAGACATCTAACAATATCACCAAAAGACATCTAACAATATCACCAAAAGACATCTAACAATATCACCAAAAGACATCTAACAATGTCACCAAAAGACGTCTAACAATATTACCAAAAAACGTCTAACAATATCACCAAAATACATCTAACAATATCACCAAAAGACGTCCAAAGGTGAGGAAAACAAAGTAAAAAAAAGAGAGAGATTAAAAATGTTTCCATGTGAAGTGGGTGAGGTCTGGATGACAGAGAATTCTGAATAAAACAAAAAGTAGACCAGGGGAAAGTTCCAGACACCTTGTCAACAAGCTCAGCACATTCTCTAGTTTGACACTTGCATTACGAGCCTCTAAATTCCACCAGACTGCCCAGTTGTAATGATCACACTTACTACCTGTTTTAGAGTTTTCACTTTCGTTACATAACAGTTAGGGAAAAGGTAGCACATCATGAAAGATCAGGAACATTTTTTTTTATATTTATATTTTTATATTAGAGCAACTTTAAACAAAAAACAATTTTCTTTATCTGTGGAATTAAGGAGATAAATTATTTTAGAAATCGTGCCGCATTTAGACTTACATAGTCCTAAGGTCCTAAGCTATTTGAAATATACCTTGGGGCACTTTGTATTAAGTAAAAATATAATAAGTTCAGTGCTAAATATTTATTGGGAGCCATTAAGCTAAATCGTGTAATGCCAATGGGTAAATCCGGACTTGGCATCATTAATATAATGATATTAGTTTAAAACAGTTATTCACAAAAATATATAAAATATAAAACCATTACTGTGTGAACAGTAAATAGAAACAATTGTTATGTGGATACTATGTAGATACACCATGATTGATTTTTTTTTTCTTTGGTTATTGTTTAACAAGGCCCACAATCCGTCTGCATGTTTTGATAACGTCCACTGCTGGATCATTTCCCTTGTGAGGCACGTTAGAAAATGCATTTATGATATAATATGCAGACATTAGAGACTTAAACTAGTCCTATTCTGTACAGTATTAATGCAGAAATTATGGACATAAACCAGATGTGACTACATAGAAGTAGGAAGAAATGCTGTTGATATTTAGAAAATATAGAAAGAAAAAAAGAAAAAAAAAATTATTCAAATGTTAAAATGAACTAACAATTTCAACAAAAATTTGCAAAATATATTTTTTTAAAAAGTACACATATTTTTTTTTATATCTCGTTTAAGAATATCTCAAGGTTGGGAAGGAGATTTGTGTGGGAAGGCTTCAATGCTACCTCTAGTAGGCCTAAGTCTCAAAATATAAGTCTATAGTCTACACTTGGACTGGAACTCGTTCCTCTCACTTAAGAAGACAATCGATTTCGATCACTCGGCCACACGTCCCAACATAATGTCAAACAAAATTCAACACAAATATAAACCATCAACGCTGGAAAACATTCTGGGTATTAATTTAACTAGATCAAGTGAAATTGTACATAAGTAAATTTTTGTGTGTCTGTGCATGAGTGAGAGAGAGAGAGGAGAGAGGGAGAGCGGGAGAGAGATAGAGAAGGTGGAGTTAACAGCAATAAGAAAACATATTTAAGAGGAAGGGTTAAAATGTCTCGTGACTCAACGTGACTTTTCAGGGGGAGGCTACATGTCTACATCTGTCACGTTGTCTGTTGAGAAGAAAAAATGTGACACTGACCACGGTGACACTGACTTATCGGACAAACGTTTGCAACTAATTACAGTCCAAGAGGAGAATTTTTTTCTTTCTTTTGGTTATTGTTTAACAAGGCCTACAACCTGTCTGCTAGGATTTAGGAAAACGTTTACTGCTGGATTATTTCCCTTGTGAGGCATTCGCTGCAGACGACTTACAAAACCAATGTAAAACTTAAAAAAACAAAATAGTCTAGCTTTCATATCTACTGCTACTCTCCTGTTCAACATGATGTAGACATGTGTATGTGTGAATGTAGTGTGTATATGTGTACTTTTGAAGATGCGTCTGTGTGCATGTGAGATCATGCTAAAGTGAGTGTGTGCGCTACTTGAGTGCCAATGGCCCGTGGAATGCAGTGATGTCCCTTGTTTCATTCAACTGAAGGACACAGGCGCATTTTCTTATTGTAGGTGCGCTCTTCTCAATTGAAAATAAGTTTTATCTTTCTAACCTATGTAATGTGCAAGTTATGGAGTTTTAATTTCCATAGTGCCATAGTTTGCAGAGATCTATTTTATAGTATATAATAATATAAAATAATAAATAATTTTATCAAGACTACCTTACACAATGCAGACACGGATGCAAGATTTAGTAATGATTAAGATTCTAGAAATAAAAAATCAACCTTTGGGTCAGGATTTTGTGATTTTACCATCACAAAAGAGATACAAGACACCGATAGCAAAGACAAACAAACACAAACACTCTTTTGATCCCCTGGCAATCAAATCATTAAATAGAAACATCTGATTTAAACTTTTAACATGTAAATTATGAACGGGTCGGGTGTGAATGTAAATTTTTTTTATAGTTACAATGTTTTGTTTGGTGTAATGCACAAATTGTAAGACAAAATTCCTTACAGACAATAAAGATTATTATTATTATTATATTATTATAAAAGTAAAAATTTAAATTCATCATAATATATGCAAAAAAAAATGTTGGTTGACCAACTTTTTACTTTAAATCTGATCGAGTAAGCAGTTTTGTTTTTCTATTGTTCTCTTTTGTTTGGGTTTTATTTCTTCTAAAGCTTAAAGCAAAGATATCATCCAATCTCTTTCAAATGGAAATATTAGTAATCTCTACCGCTGAATTCTGGATTGGGGTCTAAGACCTTAAGTAGAAATAGATAATTATTCATAGCCAACTTTATCGTGGCGCCCACGTGAAACGTCCGTCACATGCAATCAGTAGGCAAGTCTTCCTTGAGCTGCGTCAGTACTTAATGCATTGCACTTGGTAGGGAAGACTTTCCAATGCCAGTTTTATCAGCCATGATGTTTCCCAAGAAAGTATGTGGATGTACAATGTAGGAATACATTGGACACCTTCTTGGAGCTAAGCCTCCAAACTTTCACTCAAAAGTGCAGTGCTTCTACAAAATTGATGTGATTAAATGATCACTTAGTTGATGGGAGAACTTCGGGAAGGGGCGTCGGTGAAGCACCAATCTTTCATTTTGTTTAGGGTTTAGGGTGCTTTAGGTTTCGGCTCTTTGAAGACAGGAAATCATCCCTAGATTTGTAAAACATGAAAATGAATCGATTTAGAACACAGTAGAAGAGTAGTTAATGAAATAGTGCAGTAGACGTCGCCTTTTAATAGACTAACAAAAAGATTACGTAGGTTTTTAAATAAGTCACAACGTATGTTTGACTTTTGGAATTCAAAGTTTCAATACATAAGGTCTTATGTCATTATTTTTGTAAGCCTATTTTATAGTAAACGGTAGAGCCATGGAGGTGAAATCAAAAGACGAATCTCCTTTTAAGTGAGCGTTGGAGTGTGCAAACCGAAGTGTCAAGTGGGAAACGGCGCCCCGTTGGCCCAGGAGTGAAAAAGCACCCCATGCGGTTATTTGCGCTGATTACCAAAGCTGGGCGCCTTTGTCAACTTGATCCAACTCCAGAGAGATAAGTACACAGAAGAATGGGCAAGAAAATGGCTCTATCTTTTCTTTCAATTTCTCATCTACAGCACGGAGTGATCCTATTTTCTAGTCCGTGTCTTGTTGTTTCATTTCAAATAGCTTTGGAGTTTATTCAGTGTACACTTTTAAGTTAGCTGCTTTAGCTGCATTTATATTCTTATTCAATATTCTTAGGAGAAAAATAGATTGGAAGGTGGCCAGAAATCCTTAATAACAAAATTCTGAGTGATTATTTTTTTTCTTTCTTGCGTGCCCTTCTCTCACTGAAGTCTAAAATGTATGTAGTGCCGTTGCTTATAGGCTGTGTGACTGACTGGGTTTGTGGTCAAGCAACAACGTTACACTCGTCTCCTTGAGCACACGTTCGAACCCTGCCTGCCGCTATTCAACGTTGCCCTCAGGGAGGTCTGGGGGCGCGTTGGCCCCCGTTGGCGTTCGAATATTGGGTCCTGGGTTTGAATCTCAATAAAAAATAAAAAACCTGGGATTTTGAGTTTCGGGATTTTTAGGCCGCTAATGAGTCTACCCAACTCTAATGGGTGCCTTACTTTAGTAGGGGAAAGTAAAGGTCATTGTGCTGACCACATGAAAACCGTTGGCCAAAGAAACAGACGACCTTAACATCATCTGCCCTATAGATCGCAAGGTCTGAAAGGGGGACTTTACTTCGGGAGGTCTGCAAAACGGTGAAATAATATTCTGAAGAAGCATTTAATGTATTGTGTTGTGACAAAACTTTAATGTTTATGTAGTCACGTGACATATTCTTATGGTATCACCCTAAATTCGTTTAGTGCCACAACATTTTCTAGTGCCCTAATTTTACCTGTTGACCTAATGTTATTCAGTGCCCTAATTTTACCTGTTGACCTAATGTTATACAGTGCCCTAATTTTAGCTGTTGACCTAATGTTATACAGTGCCCTAATTTTACCTGTTGACCTAATGTTATACAGTGCCCTAATTTTACCTGTTCACCTAATGTTATACAGTGCCCTAATTTTGCCACAGTCTTGTAAAGCGACGTAGTCAAGTGATAAATCACTAAACTTTCTAACTGAAGGTGTCAAGCAATCTCGATAAAGGTTGGGAATTTAGATAGAAATTACTTAATAGAAGAGAAGCAGGAGTTGGTTGTTGTAGACTCATGGCCACCATGTCAACAAATTACTGCATAGAAACAAACATTTGTTACATTATATGCCAATAAATTACTTTGATCCATAGAGAAAACGTAACCTTAATTCAACCTCGGCCAACAACAATTTATTCAATTAACGTTAACCTAATAATTAGACCAGTTTCTTCTAAATGAACATGGCGGACATTATTTGGTTCCACTGCCCTATAATCAGTCTTTTTTAGAAGCTTAGGGAAAAAAAGTAAAACTAGTGTAAACAAACATGAAAATAAATCACGTGAAACTTTCGCAAAAATTACATCCCGTTGTAATTAATGTCGAACACTTTGCGTCCTATTAAATCTCAACATATAGCGATGGTATATCAAGTAATTAGGGTTCTCAGGTGCAAGACATTCATTTTTCTATGCCTTTGTCTAGCATAAACTCGCAATGACACGAGACAGGGGGCTGAGAATGAATCGTGCTGGAAGTCCAGCCTGTTTCGATGTTTCAACGTCTAGAGTTTCAACAAAGGCATCACTTTAGACTTGTATATACCACCATTTCGTCAGCGCATCAAAGAACGCGGCTGAGCCTATCCGGGTACATGAATTGTGCGAAGCGTTTACATTTGTCAATGAACATTATTTAACAACTAGAATCAACTTGTAAATTTTGTACAGACTAACCACTTTGCTTGGTTTTGATATAAGTAAAAAAAAATTGAAAAGTGTACACCTAGCATACACTTAGCATAAATTATAAACAACGTGTTTTTTCTTCTTCTTCCAGCCAGCTATTTCTAGACTGTGGCAAGGAAAAAAATCTTTGTCATTTATTGTCAGTCTCTTCAAGGTAATACAACAGCCACTAAGACAGGGAAGTGCCAGAAAAAAAGGTTTTTATAGTTATCTATTGTTCGTTTCAAACTTTTCTCTCTAAAGTATAAAGGGGATTAATTCAACTTAGGCCCTATACCACCTTATCGGTCAAGTAAATTTTTTTCCCTTGTTCGAGATGCCAAACAAAATAATTTATTACTAATAGGTAATTAACTAATTGTCAATTTTTTTTTTAATTCATTCTTCTTTTGTGAGGTTGATGAAATAATTGAGCAAGACGTGATCCGACATTGGGTTTGGCAGAAATAACGTGTACAAACTTTTTTACCAGACAGACAGACAGACAAACTGACAGAGTCAGTTGATGTAATCTAATAAAAAAACAACATTGTCTATGGTTACAATTCGTTTACATTCAACTAAATATATATATATATATATGATTTTTGACATATGTTCTCACTAAAATTAAATTCATAGAATCCTTTTTTAAGAGTCAAGAGTCTGCGGTGGACACTAATTCATCAGTTCAACAAAATAATAACTCATTTAATTATGAAGAGTTCAATTAGCGCTTTGGAAAAGTAGGTACATACTTTATATCAAACTGATCAAATTACGGAACATGTAAGATCAAGCTTGTATGTTTTACAGGTTCCGGATGTTACTCCAGAGCTGACGATAATTACATCCTATCACGAAACCACCGCCGGACATCGAGGCGTGTCAACGGGCAGGGTTCGAACCAGTGAAAAGAACGTTCAGAGCGGATTGTTTCACTGTTTTGGTTTTGTATTACTATAAATGTTTTCTATGCAGTTTTAATACTAAAAATCTATGTCAAGATGCCGTATTAAACCTAGTAAACTCTCTTGTTGTAGGACAACTTGACATCTCCTAAGATCACCGCTATTATCTAAGGAACGTTCATGCCAAGTTTCATCAAGATTGATTCAACGGTTTTGATGTCTGTAAAAGACATACATACACCTTACATTCTACTTTATATATTAGATTCAACAGTAACTTAAGGACACGTTTTTAAGCATTAGAGATTAAAGACGGGATGGGCAGGTCCAGTGTTCCTAACGTAGATAAATAATAAACATTGTTTTGTGTATAATCATGACTGGAGATAATTAACAAAACAAATAAACAAAAAACTCAAGAGTGTCATAAATGTCAACATTTGTATGCCAGTTGAAAAGCACTTTACACTTATGTCTGTCAGAATAAAACAATACCTGTCTCCTTGTCCTTGGCGATGTTATTTTGGTGGACTAACTGTTTCAGAGCCTCGTTTTAGCATCGTTTACAAAGAAGCTCCTATTAATAGAGCCTACTGGAAAGCCTGTTTCAGAATGAAAAAAAAATATATTAATTTGGCAGCAATAAAAACTTATTTGTGCTATGTGCGTACTTTTTGGAGTGCATATTTGTTTATACAGATATGAATAACACTACTTGAATTCTCTGGCGGTCAAGAGGTAAAGAGTTTGTTATTTGAACTAATAGTTTGGGTTTGAAGCCCTTTGAAAACTATGATTTTAGTTTCCAGTAGTTCTATATAAAGGGTATAGTCATGAGTCTCTTAAACTGTAGCATTCTTATATTATGCGTATGGCATTTCATGCAGGTGAAATGAGACATGTGAAATACAATGTAATTACAAAACTTATATCAATGCACTCTTGTCTTTTGTTTTTATAGTACAAAGTGTTTGCACGTTATTTCTGCCACAGCCATTCTCGGATCAAGTTGAAACTTTGCACATCGGCATAGACAAGACATGAATCAATGAAAACAAATAGCCCATTATTGAATTAAATACTGGTATTTAATTATTTTGTTTGATACCGAAAAGGAAAATTAATACATCAGTATTCACATATATTGCTAAATTAGTAGGGTTTAGTCCCCTTAAATAGTTTATTTATGCTCTAATGGCACTAATGAATAAGGAGCATTTGTACAAATTTGTCATAGTATTTGAGATATATAGAATAAAAAGTGTAACCCATGGGCATAGCCCGGGGGGGGGGGGGGATGTCGGAGTTTAGTGACTTATTTTTTGCTTTAATTTTGTTTATTTTAGGTGAGATTTTGATGCTAAACCATCACTTGTCCCAGCGTATCAAATGGGGTTTTGAGTTTACAACCCCTTACCAGGCGGTTTTGCAGTTGAATCCCCCTCTTCTATAAAACAAAACAAAAAAAAAAATAATAATAACGCAAACGACAATCCTCAAATTCCAAGAGTATAGCTAAGGAAGATTTTGATTTTAAGACTAAGACTAAGACTAAGACTAAGACTGCTTTATTGATCCTTACGGAAATTTGTTGTGATTACAAGGACTCGTTTCTCATATAAAGACAACACAACAGAAAAAATACACATAAATACAACAGACCCCCTCTCCGAAATTAACGATAAAAACCCCCTCCTCAATATATGACTATCCATTTTTCAGTCACCAGATTTTATGAGCGTAGCCAAGAGGAGCTTTATGTTTACCCCCACCCCCCCAAGCGGGGTTAGGAGCTAATAAACACCTCTTTCATATAAAAATAGAAAATTAAACACTTAAAATTCTATGAGCGTAGCCAAACGGTGTTTTGAGTTTAAACGCCCTCCAGCAGGTTTGAAGCTAGAAAATACCTCTTTAATATAAAAAAAGCAAATTACACGCACAAATTCTATGAGCGTAGCTAAAGAGGTTTTGGGTTTAGACCCTCTTCAGCTGGGTTTAATGTCAAAATTACCTCTTCAATATAAATAATAGCAAGCTACTCAAAATTCTATGAGCGTAGCCAAGGGGTTTTGAGTTTAAACACCCTTTCAGCGGCGTTTGAATCTAAAAAATACCTCTTCAATATAACAAAAAAAAAGAAAATTACGCTCTCAAAATACTATGAGCGTAGCCAAAGGGGTTTTGAGTTTAAACCCTCCTTCAGAGGGGTTTGATTCCAAAAAATACCTCTTCAATATATAAAAAAAAAGCAAAGTACATACTCAAAATGCTATGAGCATACATAAAGGGGGTTTTGAGTTTACCCCCCCCCCCCTTTTTTTCAAAGTGATTTGATGCTAAAAAATACCTCTTCAATATAAAAAAAAGCAAATTACCCACTTAAAATTTTATGAGCCTAGCCTAGGGCTTTTTAAAAGTCTAAAACCCCTACAGGTGGTTTTGAGTTTACAATCCCTCTACAAAGATTGTTGATGTTGAAAACCTCTCTCTTCAATATTATTCTAAAGCAAACTACAGTCACTAATGTCTATGAGCGTAGCTAAGGGAGTTTTGAATTTGTTAAAAAAAATTCCTAAGAGGTTACAATCCCCCACCTCCCCCCCCCCCGAAAATAAAATCCTGGCTACGCCCATGGTGTAACCTATATCTTTTTGTCTTTATGAATATTTTATTAGGTTTTGCTTTTGTAAGTTATGGTTCAATGTATAGTCCGTGTTTACTTTATTAAGTCCTCTGTCCTGATACGTCTATAATTTTAGTTATTTTAATACTATAATATAATAATATTTTAATATTACGGCTCTGTTTTGAGTCTGTTCATTTTTTCTTAAGTTTTCTTCCTAAGTTGAGGGGGGAATCCAAATCATATTCTAGACGTCTAGTATAGGCGTAGACCAAAGTTAAATACCATTCTAGTTGGATGTTCTAGTCCACTGGCAGTGTGATCTCAAAATTTCAACCATGACAACGATTTACTATATTTACTTTGGGATTAACTTTTTTTTATAGCCAGTATCAAAAGCAATGAATGGTTGGCATGAGGGACTTTTGTATAGCATTTCAGACGACAGAATTCTGAAAAGTCACTTGCATATCACGTGAAAACGAGTTTGCGCACCTCTAATTACACAAAGACCTAGACACCTACAGACACACGCAAACGTTGCATGAATTTTTTAAATTTTTTTTTTGATACCACATCGGAATAGACAAAATCGCTCAAATCCGCGCGCTAAATACTTAGACAAATAGCATCAGATGAATTTAGAATCTGCCTGTCGGATCGGCAGACACAAACACACACACGCAAACACACGCACACACACGCGCACAAAGCAAGAGCAAACACGGTATAGATCTCGATCGGGTTGTAGATCCAGATCGCGTGTGTTCAACCTGTCTGCATTGAACACTCTCTATGTGCTCTGTCTGTTTGGGAACAATGGAACAGGGAGGAGTTAAGGGGGGTGGGGCTGGTGGAGGGATGGGTGTGTCGGTGACAGTATTATATTACAGTACAAATAAGCAGCAGGGGCTTTAACGAAAGGGTTCCCAAATTATAATCCGTACACCAAAGTTTATGTAGGGATAATGTATATATAAAATTAATAAAAATGTATGGGTAAGTAGAATACCTTTGTTCCGGAGTTGAAAATAGTGTTGGCATCTTTATGATTTTTTTTTTTCATGTTTTTGGAGAAATAGTGACAAGAATACATAATTATTTAAAACAAATTCAAGAAATTCATCATCCTCATGACTGGGGCATAATCCACCAACCATATTCCTCCACGAGTCTCGGTTCTGGGCAAGTCTCTTCCCAACGTCTTGCCCATCTGTTTTGTCAACTATATCCATGTAGGCCAATGTAGGGTATTCCTGTTTAATGTTGGATGCAGGTTGGGGGGAAGTAGTGACATGAATACATAATGCCATTTTTTGTTTAACATTTGTCGTAAGAAATTTACGGAATTTGACGAGCTTAAAATATGAACACGTAAACAATGAAAATGGTGATTTTTTTTTACTTGTTTTTTTAGCTCATACCGACTGGACAATGGACCACCTCCTATAAAAGCTATGTGAATTAGGACAGTACTTGAAGCGGTGAAAGACACAACACTTGAGAGGTCTCTGTCTGGGATTTTGATTTGATTTCTTATCAATTTGCTAACGTTTCAACTAAAACACAGTCGATGGCAGTATTTGTCAATTTCGAAGTGGTTAAGCGCTTGGCTTCCGAACCTAAGGGTCTGGAGCTCGAACCCCAATAAAGACTGAAATTTTGAACTTTTTATGAGACTCCTGGGTCAACGCAGCTCAAATGGGTGCATGACATACATTAAGGAATTGAAAGCAATTGATGGCCGCATGAGACCCCTGTTGACCGTCGGATACAGAGGCTGATGAGCTTTTCATCCTTTGTCCCCAAAGATCGCAAGATCCAAAAGAGGTGTTGTTTTTTTTTAAACCTTCAAAATAGCAGCTACATTTATCTATCGAAAAAAAATCACAATTCCATCGACTTTGACTATAATTACAAATTAATTCGTCTAGATTTACCTCTAATTCTGTTTACAAGCAATTAGTATTCTGTGTTAGATGTCGGATTTGTTTTAGTTTTGATTGCAGGCACATACATAAAAGTGAACGCTAACACAATCAGGAATGTTGGAAGTTAAAAAAAAAAAGGAAAGAAAAATTTATTGTACTGTAACGTTTACAATTGACATACTTTCCAGTGACTATTTTATTGACACAATTTCCAGTGACTATTTTATTGACACAATTTTCAGTGACTATTTTATTGTTACTATAGTATAAGCCCCGTCCACGTTTGAACCAGATCGTTGGATTCTATTTATAGAAGGAGTGTGTGTGTGTGTAGTGGGGTGCGGTAGATGGAGAGTCTATAAAATCGAGAGACCTGAATGGAGACATGAATTTTAAAGAGGGGAGCAAAATGGAAATGAGCCTAAAAGAATGACTTACAATATTGAACCAGGTCGCACCATTGTGTACCCCCCACTCCCCCATTTCGTGTTGCTCCTTATCCAAAGCCCAATGGAGGTATCTGACGAAGACAATGTGCGCTGCTTTGTTCCCTTATTTCCTTTCAATCGTTTTGCCTCCATCACCCCCACCAAACGAGCTTTATGGCGCCCCTTCCTTCTATACAAGTTAACAGAGCATTAAGCACCCCAGTGTTTTGAGCTACAAGAAATGAACAGTAACCAATTCAACGAGAGACTAATGAGTCCACAATTAGAACATCGTTTTGAAAAGTAGAGCAGAAAAGTAAAAAAAAGAAATTTTTTAGAATTTCAGAGAGAGGAGCTACTCTAAGTAGGTCATTGCACACCACGCATCAAGTGTTTTATATGTACACACATTCAAGGAGCTCAAGACCATTGGATTCAGCATGAACAACAAGATGGATATTTTGTGTGTTAATGTCTAAATATAGCTACAAGATCCAACCGATAATATGCATTTACGTCAACAGGATGGGTGGATGGATGGAGGGATAGATAGACAGACAGACAGACAGATAGGCAGACAGATAGGCAGATAGACAGACAGATAGGCAGATAGACAGACAGACAGAAAGACAGACAGACAGAAAGACAGACAGACAGATAGATAGATAGACCAGCACTTGGTTTGGCTAATCCGAAATAATGTACCAGAAGAGTAAATCTGCATATACTATTTTTGGCTTAAGGTCTACATGTAAGGTCGTGTAGCTCTTCTTATAAATAACACTCATGCTCCTTTATTAACTACAAGCATTATCTCACTATTACACAGGCTTCGATATAGATCTAAATAATAAACATAGATTTGAGTTTACAGTTGCACCAACCGAGGCCAAATCCCAGAGACTCGAGCTGTTAAGACAGACAATGGAACAGACAGTTGACTCGAGGTGTGGGTTAGTTCCAGGAAGATTACGACGTAGTAATCTGTTTAAGTCCTCGCTTAATTCTTCCCCCTGCCATTCGCTGTCTTGTCCTTTCTGCTGTAACGATCAGGGTGGGGGTCTCAAAGGAAACGTAGTAGCTATAGTAGTATCTTTCTCTTTCTCTCTCTGTTTAACTCTGTCTCTGTCTTTCTGTCTCTCTGTCTGTCTCTCTAATTGTCTCTCTCTGTATCTCTGTCTCTCTCTGCATCTGTGTGTGTGTGTGTGTGTCTCTCTATATCTTTCTCTCTGTCTATCCCTGTGTCTCTTTTTCTGTTTCTATGTCTGTCTCTCTATTTGTCTCTCTCTCTGTATCTCTGCCTCTCTTTCTGTCTCTCTCTCTGTGTCTCTGTGTGTGTGTGTCTCTCTCTCTGTCTCTCTCTTTCTTTAGCTCTCACTCCCTGTCTCTGTCTTTGTCCATGTGTCTGTGTGTATTTCTCTCTCTCTTCTCTATGTGTGTGTGTGTGTGTGTATACTACAAAAGACCTTGTTACAATAAAGTTTGAATAATAAATACATTTCATCTTTTGGTTAGGAAATAAAAAAGTGAGTTGGCTGTTTTGGTAGCGCGCAACTGTCAACTAAATGGTCGGGGTTCAAACCCCGTTGAGATAAGGTTTATGCCTGATTTAAAATGTTGATTGCTTACACACAACAACGTCTGTATTCGTCTGCTCTCTAACTCCACGATGTTTTCTGTCAAGTTGTGGGTGGAGCCAGCCTAGAGTCAAACTAATTAGGTGATGTTAGTGCACACTAGACCGCGTTCCTAACTCAAGCAAGAGATTTGAACCAATACCTGTGACAGTTTCCTTTCTGAGAGAAGAGATAAATGCTTTGGAGAAATGAGAGTAAAAGAACCATAAAACGCTCTTCCTTAAAATGACAAGAAGAAATACCTAGCAATTTAACAAAGTGACAGTCCGCTGAAATATAGCATTGCTCCACTGTCCCATACGACGTGAGGTTGACGGGTTGGGAACGGGATTGGGGGGAGGGGGGGCAATGGGGGCTCTATCTTTAAAATGTGACCAGAAGATAAAATGAGGACCTTACACTTAACTCGAGATGTCGTCGACCTTAAACTAGTCTAACACTTTAATTATTATGTTTAATTTTTTTTTAAAGTGTCGTTTAAACATGTAAATGTTAGCCGGCATTTGTCACAATACCACTGAAATAAATTGCGAAGTCTAAAACATTTTAGAGACGTAAGACGTTTCAAAAGACAAGACAAATAGTTTAGAACAGAATATTTCAAACCTAAATCAGCGTCCATTTAAACAATGTAACCTCATGAAAATAACTAGTCAGACACGCCACTGCTTATGTATTTCTAGCCAGATATATGCAGATCTCGTAATACGATATACAATATGCGATAATTTGAGATAGGTCATCTTCATCTTACCCCAGCTGGGTGCTTACTTTTTCTCAATGAGCGTTTTTCGCCCTACATCTTTGTTGTTGTAGAGTGTATAATAGGGTTTTTAAAAGTACATAGATATCATTGAAACCATCTATAATTCTCATCAGTCACGCTAAACGTTTTGAATATGACAAGCAAACATTCATTCATTCATTACGATCAAGATATTCAGTTAAGGCTTGCATATTGCCAGAGTACCTGTGTAAATTACAATATCTTTTCGATTTCATTGAAAATGTCTGATGAATGTTGGACTCAAAATAGGTTTTAAAAATTTTAATGATTAAGAAATGTTAGCTTAAATAAATATCACATAGATAAACATGACCTGGAATTTAAAACTCTAATTAGGTTTTCTACTAACTGTTAAGAAAAACTGTCGCAGTATTTAGACTGTTTTTATTACCTGTTAACAACTAACTCTATTTGTCTGGCACAAATCTTGTGCACGAGTTTTCTCCCACTTCCTATTCTCTGATCAAGTTGAAGCTTTGCACTATTATTCATTGTCGATGACAAAGCCAAAGTAATAGTTGATCCCCAAATTAGTGTCAATTAGTGTTGAGTATTCGAGCCGGGGGGGGACTGACCAACTTAACTCTCCCCTATTTTTTAACATGTCCGATACATTATATTTACAATTAAATAAAACAACATCTATGAACATCACCAGCGTTTCTAAAACATCACAGAGTTGAAAAGGACTCGCACAAAGATAGTGATACCGTATATTCGCGCATATACCCCCCCCGGGGGGGGGCATACGCATATAACCCGCATGCACGTATACCCCGCACAATTTACAAATACATATAAGCAAAATCGTACAACCCGCACCATTATATACCCCGCATGTGAAGAATCGATATGTGACCCAACTGCTGCAACCAACATGCTTCGCTTATTGGAAGAAGACAGTGAATATGATACAAGTTTCGATAACTTCACTAACTATAGCGAGGACAGTGACATTAGTGAGGCATTGATTGCTGTTCCATATGGCCGATACTGGCGAGCTAGTTGAGTTGCTTGTCACAATTGAGTTATATTAAAAATTCTCTTCCGCATCGGTACTAATTGTTTTCTTGTGGCTTAGAATGAGATGTTCATAAAGCCTTCCAATGTACATTTCACAAACACACAGTGAACTAGAGGTATAAAGACCCACCGGTATGTCAAAATCTTTCGTTTCGCTATGTTTAAAGTAAAATAAATTGCGAAAACTTTTCACCATGTATGCTAGCAAAAACATGTATAACACGCGGGTTATATGCACGGCATTACGCTAACGAAAGATCGTGTAGCAATAATACTAAAAATGAAAAAAAAAAATAATAAAAAGGATTGTTTTAATTCGAAAACAAAAATTGAATCTCTATGGGCTTAACATTTCCATCCCTAAGATGCCCTAAGATGCCCCAACACCGCAAACATGGTATTCCATGAATTATCCAAATATATAAATTACTGAGCTACTTATGTAAATAAAGAAAACAGAGAGTTCAATTTCTTGTGTTTTGTGGTAGTTTTATTCTTTTTTGTTTAAACTCAGAATTTTAGGACTTCGTTTGGTCTTCTAGAGAATCCCTAGTTGGTACATTGTCTTTACTTAGGAGAACAGATGCATATACTCCAAAGACTATAAGTAAGTTCTTTGATGGGAATAGTTTAATAATTGATAACTAAATGTATTATTTTTGCTTAAAAAATGACCTACATTATACAATGTTAACATTTTCCTAATATTTAAATAGGTTATGCTTTAGTTGGAGACAATTGACATTTTGAACAATAATAAAAAAAACAATATCGATAACAGCTATTAACCGATACAAACACATAAAGGTTACTCACCATGTAGTAGTTACACGGCCACGCCTTTGCATATGCACTTATGTGAGTACTTGTAAATCTTATATCAAATAATCAGATCTACTGGCAAGTTTTGTACGAACAATAATCTGATTGTTATAACAAGTAGTCCACCGAAAAACAAATCTTCTGTAAAACATTTTCTTAGCCAATTCCAAATGTCAACTGGTACGGTCCAAGTCTCAAGTCATTGCACTTGTAAGTAACCCAATTCACTTAACGGTCACTTGTATAATCGGCACGTAGCCTACCGAATGAATGGCATATACATTTCATGATTGATCCCAAAGCCCCTTTCTTATTCCAGCCCTCCCCCCCCCCCCCCATGCACCATCTTCCACGCACGCCCTTATTTTCCTCAATCTCGGAGAATTTTCTATTCGTGGTCCACCGTGCCCCATTTCATACTGTTAGAAACGTGGAACCTCTCCCCCTGACTGTCGGCGCCATGAAAACTGGGTCCTTGATGGGCTCCGTCAGCAGGAGGTGGGCCCGCGCTATCACTGAACCCGGAACAGCGGGCAGCCCATTTTGTTTGGTATTGTTCCGGTTGAATCTCGTCCCCATTGCTTTTGCAGACGACATTTGTCCGTCCCCTCGCCACCATGGTCACAAAGTGACAATAGGCTGTCGTCACAAGACCAGGGCGTCAAACGAGCTGAAGCGAGACCCTCGGTCTCGGGTGGAGTCGGTGGTCCCCAGAAAAAGAGAGGCCCCCGCGCACCTTTTCAAGTATTTACTGGTGTGAATTGCTGCATAAAAAATGTAACCAAATAAAGTGGACACATGAGGACACATGAGGCTAATCATAAATAATGGATAAGGAAAATGGTTGAACTAAAAATATCGCCTAGGAAAACCCTTTCATTTGTCTTTAGTACCAAGAAGAAAGCCATGTAAACGTTTTTGAACGAATAATCGGCAAGATAACAAGATACAATTATATACGATATACGAGATCACTCAATATAGAGGTAGTTCAGGACAGAAATATGAAAAAGTAACGTAACAATTATACATAAAACACTGAACCATAATGTACAAATTTATAACAAATAAAAAACAAAAAAAAACTTAGACACAAAGATAGAGGTGCATTTCTTATTCCATATACTTGGACGAACAAGTGCTCCTTCTTCTTTTGTGCCTTTAGAGAATGGAATGGGTTGCCTGAATCAGCCAGGAAAGTCAACGACTAAGCAGAGCTAAAATCATTAACATGCGATTTAAGTATGATTCCGTGTCGTAGTATAATCCAGGGCGCCTGTGAGTTGTGTGTGTTATTATTTTACCGTAAAATTTCTATGATTTCATTTGTAGAAAAAAAAGTATTTTAATTACTGTGTGCAGACTTTAGCTACCATCTTCAGCCACCACCTGCCTACACGACATGAACCTGTTTAAGGACATTGTCCCAGCTGTGCCTTTTTAAACATCGGGCTCAGGGAGGGCGGGGGTGAGGGTCATCCCGGTCATGAACTGATTGATAGCTAAATGTGTGTTAGGTTAATGAGGTCACTGTACTGGTCACTGTACCGGTTAAGTGCTTAGATCAAGTCATACAGGTAATGCTATCTAATCAAAGACGCGTGTCTTTGTGTCTGTGTCTAGTGTATGTCTGAATGTAAGGGGGTCAAGTTAATATGTGCTTAGTAATTTGTTCATTCTTTCTAAAGGCAAGTTTCTTAGCAATGTCCTGTTCTGACTAATTGTTTTAAAGTCTCACTAAAACCGTGTGGTTGAAAATCTTTCGGTGAGGCCACTGCTGTCTGACATTCCACAGATTGCCTGCTTTTGTTTTTAGCACATCCCGTGTCTTGCTATTCAATGTTTTCTTTTACCTTATCCACAGCAAAATGATTTTGTGTGAAACTTTTAACTCTTTCTTTCCGTAATTATTTTTCCACATTTTAAAGGAATTCTTTAGTTTGCGCATTACTAATTTACTATCCTGTTTTGATTGGGCTTCAATAGCTTTGTTGTTTGTAATCAGAAAATGTTGTATTTGGTGTAGAATTAAAGGGAAGTGCATTTTCTTTTTATATAATTCAAAGTCAAGTTAAAATTTTAATATTAATTTAATTTAATTAGGTCAAATCAACGATAGTATCGTCGATTAGGAGAGAAAGAGTTAATGCCCAATGCAAGACACGATGTACCTAACACACACTCTGTGATAAGTCTTTCTAACGTTGGGAGAGTTCCTTTACATTTCTTCATTCGAACACTTTTATCATCTGGAAATAATATTATAGAGTGAAGCGAGACAGTTTCTTGTCTTTTGTCGACATCATACGTTTTATAACGTTTAGCTTTCACTGTTTGGCTGAAGATGTCTTAAGTGTAGCGTACAATTATGGCGTGAACTTTTAAACAAAATTTCAGAAGCAAGATTACCTAATAATGAGTTCTGTTGGACGACTATTTAAATCAAACGTATTTCATCAAAACCCTTGACCTCCAAGGGCAGTAATAGTTTCTTATCCAGTTGCGTGGGGGAGGGGTGTCCAAATTTTTAAATCCATCCGGGCACCCACTTGAGGGAGGCCCCCAAATGTGTATCTGAAATTTGTTTTCCTATTAATTATTAAGCCATTATCTCATGTCATGATGTCGAATGTCAAAATGCAGGGGCCCTTAAAGAGGTCAAGCCAACCGGGCCCCCTAATCCCAAGCTACGCCCCTGTTCCTATTAATGCGTTGCAGTACCTATTCCGATCTATAATTCATCTAGTGATCTGCCCTCGAAACCTATAAACCTGACAAACATCTTTGATTAACAGTTTGTACGCACAAAGACTGCAATTATAAAGCCCTGCTTTGATCTTACGGAATATGTGGTTTTCACATTTTTAACCCGCAATTTCTCAAACGCAAGGGCACAACTTTTTGTAGAACTTATAACCAAAAAAAAATTCTTTGATATCTGTAACTTTTGGGAGATTTTATTTTTTACATCGAAGATGGAAGTCATAAACATTTTATTGCAAAAGTGAAACCAGCGTAAAAGTAGAAGAGGGGAGCTAATTAAATATCCATAAAAACCAAAACAATTGTGCAAGCTTTAACTTGTCCGGGATTCTCTCCCTGACGTAGCCTACAAAAAAAATCAAGTTTTTTCCTCAAGACAACATAGTTCTCAGTTTTCATAACGTTCAGCGTTTCTCCACCCTCTCCCTCCTACTCCACCACACACTCACACACACACACACACACCTTCTCGTCACCCACTCTCTAACTGAAGGCTATTACCAAGGTTTTATCACTAACATACTACCAATGCACTTCTTTTTTTTTTTTTTTAATACCTGACCCAATGACTTTCCAAGTCAAGTGGGTACTGCGACAGGCACCGGAGTCAAAATTATATAGTCAAATATTGACTTGGGCTATAAACTGCGATCGGGTCTCCTCCGCTTGCCAGCCGACCCCAATGTCAACACTAGGAGGAGGGGGAGGGGGAAACACGTTGAGAGCACGAAGAGTGGGAGGTCATTTAAATTTTACACCCCCTCTCTACTTTTTTCTGTTTTTTTTTTTAATTTTAACTACACTTTCAACTTTTATTCTTCTACAAGAGCCTTCCAAATATTTTCCAAAGATCAAAGATTGTTTAAAAATGACTCTATTCAAGCAAGTAAAATGATATAAAATTCTATGATGTTGCATACGAATTTTTAGAAAAAAAAATGTGTCTAAAAACTATATCGAAATAAGCTTGTCGCAATCTATGTTTTAAATGTGTATAAATGTTAGAAATAACATAATTTAAATCATGAGTTTGAAGAATCATCTAGTCCTACAAGAATCATACAAAATTCATCTAAGTCTACAAGAATCACCTAATCCAAAAAGAAAAATCTAATCTACTCCTACAAGAATCATCTAATTCTACAAGATTCATCTAATCCTACAAATAAAATCTAATTGTACAAGAATAATCTAATCCTACAGAAATCATCTAAGCCTACAATAATTATCTAATCATAAAAGAATTATCTAATTCTACAAGAACCATCAACTTCTACAAGAATCCTTTAATCCTACAAGAACCATCAACTCGTACAAGTGACATTCTTGAAATGACAATGACAAAGAATCACATATTATTTAAGGAACATAAGTAGCCTACATAAGTGCATATTCTTTCCTAAGTCTTAATGACGTACGCACTTTGACGGAATACACGCACACACACAGACAAAAATGACGTTATAGATATTTGTTGTATTTGTATTTTTTCTCTTTAAAAATGATTTGTTGATATATCTAGGTTTTCTAGGGTTAGATTGGGAAATGGATGCAAAGGGACGAGGGCTACTGAGTGCAGAAGAGTGGGGGGGGGGGGGGAGGAGTGACGTAAAATAAGAGACTTCATTGTGTGTATTGTAACAGGGCTAGACTGATGTCGAGGGGAGAGGGAATGAACGTAGAATAGAACCCGACTGGATCAAGAAAAGGAGAGAGTGATACTAACACAAAAAGGAATCTTCGAATGGGCTGGTAGGGCTAAATAGTGATGATACTTCTAAAGATATAGGAACTGCTCAGTTTTAGACTTTCTTTACCGGCGTAGAACGGGTTATTTGCTAGTTAATATCTAAACACTGAAATCTTGTTTCACGTTTTGTTTTAAAAAATAAAATTTAAAAAAGAGGATAGACAAAACAACTCTACATATAACTTATTTGTGTATGCGTATAGCCGTTTTAAATAACAAGACAGCCAATTTTACATTTGATCAAAGCAACAGTTCTAAGTAACGCTGTGCCCAGCATATATTATATAATTCTTCCCTGAAAAATTGAAGCAGTCTTGCAACAAGCTTGTGATTTTTTTTTCATTAAGGAATCACAATAAACTATTCCCTGTCTATACCCCTTCCATCCAGAATTATTATCTGATTACACTCAAAGAAAAGAGTACACATACGTAAGGTAAGCATCGAAACGACAACCAAGTTTAAACAGCCCATGATAACTTTTTGCTTTGACGTCAGTTAACAATGATATAAAATGTATCTTATATCGTTCGTCACACTTTCTCCTTCCAGTGTAAACTTTGACACGCTATCCTCTGAAAGCCGGGCCACGTCTAGTACAGGTTCAAAGAGGTGAAAGCTTACCTGCTTTGTGCATGGGCGCCTTGCGTCAATAAGGGTATCAATGATTCCAGATCTGAAGAAGTCTTTCACCTTTATCCCTTGCTAGCTGTGGCTGTAGCCGTGCAGTTGATTGTATCTTTCCGGGAAATGAGCCATGGGCAGACACTCTGTGAAATATAAGAACAGGGCGTGTCTATTCAAAGAGCTGTTTTACAAGGCCACTAGAGACCGGATGCAATTAAAAACAATCGGGGCAAAGAAAATGATTATTGCAGGTAAGGAGGATATTGACTGTGATAGACTGTGTCCTTCCGAGCATGAAAGTTGTCTAGGAAATATCATTTTCCAATCACACTCGTATCAGGCCTCCTCCTATACTAGCTCTAGAATGTATTTAAACACAATTAAATGTAGACTATTTGTCAACATTACTTTGATAAGAGAACAGATTAGCTGTTATTACATCAACTACGGCTCATAACAAGGAGACGCTGGAGTTTAATGATTGCTAGATGACAGTAGATGCTAGGGTTCTAGAACTTGAGACTTTCATTGATCATTTGTGTTTATACAAAATGTTCCGAAGCAATTTTATTTATCGCAATAATTAAAAGAAAACTATAAAACAACATCAAATATTATTTTTAAACGTCAATCCTAAAGACCCCCCCCCCCCCCAATCCAAAAAAAAAAAAAAGCAATAGAAAAACAAATTTAAAAACAAAGCGCAAAGTTTTAACTTGATCCGAGAATGAGAAATGGGAGTAAAAAACATGTGCAAACTTTTTACCAGACAGACAGACAGACAGACAGAATGAGTTGATATAAGCTTTGTAATGAAGACCTTTTATATGTACGCCAGGTAAGATAACGCACTAATAAACTAAGATTAAAGAATTATCTTGTTCTGTCTCTGTCTCTCTCTCTCTGCCCTCTCTTTCTCATTTAACTCTCTCTTACAAGTCTCCCCTTTCTCTTTCCTTCTACCTCTCGCCTACTCTTCGTTATTAAAAAAAAAAGAAAATAAGTTAAGTTCCTCTTCCAGACATTGCTATCTATAGAGCAGGTGATGTAAAGGTCATTTTTCTAGGACCCACATTCTTCATTAGTGAAGCCTTGTAATTCCATATAATAAGTTAATAATACCTTATAATGGCCATATGAGCAGTCCCCCTCCTGCCTGTGTAATAACAGTTACAGCACATAGTATTTGAGAGTAGGGTTACATTGAAGCTTAGCACACTGTCTAGCAGACGTCCCATACAATTGAAGCTTAGCACACTGTCTAGCAGACGTCCCATACATTGAAGCTTAGCACACTGTCTAGCAGACGTCCCATACAATTGAAGCTTAGCACACTGTCTAGCAGACGTCCCATACAAATGAAGCTTAGCACACTGTCTAGCAGACGTCCCATACAATTGAAGCTTAGCACACTGTCTAGCAGACGTCCCATACAATTGAAGCTTAGCACACTGTCTAGCAGACGTCCCATACAACTGAAGCTTAGCACACTGTCTAGCAGACGTCCCATACAATTTAAGCTTAGCACACTGTCTAGCAGACGTCCCATACAATTGAAGCTTAGCACACTGTCTAGCAGACGTCCCATACAATTGAAGCTTAGCACACTGTCTAGCAGACGTCCCATACAATTTAAGAACAACAAAAGAAAAACCTGCAGTTTTCTCCGTGAGAAGTCCGAGCTGTGTCGTCTGATAGTAAATGTCACTGCTAACAATGGGGGCAGTGACTCAAAGACAACACTGGATCCAAAGTGTTACGCCTCCTCACACCTACCGCCCTTTATCGCAGGTCTTTTTATAGACTCTAAGCAATTGTATAGGGCTTGAAGGATAACTTGAGTTGAAAATAAAACTGTAACCTAGAGACTAGTTTCTTGCATATAGAGCCAGGATGAAAAAAAAAAACGTTTACACTAAGAGTATTACACTAAAATGTAAAGTAAGAGACAGTGAGGAGATAGTGAGATAGAGAGAGAGAGAGAGAGAGAGAAAGAGAAAGACAAAAAGAGATAAAAAAGAGAGAATGAAAGAGACAAAACAGAGCGAGAAAGAAGGGGAAGAGAGAAAGAGATAACAGAAAGGGAAGAGAGAGAGAGAGAGAGAGAGAGAGAGAGAGAGAGTAGATAAATAGTATTTAATTAGTAAGCTGAAGAAGGGACAGAGAAACAGAGAAAGTTACACAAGGGAAGTAAGACCTAATTAAAGGGAGACAATAACTTTACACAATTGAAAAAAAAGAGAATGTTTGAGGGTGATAAACAAGACTTTTTAGTGAGCAAGAGAGAGAGAGAGAGAGAGAAAGAGAGAGAGAGAGAGAAAGAGTAATATTAAAACGATAAAAAGGAGAGAACGTCGAATTAAGAATGTATTAAAATAGTTTTACATCACTTTCATTAGAAATACAAAATTCAATAATAAAGAACATAATTTGGCCTGAAAATGATAAGATCCCAAATCTGATGTCAAGTTGCTACAGAATTAAACAGCACTATTGTATGATCCTCTGTAAACCCACACATCTATGTACCGCTAACACATTAGAACATAACAGCACAGTGTTATACGCAGATAACGGATCACGGGGGTCAATTAAAGTGTACAATTTTATAGCCTCTTGTTACTTGAGCTTGTATTGTGGAGAGCCACTCAGGACTGGGGGGATCACGCCTTTAAAAGCAAGCCATTTTATCCACCCCAAAACTTTCTCACTAAACTCGACAGGTCCTTTAAGATAGGGCTTTTAGTGGCTCGTGTTCATATGCTTTAAGAAAATGTTCATTTGGAGAGTTTAATCTCAGCTAAGTGACTACATTTTGTGGCTGTTAACTCTGAACCAAAAGTTCAAATTATGAACAACTTTCCTTAATGTTAACTTGTTTCCATGTTTTTTTTTTTTTCAGGTTTAGATAGGAAAGTAGAGAACTGAATCAGTATTCTCCATCTCTCTCCCTCTTTTTTATTCTCTTTTTCTCCTCTTTCAAAATCGTTTTCGTTCACTCTCCCACTATCTCTTTCTCTCTTTTGCTTTATACGTCTTTCACTCTTCTTCTTTCTTTCCCATTTTCTTCTTTCTATCTCTCTTTATATTTCCTATTCTTTTCTCTTTCAAAATATCTTTCATTCACCCTCTTTGTCTCCTCCTCTCTCACTTTCTCTTTCGTCTGCTCGTTTAATTCGTTACGTCTGCTCCAGCTTAACATCCGTATCACAAATGTGAACTGCCGTATCCGCTGTAAACGTTCAGTCTAGCCCCTGTCACTACACACTTACTAAGTGACAGCGCCACTCGGCGGCGGATATCCCATCAAGTTGGCAAGTCTAGGGTTAAAAATGAAAGCTGAGTGTTTTTGTTTGTTCAGTTATACATTTAAAAACTATTTTGAGGAAGAAAAAACAGATCAGCTAGACATGAGCCATGAAGTGAGTACATCGCTACACCCCTCTAGACCAGTATTAGGAGACACCCATACAGTAAGAATACTACTATATTATCATTATAAGTATTAGGAGACACCCATACAGTAAGAATACTACTATATTATCATTATAAGTATTAGGAGACACCCATACAGTAAGAATACTACTATATTATCATTATAAGTATTAGGAGACACCCATACAGTAAGAATACTACTATATTATCATTATAAGTATTAGGAGACACCCATACAGTAAGAATACTACTACATTAGACGAAATGCATAATGTTAGACACCAGGAGGCTTTGTGGTAATTCTCATTGCAAACTACGTAAATAACAAATCTATGAATAGTCATTATGATAGTTATTAGTACATTTGATAGATAACAAGTAAATTTGACTTAAATGCTAACTGCTCACAGAAAATCTGTTAATCAAAAAACCAAGTTCATTAGATAACACAAACACTCAAACAGTAACACACACACACACACCTACGCACACACCAGTCCCTCCGGGCCCCCACATGAGAAGGTCCTCCAAATGAATGTCCCCTATTTTTTTACATTGAATATCAAATATGACGCCACAGTCATGTATCTTGCTATTCACATGGAGTAAAAACTACAAGACAGCATTGATCTAGAGGATGTTATAGATGCCTTTGCTTCATAGAAGGCGTGAGTTGATATGAATTGAGATTTAACTTGTGCATTATATCGCCAATAAACAAAGGTATTATTCAATAGAAGAGTCTTAATGATTTTTTTTTTTTTGGTATTAATATTACTTATATTGGCTACCATTTCGAATTTAGACATTTATTTGTTAAGTACAATTTCTCATGTCATAATGTAGAATGTCAAAATGCAGGGCCCCTAAAAAGATCAACCCCCCGCCCCGTCTCCGAAATCAATAGCTACGCCACTGACATACATACAGAATGTACAAGCACGTCTGTGTAACTTGTAATCGTGCACATTACCTGTAGAAGGACATTTTTTAATTAGACAGTATCTTAATGAGTTCCTAGTTTGCTGTCTAATGTGGCATTTCTGCGTTATACTCAGAATTGCAGGACACTCTAAAAACCCTACAATCGTCAAGATCAAAATGGAAAGTTTTAAAAGCATAGATTTACAGGCTTATAGATTACGTTGTTTACAATAGTGCAATAGTAACAGTAAAGTACCCCTTTCAGAAGTATGGGGATCTGTAAGGAAGTAATGTAAAGGTGATCTATTTCTGTGGCCCACGGTGAACGAAAGTTTCATGTGGCCAGCACAACTACCAACCGCCTTAACACTTTTCCAATCTAATGCCAGGTATAGAGTTGGGTAGATTTAGGAGTGCTCTAAAAAATACCAAAATTCGAAACTGGAGTCTTCACCGAGATTTGAACCGAGGACCCCAGGTTCGGAAGCCACGAGCGTAACCACTCAGCCAGCCTCCTATATATGACGTAACGATAGTGATTTGCATAACTAAACATGACAAGTCTTTAGCGAGGGATATGCAAATGAAGAAGCGTGTCGGTTGTGTAGGCCTAGATCTATGTCTATTTAGGGTACGCCTAGCAACACTGAAACAAAAGAGCTGACAGAGAACTAGCTGTTAACACTTGACTTCTTAACAATACTACACCCGCAACGAAAGTGAACACTACTTTGTCGCTGGATTCAAGTGGTAAGGAAGCGCAGTGGTAATGCCTTTTTTTACTATATAGATCTGTACAGTCACTGGCAATGAGCTAATAGCAAGTAAAATAAAAATAAAAAATTCTTTAAAAAGCTTAAGGAGAAAAACTCCACGCTTACAACGTTTTTTTTCGGTGTCAAACTCAATAATTATTTACCAATGCTTCATTGACTCTTTGGTAAATTTTTGAATTGATTCATGTTTTGTTGAGTACTATCAATAATTATTTACAGTTTTAGCTTGATCTGAGAATGAGTATGGGAGAAAAAACTTGTACAATTATGTAATGGGACAAAACTCCACATCTATAGCCGTATTAGTGAATACTGAAGGGTTAATTTCCCTTGTTGGTATCTTGGTAAAAACAAAATAAGTAATTACCAGTAATCAATTGATTAATTTGTTAATCTTTTTCTTTGATTCATGTATTGCCTTCGCCAAAGAATAATTATGCAAAGTTAAAACCTGATCAGGAATAGATGTGGGAGAAATAATGTGTTTAAAACTTGTACCAGACAGACAGAGTCGATATAAGCTTGGTAATAAAATGTAAAATGAACATAGAAGATTTTTTTTTTTTAATTTTAATAATATCTTCTATCTTAAAGATATAAAGATTTTTTTAATATTTAGGTGATCTTGAATTTGGAAGTACCTATTACTTTTTACCTATAATTTTTATGTATCTCTCTTTCAATATTTTCGAATTTCTACATAATCGAAAATAATTACTTCTAGATAAACCCGTTGTTCTTAATTGTAAATTTTTGTTCAAGTCAAAGAACCACAGCTATTTTTAATTTTAACAAGCGACATGTAAAAATAAAAGATACTTTAATAAAACAACGCCTATACGTCCAAATCTCAATACGTATAGATGCTTTGTCAGTGGTGGATAGGATCCAGCACATTAAACGTATTAATTAATCTGTTACTTGTTTATTTGATTCATGTTTGGTGTTAAGATCAATGAATAATTGTGCAAAGTTTCAACTTGATCCATTAAAGGAAAGTGAGAAAAAAAAACGTTTACATAATTTGTACCAGACAGGCAGACAGACAGAGTTGATTTAAGCTTTGTAAAAATGAAATTATGTTTATTTAAAGTTTAGAAAGCAGTTTTCTTAACATACACTCGAAACAAAATTCATGCTCATTAGCGTGAAGTAGAAAACCTCAGTAATCATTGTCGTACAGGTAGAACGTAGTCTTGATCTCATCATTGACTAAATACATTGTGATCAACTTCGATCACGAGCTAGGTATTCATTCTTTTATATTATATTTTGTAATATATTGTAGGGACCTAAGTTTAGTTTAGAGATGATTTATGAGTTTTGCAAATAAATACATTGTGCATTGTTTTTCAGCGACGATAAAAGTAGTGACGTAGTCAGAGACAAGAATGACGTTGAAGAATACGAAACAAGAAGAATATGGATAGAATAGACATGCTAATTGAAACGACGGATAGATAGATAAGATGATCATCACCATCTGTAAATAAAAATCGGTTGAAGTCATCACAAGTTTTATTGAGTATATTTAATTGTTGTGTCCCTTGGATGTGTTCAGATTCGCGTTTAGAATAAGTAAAATAGCATCAAACAGACAACACACCAATAATCCAAGCCAGGACCCTATACTTAACACGGGTACAATCTACTCTGTTAACTAGTTTATTGTAAGAGACCTAAGAAGAGTACCATCATGTGCATGTGTTAATACCAGCAGTAAATATAGCAATAGGTAAGTAACCGATTTAATCAGAAATGTGTATAATGTAACCTTTCTTTTCGCCTGAATTATTATTGGATAATACGGATTTTGAAACGAGAAAAATGGAAACAGCACTAAAGTTTGTATTAGTAGACATTTGTTGTATTTATTTGACTATGTTACCTAGATAAAGTCTCTTCAATTTATGTCTACATTTTCCAGGCTGACCACTGTGAGTGCATATGTGTCACGTGGACTCAAAACAACCAATCAAATCAACGGCGAGGTGGCTGGAGGGTAGATGTCTATCGTGAACTTGTACTTTCATTGCGTCGATGAATTTATTAAAACAGACGCTGCGGTACCTGGCACGCTTTTTTTTATATAGCCAAGGGATATAATGTTGGCCAGGAAAGTGTCCGCTGATCAGAGGCGTGGATAAACACCTTTTAGGTGCGAACCAGTGGCTTTACATTTACAGTCGTTGATTGTTCAGTTTAAACAAAATCAGTGGAATCTTGTCTCTATCGCTTGATCTATTTATTTACATTAGCCCCCCCCCCTCATCTCTCCCATTAACCATTTCACCCATGCCCTTCTCCAGTCCCTCTGTTTTCTTTTTTTTTTTTTTTGCTTTCTTTTTTTGCTCTCTTTCTCTTTTTTCCTCTTTCTCTTTTTTTCTCTTTCTCTTTATGTGAAAAATGATAATACGAAGTAGATACTCCTTCTTTAATAATACAATTTATAATATAAATAGAATTTAGACCTTGGTTTTGTTTCCTTCCTTTTATAAAAGGATTAAAGAGAAAAAGAAAACTATTCGGAACGATATCAACACACTTGTTAGAAATTAAACTCGAGTAAATCATTAGTTAGAAAACTGACATGACACCCCCACCTCCACCCCCCACCCCAAAAAAAAAAAAGCGAATCTTTTCTCTTGCCCTTACTGCAGGGCCACAATGTCACTGATTTAATGCTAAGACAGCTTTGTGTTATAGTTTGTATTTCACTACTTGTTCAGGGGTGACTTTGCCTTGCCCTGACGACTGAACATTTTCAACTAAAAGTAGGCCTACTAAGATCAGAATTTCTTTCATATTTCATTTTGTCCCACAATTTGTGTACATGTGTAAAAATGTGTACATAGTATATGAAGATGTGTGGAAATCAATAAAATTTTACAGTTGGAGAGACTCGCCCAGAGCCGAGATGCCTGGAGGAAGCTGGTTGGTGACATATGCCCCAGACCACAGGCAGAGATTATATGACATGTAGTTATAGAACAGTTTCTGACATTTGTGTGCAGTTGGTACACAATTTGTTTGTTGAGTCTGTATATAGTGTATGTCCAGTTTGTTGAGTCTGTGTAAAGTTTATGTCAATTTTGTTGAGACTGTATATATTTTTTGTTCAGTTTAAGTTGTTTACAGTTTATTTCCTGTTTGTTTAGTGCGTGTATAGTTTATGATCGTATGTAGTGATATTCTAGTTTGTTGAGTGTTTATAGTTTATGTCCAGTTTGTTGAATGTGTGCATAGTTTGTTAGCTTTGCATATTTCTAAAGTTCCTTCTGATCTAACGATCATTAATTCTAGCCCAAACCTACCGCAGGACAGCGGACTGGGCGTGAACCCGGGACCATTGAGACCGTTGAACGACCTTCATGACACCTGACCAGGCAGCCATCCGTTGTTACTGAGTAAACATTATAACACGACAGTATCAAAGAGGGTATGTATGACATATATGTTATATTTTAAAGGCGTGTTGATTAATAAGAGTTCACTGCAACTTAATTAAACCTTTCTCTGTAGACAAAATACTAACCGAGAAATAGTTATTTATTTTCGATTGAAGCATTTCTTAATTCAGTCGTATGAGAATGATGTCAGCCACGACCACCTAAAATAACGTGGTGACAAAAAGTTACATTAATATCGATATTTTAAATCCTGTCAGATTATAGGTTCTAGTTTATGAAAACTAAATTGAAAACACTTCATCAACATTCTCAATCCAGCAGCCATACATAAACGCTACGGAAACAACTAAATTGACTCCGACGTGAAATGTTTTAAAAGATTATTCTTATCAATGAATAGATCAAGTCATTCAAGCGATACAGCGCCAACGTTAATGCAAAATAAGAAGAAAAAAAAAAACTGTACAGGAAAAAAAAATACATACGAACAAAATTGTTGGTTTCAATTTAGTAGGTCTACAGTAAATCTCAGGCGGCCCTAAAAGTCCAGAGAAGCGTGAAGGAAAAGATCGTTTCTGTCAAGGTAGAGAGGGGAAGAGAAATGGATGGGGGTCATAGTCGTATAAACCAGACAAGTGGCAAGGAAAGGTCCATAATGGTCGCTGACTTGGTAGGCGCCCAACCCCTGCGGTCCCGCTGCAAACATAGTTTACTTTACATACATTCACCGACGTCTCGGAGCTTTGGAAAGGAAGGGAACGGTAATCCCTTTCAGATATTGCGATCTATAGGGTGGGCCAGTTGATCTAAAGGTCATCAGCATCTATTGTTTACGATATTGTCATGTAACCATAACAACGGTCAACCGTCTTTACTTTCCCAAAAGTAGGGCATGTACCCAAGGGCGTCCTAAAAAATGACGAAATTTAGAATACCAGTCTTCACCTGGACTTGATCACGAGACCCCTCAGTTTGGAAGCTAAGCGCTTTAGTACGCGGCCAACACGCTCCTAGAATTGTGGATGTTCAAAAAAAAAATATTAATTAAGACTAAATTTTTAAATGGATAATTAATATTAAAGTGTCTAATGCGCATTGTGCAAAGATAGATTAGGTTTGAAGATAATGTTGATTCCTCTAATATTTGACCAAAAGTGTTATATCAGATTTTGAAATAAAGAATTACAATCAGGTAAATGACATATCCATAACGAGGTAAAAACAGAAAAAAAAACATACAATTAAAATCAAAGCATAAACTAGCGAAATATAAAAACCCTTAAAAAAAACAAGCTTATATTGTGGGAAGAACGTCGCAATTACAACTGTATCAATAATGTAGAAGTTATTTCCCTTTTTCAATATCAAACAAAGTAATTAATTACCAATACATAATTGACTAATTGGCTAATTTTCGAATTGATTCATGTTTTGTTAGGAAAAGTAATTTTTTTTTTAATTCAGCTTGATCCGGAAATGGTTGTGGGAGAAAAAAGTGTACAATTATTTAAAGGACCAAACCCTACTTATTTAGCCATATTCTGTGAATACTGAAGAATTAATTTTCTATTGTTAGTATCAAACAAACCGATTATTTACCAGTAATCAATTGACTAATTGTTTAATTTTTTATTGATTGATGTATGTCTTTGTCGTGCAAAGTTTCACCTTGATCCTAGAATGGGTGTGTGAGAAATAACTTTTTTTTTACCAGACAAACAGAGTGACAGAGTGAGTGACAAAGTGAGTTGATATAATCTTGTAACCTAACTAGTTCTGACCTTTTTTAAAAAAAATTAGTATTCTTTCTTGGGAGGCGCGGTGGCTGAAAGGTAAAGTGCTTGGCTTTCGAAACTGGGTTACCGAGTTCGAATTCTGGTGAAGACTGAAATTTTTAATTTCGGGATATTTAGGGGAGCCTTTGAGTCCTCCAAGCTCTATTGGGTACCTGACATTATTTGGGAAAAAGTAGGTCGTTGTGCTGGCCACGTGAATCCCTCGTTAACCGGTGGGTCCTACAAACAGACGGCCTTTACATAATCAGCTCAATGGATCGCAAGGTCTGAAAGAGAAACATAACTTTCTATTTTTTTTAATTCTTTCTTGGATACTAACATTTTATACCGTTTTTTTTTCACTCGACTAAACATATTTTTTTATTGCCTTAAGGGATAGCGCTTAAAATGTGTATTTCTACTACACACGCATACACACACATACATACACACATAACGTAAGTATCTTTAAATTAAATATTTCAAACAGCATCTGACAAATACTTGTGCTTAAATAAAAACACTTGTTGAGGACTATCCTTTATACGCAGTTACCTACATTCAAACAAAAAAAAACTACACAACAAATGTTTCTTATAGGCGATCACTTTACACCAGACGGATCACGAAAGTTTGGTATTTAAAGAATTTGTTTTTAAAACTCAGTCCTATATGGGGATGGGGAGTGGCGAGCCTTAGAGCCAGAGGCTTGTCAATCGTGTGTCTCCGGCTTCATTCTAACCAAGACCTGGAATTTAATTCAAATTTTAATGGGGACACTAGACGTAGATATGTACATGCACATTAATTGGAGAATCAACAGTCGTTGTGTTAGCCCCACGCTACACTTGTTAACATTTGGCCCAAATAACATTTCCAAGGGTTGCTAAATGAAGAACTTGAAATGAATTATCATACTTCAGTGTTATCCAGTGGCGACTAGAGGTCAAAATCGGCCCGGGCAATCACATTAAATCCATCCCACTTATTGTGTGCCTTAGAATGGGCAACCTGTTCTCAAAATTATTGGATTGGTAATGCACAGTAAACTGAACGCATGGGTTTATACTAGGAATACTTATTACTTGATTTTGAGCCATATTGATATCATTTAAAGAGTAAACCAGAACATGCTAAAGAGAATCAAAGTTTTTATTACCATATACATTTATACATGAACCAATAAATGATATCCAGAATGAAGGTTCTCTCATTAAATAACTGCTCGCAGGAATATTGTCTACGATTGTGTGAAAATCACATTTTTATAAAACGTCAATAACAGCCATAAGAATGAAATGAATCTTCTCTTATATTGTAATGCTTATCGACCTATTACGAAAATATTAACGAACAGAAACACCTCAATCAATAAATTTAAATCTACAAGATTTTGTAAGAGCAGTTCTCTAATTACTTGCAAGCTCACATTAGTTATAAACATCTCACAGAGACATCTGCAGCTTTTGTTCAATATGAAGGTTAGTAACAAATCTTTTATGGTGAATAAGGCAAGGGAGATCACTACTCTCCGTGCGCCTTTTATCAGTGAGGACAAAATCACTATCATTCATACCCCCATTCGTATGTCTCGCGACCCATTGGCCACCAGTCCACCGGTCATTTCCCTTATATAGATACGGCCAGTTGGCCAATAGCGTTATCTTACATAAGTTACCAAAACCTTTGCTGTATTTATAGAGTAGAGAGCTAATCTTTTTCTCATTGATACGACACGCACAAAGTTTCTTGCAACAAATGATACAGCTTGACTTTTTTTTTGTATAAGAACAAAGCATTACTTTCATTGAATGCACGAATCCATATAGGACTTTATTCACATTCTTCTAATAAGGTTGGTTGACATCTTTACAACGAATCATCTACTTCAGTATGCTTGAAAGATTCATCTCATACTATTTGTTATGAATGTGAAGTTTCTATCAGAGATATAAATAGACTGAGACGTTGCTTCAAGCAACAGTTTTGATTTCAACATCTTGCAGATGTAAACATCCTTTTTTTTTACTAACTTCCCGCCTATTTATCACAGTCAACGAGGGGACGTACTGACGCTATCTAATACCTAGCGATCTAGATCTACTAGTGCTAACTGTATTAGGTCTGAATATGAAGCTAAGGGCTGTAACTATGAATAATTTTAATCTACTAGGCTCCAATGTTTTTATCTCGAGGAAAATGGTAAATTACAAATACATATCAATTGTACTTTAAACAAAAGTAATGAGGGTATAAAATAGTACGTATAGGAAACGGCTTTTTGTTTATTACTTTAAAATAGAGTTAAATAAGGGAACAATATATGAAAACAAAACTATACAGGAAAAATAACTATGAATGAACAAATAAGTATAATTATATTTTACAATGGTATATCTCCTTACATAGTAGATGTAAAAGAACAAAATTATAAGGGAAACTATAAGGGAACGAAACTGTAAGAGAACAATACTATAAAAGAACAAAACTGTAAGGGAACGAAAGTGAAAGAAATGAGAAGTAACACAATTAGAACTGAAACTGATCCACCATTTTAAATCATAATCATAGATAAGATTTTAATTGATCTAAACTTTTGTGTCACATAAGCATTTTTATAAATATTTTTTTTTTTGCTTTAAGTCTCTATCTATCAACCAGGAGATATTTTAATAGTATTTGGATGTTCTGTAATAGTGTACTAAAGCAACAGTTCAGTTTTGAAAAGTAAACAAAATTATATCGCCTTTGGATGAAACTGTTTCCTACTTTTTATTTTAGTTGTCCGGTCGTAGTGATTATAATGTTGTAATTAACCCTAGAGGGTATGTAGATTACAGTACCAGTTAATATAATCTAGTAGTTACTAAGAAATGTTTGTGTGTAGATCTATATTTAATAGACATACATTGGTCCTACCTTAAGATAGCTCCTTGAATAACACAGAATCACACACAGGCGTAGATAATTAACTCGGGCTAATTGTGTCCTCCGATCTTCTCCGCTACAAACAGAAGTAGCCATTTAGAGGGTGGGTTTTTGAAGTGACTAACAGGATGAGGGTCATGAGAGAAGGGACTGGTGGAGGTCGGTGGTAGAATCTTAGTGCACTCAGACCCACACACTGACTTATGGACTAGTTGGTGGGACACACCATTAGCCGTTGTAAAGAATCCTATAATCTGAAACAATTGAGGCGAGGGTACTTGAACCCGTGTTCCAGTCGAAGCCACCGCACACCTTAACCAGGCCCAAGTTGATTCAATGGTTGACTTTATCCATAAACAAACAAACAATAAACAACCTACGAACTGGATGAGGCCAGAGAGATTGCAGCCTGTCTTATAACACGATATAATACAAAGGGCTGAGGTTAGAGAAGAATTCAAAGGGGAAGGGGGTAACTGTAAGAGACGCAGTTTTTTTCTCCCCTCCCCTGCTCTCTTTTCATTGCCTGGCGTAGTCTAAGATTCAACACGTCGTCCCCTTCTCGTGTGGTTTCAGATCTCGTGTATGATGACACTCGCCTGAGCGGAGGGCAGAGGGGTAGACGACAAGTTAAACATGAATTAAAACTGTACCGAAAACAAAAAAAAATGGGTTGAGGGTGGAGGGGGCGAGGTCGGGCCACCGCTGTGACAAGACGAGGGTAAGCAGACCGAGGCGGTGTCGCCACCACAATGCGCTCCCCACTCCCACATTTCTGTTGATAACTGTCTGGAAGATGGAGTGATGTCGGGCCTTATCTAGTTAGTTGTTTCTTGTAGTGTGTACCACTGAGGGCAAACCAGCAGGAAGACAATAGGAATGCACTTAAAGATTTCATCTTGACAAACAAACAAAAAATATTTGTAGGCGCTTAAAATAAACAGTTTTATTTTGGAACAAAAGTAAGATGGGACCTAAGTGAAAGAGGAAGCCAACTTCTCACATCTAATAGCCTCAAAAAAATGTGTTCTCTTGAATGAAATGTGATAACTAAATCACTAAATTATAAGACCTTCAGGACAGAACATTAAACAGTATAGTAGCAATAGTACAATGTACTGATACAAAAAAAACAAAAAAAAAAAAAAACGCAATAACATAGGTACACAGAAAGACACAAAGATAAAAGAATATTTCTTATTCCAGATGCTAAGATAAATTTTTACAAATTCGTAGAAGTGCTCCTTTTCCCCTAGTTCAATTAGACCATGGAATGGGTTGCCTGAATCAGCCAAAACTTAGCATAGTTTATTAAAAAGTCACCAATTAAAAGCGATTGACTTAATTGACATATGGAATACGTAAGGCGTAATTATCTCCTCTTGTAAAGTAACGTCATTAATTTATAAGATAATATGGGATACGTTATCCATCTGAGCGCAGCAACCGTCTTTCGAGACAGAATGAGCCTTATAAATATAACTTTCGGAACATGTCAAACTTCATACATACGTCGAAATGATTCTTTTATTAGAATTGTGTGTTAAACGTACAATGTATAATGATAAAAAGGATCCAAGACAAGAATAATTTCAAACCTTTCTTTATGAAGTAAAGAAATAATATAAAAATTAATTTAAAAAAAAAAAAAGCTAAAGAAAAATAAAGCACTTACTTTATATTCAGAGGCGCGGTGGCTGAGTGCTAAAGCACTAGGCTTCCCAACTGGGGGTCCCGGGTTCGAATCCTGGTGAAGACTCGGATTTTCACTTTCGTAATCTTTAGGGCGCCTCTAAGCCCACCCAGCTCTACTGTTTACCTGACATTAGTAGGGGGAAAGTAAAGGCGGTTGGTCGTTGTGCTGGCCACATGACACCCTCGTTAACCGTAGGCCACAGAAACATAAGACCTTTACATCATCTGCCCCATAGATCACAAGGTCTGAAAGGTGAACTTTACTTTTTTACTTTATATCCAAATAATATATTAAACTAAATATTCTATTCTGGTTGTCATTGAAAAAAATAAAGAATGCACGACATTCGCGTAACGCTTTATAAACTTGGCCAACCAGCCATACTTTTATGTGCAAAATTTGGCAAATACTAAACAAGATTATATTATATAATTTGAATAGATGTAATGGTCTGATATAATTAGTCTGAAGTGTTTGTTTGTAAGCCAGATATATCAGCTGTAACTGAGCTGTTACAATTCATGACATCAGAGGAAGATTAACATAATTATTTGTTGTTGTTTATTTACATGAAGAATCAACTATTCCCTGCAGCGCATAATCCCTCGACATTGTGTATTTCAAAGATGTAGAACTATCTCTTAAGACAGACAATTTAACATTTGTGTACATTAGGGCATTCATCTAGATTCTAGAACATTGCACATAGGAAAGTAGAGCAAAAAAAGAAAAGAATATGCACAAATTAACATGGTGACTTTTAACAGGTAAATAATAAATTGGAACGGTGTATAATAAAAACATTATTTCAGCAAAGTCGGTTTAAATATTTACTTTTTTGCGGGATCCGAAAGGAGAAAGCCGCTTTTATTTCTGTGTGGTCTGTCCGTCCGTCCGTTCCGTTTAGATCACATAAGCTAGAATAGATATTGTATCCGATATCATAATATTTTAGATCTTGCAAAGTTGTGGGGCAAAAGCTACCTTTCTTTTTTCTGAAACGAAAGGTTTAATTTTTTGAATTAAATATGCAAGCATTTTTTTTGTTCAACAGAATACAACACTTTTTAAATAAAATACATCAAGGGATTTAAGTATCTATAATAAGACACAGAATTCATCATTGATAACTCAGACTTCAATGATAGCCTAACGCTTTGGAAAACAAAGTTTGCATTAAAGATTGAAATAGAAAAAAATAACTACTACTGTCATTGATGGCCTTTAGTTCATTACTAAGTTTTGCTTGTATTTCTACATAAATCTAATCAAGATTACACCTAGACCTAGATCTACAGAGATTACATCTAGAACTAGATCTACAGAGATTACATCTAGAACTAGATCTACAGAGATTACATCTAGAACTAGATCTACAGAGATTACATCTAGAACTAGATCTACAGAGATTACATCTAGAACTAGATCTACAGAGATTACATCTAGAACTAGATCTACATAGATTACATCTAGAACTAGATCTACAGAGAATACATCTAGAACTAGATCTACAGAGATTACATCTAGAACTAGATCTACAGAGATTACATCTAGAACTAGATCTACAGAGATTACATCTAGAACTAGATCTACAGAGATTACATCTAGAACTAGATCTACAGAGATTACATCTAGAACTAGATCTACAGAGATTACATCTAGAACTAGATCTACAGAGAATACATCTAGAACTAGATCTACAGAGATTACATCTAGAACTAGATCTACAGAGATTACATCTAGAACTAGATCTACAGAGAATACATCTAGAACTAGATCTACAGAGATTACATCTAGAACTAGATCTACAGAGATTACATCTAGAACTAGATCTACAGAGATTACATCTAGAACTAGATCTACAGATGATTGATAACGTACAGCATTGGGCATTGTAAAATATATAGATCACAGCTAGAACTTGATATGCATTGAGACCACGCTAGCAGTTTTAGAACCATTGTCTTCGTGTGTTAGTACAGTACTGCACTTGACGATGTAGCAAAGCACTTCACAAGGCACCCCTTGATATGTATTACATCAACACTTAGCCGTGTATAATGATGTCACCCAAGTGTGTGTTGGCTGGTTAGGTAGTGACTTATAATACACACAATTCACTGCATCCCCTGCATCAGCTACAGTAACGATCATGAACACAGTGTGCCATTAACCAACAAGCTTTAAAACATTAAATTTAACCTTTTTATTGGTGTGTATGATTGATTAACACGAGATACTTTAGAGACGCAGCAGAGCTAAGCCCTTTTTACCAAGCTTATATCAACTCACTCTGTCTGTCTGGCCAAAAGTGTTTACACGTTATTTCTCCCACACCCAGTCTCGGATCAAGCTGAAATTTTGCGCAATTATTTCATTTACCAGACAACACAAGAATCAATTAAAAAAAATTTAACCAATTAGGTAATTAACTATTGGTTTTTAATTATTTTATTTGGTATCTCGAACAAGGGAAAGACATTGAAATGGACTGAAGTGGTGGTATAAGCTGAATTAGTTCCCTTTAGTTTAGAATTAGTTCCCGTCGTGTTCAGTCCTAGTAAACACCAACATGAAATAGGACGAGACTATAGAAACAATAGATAACTATATACTTCAAAATTTAAATCTTTAGCACTGGAGTGTCTGTAAATCTCTATATATGGCGAAGTAATTTTCAATGAATTGAATTTGTACTTGCCAATACCTGAAGATGTTAACACGTGACCGTCATTCCGGTCATTATTCAAGTCAACGTCAAATGATGTTTACATCAGGTCATCTCAAATTAAAATTAGGGTTTGATTCTCTGTGTAATCCTTTAGTCCAAAGTGATCTTACTTTTAACATATTTCTGATAGGCGGAGTATGTGGAGACGTGGGGATTGGGGGAGGGGGGCATCCAAGCAAGACACACACACACACACAAAGGGTAGCGTTCCACTGGTGGATTATGTTTATGACATGCACATAAATCAATGTCGCATTGAAACAATCAAGTCAGACGATAGCACCAACACACATACGCCGGGTACATTGAGTTATAAATAGAATAACATAATTACACCCAACTACGAATGTGTATGCCCTGACATAAATAGAAATGTACATGAAAGGTGTTTAGAAATCTTGAAGCCTATCTATACAAATGTAAGGCCACATATAGTTGATTATGGCACGCTCCTTGCACTTAAAATTAGATGCATTTATATCTTTAAAAAAATAATACCTTTGCAACCGATCACACCTACCTAATTGACACACAAACACACACACACATACATAGTCCCACCCCCATATGGTTCAATCCCAATCTTCATGAGTTGTTTGGGCAATCCGCATAAGGAAATAAAATTGTTCTCATTCCTAGTTAGAATTTGAAACCTTTTAAAACTTTAACTTAAGTTAAACGGACCAATATTTCTTTATTTTATCATTTTTCCTTAGCAAATTCTCGTGTGACCTAAGATGCCGATCGTTGACAGATTGGCCTTCTGTAATCACCAGACTCTCCAGCGTTTCCAGCCTTATTTCTACTTTAGATGTGTACGCCGTCGGCAATCCAGGGCCCTTCCTTTAAGCTAGCTATCCATGTGGATCTACTCAGTGTCTCCCATTCTTTATTAGTGGGGTTAATTTTAAAGAGCTTTATGTGATAATACATCAGTTTACTTAAAAGTGGTGACCTTATTATTACTAAAGTTAGATATATGGAGAGCAAAAAAAAACAAACAAACAACAAAACAGTAAGCCTTAATGGGCTGTATAGGCTAATAGTAAACGGAAATTAATAAAAGGTCAAAAGGTGAATATATATTTACGACAACTAAAGAGGAAAAAAAAAAGCTGCCAACAGATGGCCAGGCATTAAGTAGCAACCCTCTTCCTTACACACCATAACTTGATTTACGATCTAGGTTTTGTTTCGAGAAAAAACAAACAAACAAAGGAAATAAATGTCAATCTCTTATCTTACAATCTACAGATTTTAATTATAACAACAAATAAACCGACGGACGTGCAAAACGTTTTGTCAACTAATTGAGTGTTACAGTGACGTCAAAACGTAATACAGATATTACCTTAACCACACACGCACACAAATACACATGCATACACGCCTTTATACAAAAAAGTTGTATGATCAGGCTACACAATTATTACCCAATCATTTGAAAAGTAGAAACATTGTAAATTCGTTAGGGAAGATAAAACAATCAAAAACAACATAAAAACAATTCTAAAATCAATTTCTCTTTTATCTCTTTCATTTGAAGTCTAATAAACAGACCAAAAGTCAAAGCGCAGCAGGAATGAGAGTATTAGAGAAACAGCCCGGACAAAACAGCCCGGCCTAGTTCAAGCAGCAAGTAATGATTATATAAGATAAGATAAAGATTTGCTTTTACGATTTAAACTACTGATTAGCACAAAGACCTCAAACCGCAACTCTTGGTGGAATATATGTATATTTCATAATTTTTGTTTATTATATTACCTAGTATTTTTTTTTTTAGTTCCATATGAGTAACGGGTCTTGACTGTATAACTCAGAGTCAATAGATTATGGTATTAACTACACTATAAGACTATGTTGGCAGCAGAAATAGTTGATGCCAACTCTGAGCCGATATATCCAAATGTGGAATTTTTGTTTTATAGAGAAACAAAAAAGTTGTGAGATATGAGGATGTTGTGAAATGTGATGATGTCATGAGATGTACAGATTTTAAGAGAAGTAGGGGTGCTATCAAATGTGATGATGTCATGAGATGTACAGATTTTAAGAGAAGTAGGGGTGCTATCTAATGTGATGATATTTTCATAATGCGATGATGTCATGAGATGTGATAAGGTTACGTAATATGAAATTGTGATCCTAGTTATCAAGATATGTCTAGTGTAAAAATGTATTATGTCATAAGCTGGTTCTGTGATCTCAATTCAACCAGGACACAATGGTATCGTGTTTAGTACGTCTATTATTTTTTTTAAGAAATGAAAAGATGCATATAATGTCTAACCTTTTTTTTTTGTTGTCATATTGTTTTTTAACGCTATCGTTTTAAGGACAAAAAAATGTGAAGTCCAAAACATTATCGTGCAGTCGGAGAAGGGAGATAAAAGGTACCAGACATTTATTGAGCCCCTACTCTATTTTAATAAGATTCATTTCATCCACCAATAACTAACAAGATGGAATTTGTTCAAAAGTCTCCACTTCGTTTGTTTTCCCTTTTAATTGAGGTAAAGCAATTAAGGATGTTTCGTTGTCTTGTTTGACCTGGGAGGTGGGGGATACTAATTAAGATGACGGACGTTACAAACCATTATCTTCCAATGAAAGACACATCCGTCTTTTTTTTTTTTGTTCTACTTCGAGTATACTCGCGTGGGGAGTCGGGTCAAGTCACGATATCTAAAGATACTAGATCGTGCGATGGCCTGATGTCATCTCAGATAATGTCAATTAGTTGACAAGATGTCTAAGTACTCTACTGACCACAAATCTCAGTCATAAGGCCTAAGAGGTTTATAAGTAGAAATATGGAGTAGAACATTTACCAATGGATAATTTTGGCACACTATTGTTATTGTACTGTAGGTCCTTGATTTTTTAAAACTTGTTTGACAATAACTCCTTACAAATCTTGTCCATTACTATTTATATCATTATTGCCATCCACTTAAGCATGCCTAGCGCCGTCTGGTGGAATCTTTTTTTGTCTGAGTGCTTGATGAGAAGTAACTCTTCCCAACTGAGGAAGAGTTAAGGTTATTAGAGTTAACGTTACCGGTGTTTATTCAATGAGAGACCTCAGCTCATCACGTATATTCCATTATATGCCAACTTTATGTCTTGGGAATATGTGTAAAACATTATAGTGCTGACGCAAGGGAGTCAAGAAGAGACTCGAAATGCAGAAACGTTGTGAGCCAAACGTGCACCCGGGGCAAGCAACTTTATTGGCGCCACCCCTGCTGAACATAGAATTATAGGCTTATAAATAAAAAGTGCTTAATAATAATATAATACAAATAAACTTAAAATGTATTACCTTACTAAAATATCCACAATAATTTTTTTTTGCGCCTCTCTGCGTGTGGCGCTCCCTGAGGGTAACGCCCTGGGCATCATGCCCCACTTGCCCCTTCTCACTACGCCTCTGTCCAAATGGAGTCCTCTAGTTCACACAGTCTCAAATGACTAGCTTCAATAAGCCGAGAAAAATTATTTGATCGTTGTGCGGACATTGTTAACTCATCAAACATTGGACACAAAAACCGCTTAGCTTGACGCCATCTGCTAAATGTGGCAGCGATTCTCAAACTGTGCTAATAAAGAAGAAGTGGAGAGAAAGCGGTCTCTCTTTTTTCAAGCACAAAAAAATATCAGTTGTATTAGCATTGTAGAAAAGAAAAATACATATTTAACTATTAATTAAACAAAATCGTCATTATTACCGGATTTTAAAAAATAAACAAATATAAAAAAAAAATAAATAAATAAAAAAAAAAAACTAAGTCTTTTTTTTTTCTAAATTGAATGATAAAGATGTTCATGTTGTTTAAGGAAGAGGCTCGAGATAAGATCCATTAATTCAAAAAGTTACATCAAAAAAAAAAATAATTCAAAACGTCTACGGTAATGCAATTCTATCCTTCCTCTTACCTCAAAAAGATGAATTATTTTGGTGAACAAATCATTGATATATGTTTTGCTGAACACAATTAAGTGATTTACCAGCTCCGCTGCCTCGAATGTTTCTAAAACGTCATTATCGACCAGTTCCACCTCTTCCTAATTTATTTTTTATTGACTTGTGTGATGTTGCCTGTTCAGGCTGTCTTGAGGTCAACTATGGATGACTGTTGAATTTCAACCAATTACTCTGCAAGCGTTTGGGTGTTATTGTTCAGGTGTATTCCGTGTAGTTGATCAACAATCCAGACAAAACAAACACATGGTTTTAACTAGTAAAGAGATGTAGTCAACGCTAAAAAACAATGTACCATGTATTTATTCTAAGAAAAGGCCACAGTAAAAGTCTCTGTCACTAAACACGTCATTACCCTAGAGGATTATATCGCTAACTGATTTTCCGGTCTCTAACCCAATATATCCCAAACGTCACTAGTCCCGTTCAATATGCGTCTTCTATGGTGCGTCGCTAAATAACTAAACTATAAATAAGGTGTCTAACACTTGTTCACTTCTTACTTGGTGAAATAGCTCGTTGTTGAGTCCAGGGGAATAAATTTATGAAGCCCAAAATCCAGGAAAACATTTTTACACAGGAGATACACCTTTGACCCCGCTTATAATGTTTGCAGCGCCCCCTCTGACTCCTAGGATGGCTGCCTGGTCGTGCGGTTTGCGCGCTGGACTGTGGTTCAGATTTATCGATGGTCCAGGGTTCAAACCCTGCCCGCTCCCATCCCCCGTTGTCCTGCGGGAGGTTTGGACTAGGAAGTAATTATCTTCAACTCTGAAGGAACATCCGAAACATGTCAAACATTTGACAATAGCCTGATAAAAGTCGGGGAGAACGTAATCTTTGGGTCCACGAGGCATAAGTAGTAAAAGTTTGAGAAACACTGCCCTTCGGACTACAAGGACTCATTGGGGTTCTTTCAGCCACAGGGTCCAACTGGCTATATGGGCATTCGGACAAATGCCCGGTGGGCCGGTGCCCAAATGGGCCGTATCTATTTTGAAGTCACGTTTGTATTTTATAACATAAGGGCCGCATTGATGCCATTATGGCGCGTATTAAATTGTTAAATGTTTTAAAATAATCTCTTACAAAATGGGCCCTCTGAGCGTCGTATAAAAAAAATCTTTTACAGACTCTATCTACCAGTGCCTACTAATAAATCTAACACATTGTCCAAAATATTAATGAAAAATAGCCTATATATGTAGACAGTGCTACTTGTAGGCTTTGTCCTGTCAGGACCTACACTTTTTGCGATTAAAAAGCAACATAAGACCTGTATATTTCTTATAGAGATATATAGTTCACTGTATGCTTGTTATCTATACATTATCAAACTTAGCATAAAGATTTTGAGGACATGTAGGCATACAAGTGGATGTCCATCATATAAAATACAATTTATGCGCTGGGTGGTACTGAAATGCCCTGGCCTATTTTGGCACCCAGTCCGCCCCTTTTCATCCATGTTCATATAAATGTAATATCCCTTTACTATTGCGTCCTGAACGCATTAAGTCTACTTTATCCACACGCAACACGCAGAAAATAGCTAAAAATAAAGTCTTCTTTATCCACACGACACACGCAAAAAAGACACATGCAGAAAATCGCTAAAAGTAAAGTCTACTTGATCTACACGACACATGCAGAAAATCGCTAAACAGAGAAGCACATGGAGGAGATGACCCAAGCACCTTCGCTAGATAGGGACCTGGTAAAAGTAAAGTTCCTCTTTCAGTCCTTGCAATCCAAAAGGCAGATGATGTTAAGGTCCTCCTCTTCTTTGGTCAACGGTTAACGAGCAGGGTGTCATGTGGCCAGCACAATGACCAACCGCCTTTACGTTCCTCAAATAAAAGGTACCCGTTAGAGTTGGATGGACTCAAGGGCGCCCTAAAAATCCCGAATATCAAAATCAGTCTTCACTGAGATTTGAACCCAGGACCCCAGGATCGGAAGCCAAGCGCTTAACCACTCGATCATGCCCCCCCCCCCCCCCGAAAAGGGACCTGTTGCTAATAGAAAATATGTAAATCTTTATGTGTAGTTTTCCAACGATTTTACATTTCTTATGTCCCTCAAGACCTCAATACCATATAGGCCATTTGGACCGTCCCTCTCAAGTGCCAATTATAAAAGTAGATCTAAGTAGATTAATCTCACATATAAATCTACGTCGATGTTAAAAACTTATATCAAAATATAACTCTTGAAAATTAAATAAACCAACAATGAAAGTATACAGTATTTTGGAGGGTAGGTGTTTTGGAGATATACGTGTTGTTTTTGTGTGTTCTACTGTTGACTTGCTTTTGGACTTTAGGGCGCCAAGAAGCGAATTTTACCTCGTGTATTAGCATACAGTGAAATGTGATCAGGTGCTCCTCGATAAGGCTGACAGCTATAACAATGGAAAGTTGATACTGTAATAAGATTATTAAAAATACAACAGCTTGAATTCAATGTTGCGGTGAATTTATATATCATCGTATGTCATTGGATCCTATCAGTTTCACTCAACGCTCTGGTTCGTCTTGTCATACAGATGAGGGCTTTAAAATAGTTCAGAGATAACAACAAATGAAAAGTACATTTAAGTAGGCGGCTTAGTAGTACAAAAAGTTTATTTTCAGATCTCATAGCATGTTATACCCATCAACATAGGAGAGGGGGCGGGAAAGGTCTGAATATATCGATCTGATCCGATTAGATCCAATCCGTTTCGATCATATCAGATTTTAATCGATCCGATTCAATCGGATCACATCAGATACGATCATCCGAATCTATTCGAATGATTCAATCCGATGTTATTTTAACATAGATTAGAAATTAATTGCTTGTGTTCTTAGCTGGTAGTTTGGTATTGATTTGACTAATATTCAAGCCAAACTTCTGGCATGTAGCAGATAGTGTGTGAACCAGAGTCTAAAGCCGTAAAGCAAATTAAGCAACAATAGCTGCATGTTCAATAGAAGGGTTCCTGATAAGTAGCTTTCTAACTTTGGTTTTTGCCTTCAATCTTAATACCTAGAAGAGCTTTCCAGATGATCTTGTATCAAGAAATAAACCGTTATTGATGTCATTATAAGTAAAATGCAGTGGCAGGAAAAGAATATGCAAAACAGAATAGCTGTAACATAAGCTGTAGACCCTGACGGACACAGACTCTACACCAGACGAGCGTGCAAGAACCATGTCAGTCAGAGCTCGTGGTTTACCCCCAAACCCCCACAAGCAGAGGTCTGCACCAAGGTAAGCTTGAGAGTCAGCCAGGAAGGTAGATCGGAGGCTCCAGCAATATTAGCCCTTTTTAGAACACGCGGAGAGCAAAAGGATTAACTTATCGCAGTTACAAGAGGACACAAAGTGGACGGGTACTGTCCGCCAAAATAGACAAATCATTCAACGTTTTCACCGCCTTCACCCTTGGTATCGCCCAACGGCTCCAGACATACGCTTGAAACTAGTATGGACCCTAATGTCACTAAGCTAAGGCATTCAAATTCTAGCACTTGAGACCATCAATACTTTCAAGCCCAGTGCCATTTTTGCATATACTGATGGGTCGGCATAATAAGATAAGTGTATGGAGCCTACATTGAGTTTCTTTTCTTTGACTCAGTTAAAATCGAAGGACTTTTGTGGGCAACACAGATTTTTGTGGTCATTGAATCAAAATCTGTACTACAGGCTTAGCGAAGCTCTGAACGATAATGGTTATCTTAGCTCCATCATCTCAAACGATGTGCTAATGTTTAAAGATATCAACAACATGAAAGCCAAAGCAACGGTCATGTCATGGCTGCAAAAAAGAGTTTGGGACGATACCTTGCTAACTACCAATACCAAATCCCTAGTCTACCTTAACTGTGGGATGAGCACTCTGCTTTACGACAGAGAAACATGGTTAACTTAAACTTGGCAGCAAAAAAAAATGAATATCTTCCACTTCTGGTGCTTAAGGCGGATCTTTAAAATACAGTTGTAGGATAAATTAAAACTAAGTTCTGCGAAGAGCAGGATGCCAGGACATACGGACTTTTATTAGCAGAAGACGTCTTGGCTGGATTAGACATTCTCACAGAATGCCACAATTTCGTAGGCTATATTTAAGGTCTACTGATGTATGCAAAAGCGACATGAAGCTCTTTAAAATCGACATCATTAATTGGGAGAAAGAGGCACTGGCTGGAGAGGTAGCATAGAGGATTGCTGATGGCGTACACACTAGAAGTAGAAAGAAGGGTTAAAAGGCTGGTGATTAAAAATGCCAACATGTGACCTCTTTAGTCACTTGAAAAGTTGTAAATGGAAAAGATAGTCTCTCGAGTCGTAACATGTCACAGACATGAATTAATTTAAGAAAGAAATATATTTATTTTACTTCGACCTAATGTCAGCATACTATTGATTCATTTTACAAATATAAATACAACTTTTCTTGCCATATCGTCATTCCCCCCCCCCTCTCTCTCTCTCTCTTTCTCTCTCTCCCTCAATCCATTTATCAATCTTTCTTCCTTACACATGAGAGAATGAGAGAACGAAAAGAGGGAGAAAAATAGGGATAAAGTGCGGGTAGAAAGATTACACACACACACTAACACACTTGTTATTCAAAATATATATGAAGAGCTTTACAGGCCAAATCCTGTAAAGTGTGGGTTTTGGACGCCATCTTGTCATTTGATAACCCATACTTCGAGGGCCCAGGGAGCCTAAATCCTGACATTCAATACCTTATAGTCAACAGAACCGTGACTGAAGGCATACTTTAAATTAGTTTCCCAGTTTTAGAGAATCGGGCTTTGGAAAGTCTACTAATTCGGCAAAAAAACAAACAAATATATATAGACAAAAAGAAAATCAAGAGCTATAGAAGCAACGATTAAAAGATCGATTCGAAAAATGTCGGTTTATTGTATGTATACATGCATAATGTATAAATCTGTACCAAATACAATAGTATCAGGTGAACACCACGACAAGAAAAGGAGCACACAAATCGGCCCATGTGGCGGTGCAAATTATTGCTTATTTGTATTCGTAGCTATCCTAAAGTGGAGAGGAGGGAGTTGCTTAAAAAAAGGTAAGAAATCCAATGGTATAGCTCAATTTTGAAAGCGACCACTCCTACAGCGCGCTCACCCCCCCCCACACACACACCCACTGGTCTCCACTGCCCACACACACCCACCCCACTGGTCTCCACTGCCCACATGTTGTGACGTTGCAGGTCAGTGTTCAGACCTTCTATGACAATTGCTCTCGGTTAGTCTGACTGAAAGTGGAATAAGGAATTTTAAAATCTTTCTGTTCTAGCCTTAATGGAGAGGAGACAACCACTTTGTCCAGATCTGATGTAACTGTGGTTTATTGGGGGTGGGGGAATTGTCTCTTAAGTTTTTTTAATATGTTTTGGAAAGGTATCTATTTTGAACTAGTTCTTCGAGAGATAGGAGCTGTGTTTGAGTCATATAATCTGCATTTTTAATTTGTCATGTGTTTTTTGTTTTATTTTCAATATTGAAAAGTTAAAAAGCTAAACATGCCTTTCTAAACGTTCTTGCAGTCAAAACAAAGCAAAAACAAAAATAGCAAAGAGGACTCATCATTGGGGGCCCTGGGTTCGAATCCTGGTGAGACTGGGGTTAGGGTTAGGGTTAGGGGCCACTAAGTCCATCCAGCTCTAATGGGTACCTGACAATAGTTAGTGAAAAGTACAGTCGGTTGGTCGTTGTGCTTACCACATGACATCCTCGTTAACCGTAGGCCACAGAAACAGATTACCTTTACATCATTTGTCCTGTATATCGCTAAGGTCTGAGAGCAAAACTTTACTTAACTCATCATTGACTAGTTTTGTTGTCAAGTGTTAAGTAAGGTACTAACACATGAGAACAAAACTTCTTACTTAGTCAATTTAGACATCATGGCAGGTATTACCGTGAAATCAAATTCCAGTCCAAAACCTAGTTCACTAATTTATGTATACCCTACAATCCTGGACAATCATCTTCCCACACCCCCAAGCTCTTAGTTTGCTCCCCTGCATACCATGAAGACATTCTCCAAATTGTAGATAATTTCAATGCAGTGCTCTAGTTAAGTATGTCCCTTAAAGACATACAACGTAAGACTTGATGGTTAAGTCGCTTGCAGACTTGACAGTTTGACCTTAAAGCAATGTAACGAACAAGTTTTTTTCAGTGTCGTTGTAGCTTAAGCCTGGATTGGATTTGTCCGTGCCGTATTCCACATTTCTTTTATCACATTTTTGCTTCACGATGTGTTCATCTCAACTAAGAAGCGTAGACTTCTGATTCCAAGACGTCGTTTAGCGACATTTCGAATTCAGTGACAAGATACTGCTTTTTTAAAAGCGTCGTATGGCAACTTTGCCGCCGATGTGTAATGTGAAAGCTTCCATTCTCATTGTTGGCATCTGCTGTCGTCGATGTAGGTCTCAACCGTATAGTGTGCAAGCGACCTTACGAAGTGGAAGAGGGAAGGCGAAAACTGGGGTTGACATGACTTTTGTCTTCCACGCCCAGACCGTTTTAATATATTTCCACAGATTTAACTGTAGCGTGTCTTTCATCTCGAATCACGTGACCTCTTTCTTTCTCAATCCGCGCGCCGAGTGCCACGGTCACGTTCTGTGCAGACGATGTAGCTTTTAAAGTGGTTGCCGGGAAGACACCAAAGGAAGGAAGGAAAGCGGGAGTGGGCTGGAGCTTTCATTAGACCTACTTAACAATGCTCCCCTTTTTTTTTTTGCCTGTCTGTCTCATTGGTGTCTTAGTCTTTTTAGTCCATATTTTACCATTCCCTAGAGTTATTGCATTTATTTTCAGGGTTCTCAAATAATTGAATGCATGGAACGTTCTAGTAAAAAAAAAACTTACTGTAAAATCAGCGTTTCTCAAACATTGTAACTCGACGCTTTCCCAGTTTAGTAGGGTTGTAAGGATGCGCTGTAAACAACACTAATGGGGTCATGAACGAAGCCCCGTCTCAAATAATTTTCATGTATTCTAATCTGAAGAAATGCCCAAAGTTCCTTTTTTTGAATAAAAGTCAAAGCACATGTAGATGGGGACGCCACCTGCCAGTACAAAAATGCCAGTAACATTCAAAGTACGTATTTATTACATGTAAGTCTAAATCTATATTGAACGCGATCGTCTTAAAATCATCTCCCCTTGCCGTCATGTAGCGGGCCCTGTACAAGTCAGGTCAAAGTAGTCAAAATAATAACTTTAGGAGAAGAAATTCAATTAGGCTTAGAAAGTGAAATAGAATCTAATAGGCAGAGAGTGTTTTTAATGTCTTTACAATAGAGCACGTATTTTAAAAAAAAAGTTTTTACAACTCATAATTTTTATTTTTAAAACACGGTTATAATGTCATTTTTACTTGCTTAATATTAGAACAAAGATTTAAAACTACATTAAGATACTACTGTTTTTCTTTTGTTACAGGAAAAGAAAAAAAAAACTTAACGTCTTCACCCCCTCCCCCCATTTTTCTAGCCTAAGTCTAGTGGGACGCGTCTCACAGTTTGAGAGTCGCTATGAGGCTAGAGCACTGTGCCCAACTTACTTTGATTACAGGGAGAGCTTTATATCTCAAATTTATAGAAGGGTTTTATATTTTCTCTCTTTATACCAACAATCTTTGAGACTTGACTGGACTGAACTAAATTCATTCTGTATTCTAATCGACTTAAAAATAAATTTTTTGATGTACCTATAAACTTATCATACATGCAAAATAAGAACTGTCACAGTGTTGTGCAAGGGTTATTAATTAGTTTAATAGATGTTATCAAAGCTCACCGATAGACTTGACAGAGACCAGACAAAGGTTAGGACAATGTCAGTTAGGTGTTTGTCTTGTAGAGAGACTGATATGTGGGTCGGGACAGACATTAGCAATGTTAGTTTAGGCGTAGGCTAGATACTCAGCCTATATAGAGTAGAGTTTGGGGCAATCGGGACACAACGCCATGTAGTTTTAGCAGGGGCGTGTGTCGTATGCTAGGCGTTTTCTGGTGAACGACACATACAGACATTGGGAGCAAGTCGCCGAGGTTGGCTCGCGATCTTGGCTCCAAGATGTGTGAGTTGTTTGCCAGAGACAACATGTAGGAACTTTAATTCTTAAGGACCAGGGTAAGAAGAAATGTTTTTATTAGTTATATATCTAGTATTAGATGTTAATTGATTATGAATAAATAGAATGGCGCTTTAGCTAGTTGTTAGCGATATTTTTGATTATTTGTCTATTTAGAGTGACAGTCTTGGCGACTGTCTGAGTCTTAGTGACATTCTGACGGTCAGAGACGGTAGATCTATATATGGTGTATCTTTGCCTGCTACTCAAGGGGATATCACTCTAGTATTGAGCGGACTGTGACGTTGGGTTCCAGGATCCGTGCAGAGACTAGAGAGAGAGAGAGAGAGAGAGAGAGAGACAAGAGAAATGGAAAGTTCATCGTGACCTACAGCCAAGCATCAATGTCTATGTGATTATTAAATTTTAATTCTAGAATCACATGTTATATGTAACTATAGTTGTTAATTAAATATTTATTTTTCATATGCAAATTTGTGTCCAGAGATCATGATTTATATCATTATTGAATATTGTGGTCTTTAATCCATAGTCATCTGTGATGTGTGTGTTTTATCAGCTAAATTACATCAGTAAGAATCACCCTAGACGTATAGCCATCAAGAGCTGATATCAAGATCTTGACAATTGGGGCCTCGTCTAAAGTTTTATTTTAATTTTCTACGACACTTTAATGATGTCTGGGGGCTAATGAATAACTGGGACCTGTTATTTTTCTTTAAGTGAAAATACTTTAGTTATACTTGATATAGTATTGACATTTATTTTTTTATCCATCATAGTATTGAGAAAATTGTATTTTGCTTGTAAAGGTTTGGACGAATATTCACTGCTTAGAATTAGCATTAAGTAGAGTTTCTGTTTACACTTTTACACTTGTTGTAATACCATGATTGTATTTTTCAAAATTTTTTTTTTCTACATTTTGTTTTCTGCCTATTTTTGTTGTGGTACAGGTGAATTGGCTGTTTGGCAGTGGACGTCACACATGATCTATTTTTAGACTGTCACTCCTGATTCCTGCGCCCATTGTCTTGGGGCCTTCGTGTATCCACGGTTTGAGGGTAACGTTGTTATCTTCAGCTCGTGTTTTTTCAATGTTTAGGTAAGCTGTATGATGTAGTGAGATAAGGTGTAAGTTTTCTTGTTTTTATTTTTGATAGGGAGCTTAGGGATTTCATAGAGGTGGGATAGAAAGAGGTGGACATTATTTTTAAAGCATAATTACTGCACTGGGCAGTGTTACATTTATACTGTGCTTATACTGTGTTTTTGCAGGCAGACAGGGGCGAGATATTGTTTGGAGAAGGTAGAAGGGGGTTGGACCTGTATGTTCGCGTTGGGTAAACGTATAGTGTCGTTGTCCTCAGTTATTTTTTTTTCTTGCTTTTTAGCTTGTTAAGCTTTGTAGATGGTTAGCCAGGTGAGCAGTACTGTTGGCCAGTTGTTTTTTTTGTTGCCATTTTGGTGTTTTGATAGGCGGGATAGGGGGTTTGAGAGACAGACAATGGCGTTGGGTCATGTAGTGTCTACCCCACCCATGTATTTTAGTAATGCCTATCAAACCTTGTAGTTGTTAATGGAAGTTTTGGAATTTCGTTTCCAGTGCCATGCCAGAGGGCAGGGACATTTGTTTTTCTTCTCCCTCTTAGTTGAGGTCGAGCGTTGATTTTTTTTACCTGGTGTGTCCTTGTTGTACGGATTCATGGTAGTTAAGTCACAGGGTGACGTAATGATTTTTTGTTGTTGCGGCAAGAGTTGTTTTTTTTTACAGTGGGTCTCGAGTTTTGTTGGGCCTGGTTTCAGTTTTTTGTATGCCGTCTATTTTTTTTGCTTGAACGTGTTGATGATAGTTGGCTATAGCTCTATATAGAATATCCGACATTAGGTATGTCGTGGATTTTTTTATTTCAGTGAGATGTTGCTGTGTTGACAGATCATCAGTTTATCAAGGTCATTTGATTAGTTTGTTCAACGTTTGATATTACTAAGATGTTAAAGTTTAGGCCTGACGAGCTTGAATTGGTATTGATTTTTTTTTTACATAGATTTTTTTTTGTTGGCAAATATTTGAGCTTTAGCTGAGTTATGGCGATTAATGTACACGCTATCTAGGTAGTTCAGAAAATTGACGTTTTAGGACATTTGTATCCAAGGTGGAACATGAGTTGTTTGTTGAAGAGTCAAGTGAGTCCTTCTAATGGAGGAGAGTGCATAACAGACACTGAAGTAAATGACAAAGCGTTGTTTTTTTTTCTACGACATGTGTGATGGACACTGGCAATGAGTACAGCCATTTTACAATTTCTATTCTATTATAGGGATGCTAATGAATTTTGTATTTTCATTTTATTATCATTATGTTTTAGTTACTTATATATTGAATTATACTGTTCTATATTTAGGTCGAAAATAAGATGCAAGTGGAGCTTGCAATCCGAAAAACTTTGTCCATGATTAGATGATATCATTTTTCTTACTTTTAGTTTTATATTAATTCGTGTTTTACTTGCACTCAAGATTTGATTGGCAGAATTGCATGTTCACTTTGATGTATATTTTTTTTGTAAATCTACTTGCAGAGATTCATGACTATATTATTTGATGTTTAAAGTTGAAGTTTGTGACAGTTGCAGTGCAGATATATGAGATGACGATGTTCACATGTTTGTTTTGATTTTTTTTTCTTCTTAATTACAACCACTTTGTTTATGATTTTATAATCTTATTCCAGTGTGCTACAGTTGCCTAAAGACTTTGGTTAGCAATGCTGCATGTGTTCTATAACATTATTTTTATGTCTCAATATAGTTCCAGAATTTGTTCTCCAAATGTGAGATGGTAGAGGCAGTTTAGTGAGTCGTATTAGTGTGACTTTGGTTGCAAATATTGCAACAAAAGTCAAAGGAGAAGGGGAAGATGTCACAGTGTTGTGCAAGGGTTATTAATTAGTTTAATAGATGTTATCAAAGCTCACCGATAGACTTGACAGAGACCAGACAAAGGTTAGGACAATGTCAGTTAGGTGTTTGTCTTGTAGAGAGACTGATATGTGGGTCGGGACAGACATTAGCAATGTTAGTTTAGGCGTAGGCTAGATACTCAGCCTATATAGAGTAGAGTTTGGGGCAATCGGGACACAACGCCATGTAGTTTTAGCAGGGGCGTGTGTCGTATGCTAGGCGTTTTCTGGTGAACGACACATACAGACATTGGGAGCAAGTCGCCGAGGTTGGCTCGCGATCTTGGCTCCAAGATGTGTGAGTTGTTTGCCAGAGACAACATGTAGGAACTTTAATTCTTAAGGACCAGGGTAAGAAGAAATGTTTTTATTAGTTATATATCTAGTATTAGATGTTAATTGATTATGAATAAATAGAATGGCGCTTTAGCTAGTTGTTAGCGATATTTTTGATTATTTGTCTATTTAGAGTGACAGTCTTGGCGACTGTCTGAGTCTTAGTGACATTCTGACGGTCAGAGACGGTAGATCTATATATGGTGTATCTTTGCCTGCTACTCAAGGGGATATCACTCTAGTATTGAGCGGACTGTGACGTTGGGTTCCAGGATCCGTGCAGAGACTAGAGAGAGAGAGAGAGAGAGAGAGAGAGACAAGAGAAATGGAAAGTTCATCGTGACCTACAGCCAAGCATCAATGTCTATGTGATTATTAAATTTTAATTCTAGAATCACATGTTATATGTAACTATAGTTGTTAATTAAATATTTATTTTTCATATGCAAATTTGTGTCCAGAGATCATGATTTATATCATTATTGAATATTGTGGTCTTTAATCCATAGTCATCTGTGATGTGTGTGTTTTATCAGCTAAATTACATCAGTAAGAATCACCCTAGACGTATAGCCATCAAGAGCTGATATCAAGATCTTGACAAGAACCACTGTAATTTTTTTTTCCCTTTTAATCATGGAATAAGCATCTATCCCGTATAAAAATCTACTATTCTTCATTTCACACAATTCTATAGTCAAGTTCCAGTTTGGCATATCGCAAACCGAGGACAAAAGACGTAATGGATGAAATAAGAACTGATGTTATTTTAATGTGCGCCCTACTTATCTTACGTAAGGTCGTCATTCTGGTGCAGCGGTAACGGATGTTAAGCACGTTGGAGTCTATTTTATTTCTTTAGTGTAGATAAATGTTATTTATATGTTTCTTTAAAGCCAAATAGACCCAATAAAGAATACAATCAGAACATATTAGAAAAGAGCATACACAGAAAGCCCCGAGAGTGCAATAACAAATGGCTACACAGGCCACTGCAGGGAGTAGATCGAAAGTGAACAGTGCCATGTTATTAGAATCAATAGAATTCTTAGTACATAAAGGTTATAATGTAAACAGAGTTCGACTTAGAATTGAATAAAATTTTTGTATTGAGATCTCTGAAGAGATGCGCAGAGAAAATATAAATCAAGAACAATTTGATTATTTGACATTTAAAGTTTACCGCGTCTAGTGGCAGAGTCAAGAGATTCCACTGCTCCTTATGTAATATTTTTTTTTTGGGGGGGGAGGCAGGATAATGGTCTTTTTGAGAACACTTGACTGAAAAAAAAAATACCATAGGTTCAATAACGTATCTGCACAGTTCTATGATTTGAAATTAAGGAAGTCAAAAATGGGCGGAAATACTTGTTTGAATGACATCAAAAGTGTGTTCCTATGGATCTAGTGTTGGAGACTGCGCACAGTCCGCTTGATTGGTCACGCGTGTTGATTCAATTAGTACACAACTTAACTAGACCAGACGCCTTACATACCAGTCTACAGTCTACACTAGCTACGTGAACTTTGAACAGCTATTTCTGAAGCTAGAGACCTACTTCACATATAATATATCTGATCTTTCTATTGGCTCAAATTGTTCATATTGGTGTAATGATATTATTATTTATAGTATTTTATTGCTCCCTCTCTTCTATAAGTCTTTGTAAGCATTACATTGCTTCTAATGAATGGCGGAACCAATTTTAACAATTCTTAGATTTTTGTTTTGTTTTGTTTTGTTTAACCAAGAGGCGCGGTGGCTGAGTGACTGATTTTCCGAATCGGGCGTTCCGGGTTTGAATCCTAGTGAAGACTGAGATTTTTTATTTTAATTTCGGGCGCCTCTGAGTCCACTCAGCTCTAATATTGTATATATATATATATATATATATATATATATATATATATATATATTATCGCCAATACACGAAATACTTCAACTAATAATGTAGTAATTTGTTAAAGACCAATACAATGTATGAAAAAATAAATGAACTTGTTATCGAGTGGAACTTTGCGGCTTTTTTTCGACGAAAGTCGTTATTGAGTTATTGATCTCGTTGAAATGTATTTCATGAATTAAAACACTTTCAAAACTAATTTAGGTTCTGATCCTTCATCGTTCACAGCCAATTCTTTATAAACTTTTTTTAAGAGCAGCTCCCCAATGCGATTCAAAACCATCAAAACCAAAAGAGATGAATATACCTCGTACAATGTAGACGTTACTTCAAAATAGAAGATAGGTGGGTCCCACATGTTCGGGAAGATATCTCTGGACTCCAACACAATTCCGAGCCTTCGAGCAAGATACAGGCTAATAATTCTTAACTATGACAGTGTTTCCAATAGTCAGATTTAAAGTATTGTTGTAACCCTGCCTTGCACCAGTGCATGAGATGCGCACTAGCGCACTGTTGAACGTAAACAGAAAGACACTAGAATGGAGAGAAGAACAGTGCATCAGGGATTGTGAAGAGTCTGAATGTTTGGGAAACTAAGAGGCCAACGTTTGTGCTGCCTGAAGGTTGTAGTAGGGACCTGGAGCGAAGCAGGGAAGGCTGTGGTTGGTCCACATTTGGGTCAAGTAGCAAAGGACTGGTATACTTAGTAGTAAGACTCTGAGGAAGCTGAAGGATGTTATGTGTTTACCCTAGTGAATTAAAAACAACTATTTATTTCCTGTTAAACTGTGTTGAGTTGCCTGCCTTTTCGTTGAGTGCCTAACCTAGAGTTACAACAGTATTTTTTTTTGTTTGCTGCTGTAAATGGTCCAATAAATAAAGGTAATAGTTGTTGACCAGTTGAAATGTGGATATCTTTTTTATAAATTCTCCTTTATGTATACCCCTGGGCAGTAGCCACTCCTTGTTCCCACCACATATATATATATATGTCCCATTTCTGTTTTCTGGTGTTTTCACGTTTGACGTCACTCTAACATTAAACGAAGTCGACAAAAAGCGGACAGCTGAAACTGAAGGCACATAAAGCAGCGTACATCGTACAGCAGTCGCTACACGAATAATAACAACATAACAACATAGACCATCTTAACTTAGTTCTTTTAAGCCTCCATTAAAGAGAGGAGTCGTTCAGAACTCTTTCTGTGAATGAGGTTTACAAAAAAAAAACATTCAGTTATACAAAGGGATACACCTGGACTTATATAAAGTACATGGTTTTATAGTGTTACTTCAACTAGTAACTAACTGCGCACGCACGCACTCACGAACACAAACTCCATAACAAATGCGATACATCGTTTTAATTTTCTAAAATGTATGATGTCGGATTAACGTCTAAAGATACCCCCCCCCCTCCACTCCTCCCATTGTATGTGCTTGTATATTCATGTTTTGGTCGTTACTACAAGGACATTGGATTAGTTTTGAGGGTTACAAGATACTAGACACTCTGTTGACTTCATTGGAGCGAATGAACTACTAGGACTCAGGTTTAACTTTGATTACTAAAAGATGTTTTGCTGAAGTTAAAATACACACATGAGTCTCGTTGCTTACTGCATGCCAAGAAATGAAACTCTGAAACTTCCTGTCTTGGGAAGCAGAAAAGATTCTAATACAAAAGAAGGCAACAATATTTTTTTTACCGACTTGTGTGTTTGTATATATATATATATATGTTACTGCAAAACGCATGAGTAGCGACGATGACCGGCTAAATCGTGAATCGAGTTTATATATATATGTGGATGTAATGAACGGGACCTCAAATCAGTGAACATTGATACTGACCATTGGGAAGACATAGCCCTAGACCGCACTAGATGGAGAGAGACGGTGACCAAGAAAGCTGTAGACAGTGAAAAATTTTAGGCCTCAGCTCTGGAAGAAAAACGTGCCGTGTGAAAAATTGCTAGCTCTTCTACCACCAAAGCGAGCTCCTACTTAACCTGCGATATTTGTGGACGGGAGTGTCTCTCCAAAATAGGGCTCCACAGTCACATGAGAAAGTGTTCGAGATGAGCCATAGTCGTTCTACGATTGAAAGAGGCCAACACGATATAGATTCTAATATATATTTACAATAAAAAGGATTTGACTGGTCTTTCTTTACCACACTTGAAACAGTAGATGACTTAAACAGATGATATCAAGTTGTACAAGCGTCAGTATTAGTAAACAATCTCCCTCTATTTGGTTGTGGATTCGGAATGAAACCCAACAGCACGTGTGTATAGGTGACAGGGAGACTCCGCTTTATGTTTGAGGTGTTTTTAATGTGTTTATTTGTACATAATGATTAGATAGTAGGTAGTTGCTAATTAGAAAAAGTACATACACAAATAAGATAACATGTATATTCCAACTAACTGGCAAATATAGAATAATCAGCTAATGAATATTAATGTAGTAATTGACAGGTTATATTTCGATGCTTAAGGCATCAAAATGTCTGAATCAGGCCCTTGACAGGAACTTTTTCTATACCTTGCCCCCATACATCCTGCTCGTTTAAAATTGGTTTTTCGGTGAGAGGAGATATGACTGAAATTTACCCTCCTTCCCCCCCCCCCCCAACACCTCCTCGTTCCCTCTCTTTCCTATCTCGTGCTTACGTTCATTCAACCAAGCGTGACGCTTGTGTTGTTGATCTTTTATTGGAGTTGTCTGTCTTAGCTTTATCTTTTATTGGAGTTGTCTGTCTTAGCTAAATGCAAACATAGTTTTTTTTTGTATGTCAATACTTCTGACAAAACTGTAAGTCTGATGTAGTTCAAGGACGCATCTAATGTAGACACGATGATGTGCACAATGAAACATTTGACATAAAACTTGACGGTTTTGGTCATGTATTACATCTTGGCATCGAATTAATGGATTCTTTCTTTGACAAGTAAACCTACATTGAGACACTGATCCTCAAACTACGGCCTGCGGGCTATATCATGACGGTATTGTGTAGCTATCCAGCTCTCAAAACCTATGTTTACAGCGCAGAATGAAGCCTCAGAGGCTCGTTGCCATTGGAATTGACGATTTTAGGTGATTAGAGTAACACATTTAGTAAAATCATTAAATTTAGAAACCCATCAGGATAGAAGACTTAAATGTAAAGTAGCAATTATACATCAAACACTCTTGAAATACAAAGACCCTAATAAAATACTCAGAAAGACACAAAGATAAAGGTAAATTTGTCATTCCACATGCTTGGACTAATTAGTACAAATGCTCATTTTTCCCTAGTGCTATTAGAGCATTGAATGGGTAGCCTGACCCAGTCAGTAAATCCAATGACTTGGCAGAATTTAAGTCATTGGTTAACATGCGTGACTAGATGCATGACGCGTAGGACGTAACCATCTTCTTTTTTGAAGTAACGTCTGTATTTTATAAGATAAGATTTCAATAACATCTAAAACGATATGTTCTTTTTTCTTCTACACTACTATTATTTTATATACTCCCAAGACACACATACATCTGTACATCTATCTTCCTATACGTACTTGACATTCTCGTTGTATTCCCTCAAGCACTCGATCACGAGCCTAGAAGCTCAGACATTGGTTCTCTTAGATGGAAGCGCTTGAACTAATCTCTTCCAAAACAATCTGAACTCAATCTCTTTACCAAGCACTTCACACATTTCTCAATTAAGTAAAAACCAACAGAGGGTGGAGGGATGATATCCCTAGCTAACTCCTTTATGAAATCTCTTGTATCTAAGTCTACTTGTGTCAATCAAAGTAAGTCAACACTTTCATTGACTTTTCCCATTCACTTTTCTTTTCTTTTTTGAAAGAAAAAGGAGGCCCCATGTCAATTTCTTATTATAACTAAAGTTTGAAACTTTCATAACCAGAGAATTTCCTTTTGTTAACTTTAAGCACTGTTTATTTAATTTATGCAATGCAACGTCCTATGCCTATTTCTTGCTGATACCATTCCCCCCCCCCACACACACATAAATATCTGCACACAATGTCACACTGTGTCACATCCCTCACACACACACACACGCAGTCGAATTTCACACCCGTGGAGAAGGTTATTACTTTGAAATCTCACTCAGGGCTTGAAAGGGGTCGAGACAACCACGACGTCACAACCGTGGTTGTCGCCAAGTGGTGACGTGCCGGTTGAATGATTTTATGTGCGCCCCCAGGGAGGTCCTCCCTTGTTTAGTGTACAGACTTTATGAATGAAAGATAGCGTTGTCAATGAAAGGTATACTCCACATAGACAGATACAGTGTAGCCTCTTTTAGTATCTCTTTTTTTTCTTTTTAGCCGTTACAATTGTCTTACTATTTATCTAAATATACTTGAAATCAATGTCACAAAAGACCAGGGCGTCAGAGCATCTGAAAGTTGAAAGGTCTTAAAGTTATATGTTATATGTAGCTGTCAAGTAACAAAAAAGTCTTCTTTCTCTATGTTAGACACAATGCAATCGTTGACCGCTCTCAATTCTAAAAAGACTATAACTCATCTTCAAGAGCAACCCCTTTTAGAGCTAAGGAGCCCAATTTTATACATGCATTCTCTCAAGCCTGCATTAGATGTTCAAGTCACGCCTGACTTTATGTGCGTTTTTCAGTGTCGACTATCGCTGTGTATAACATGTTTTTATTCTCGAAACTCTCCAGATCGTGAGGTCTACGTCTTTCCAAGCTTTGACAACCTTCAACAACTTTACCTCCATTTAGATTGCATTCAAATAACGGAGATGGGGGTGAGCAGCAATATGTATACCTGTTGCAAGTTGAATATTGTTACAATGAAATAAAATGCTTCATATAGGTTTCTAGCCCACATCAGTATGTCTGAAAACCATCGATAGAAGGATGAACTAGCTTTAAAAAAAGAGAAGGTAACTTGCAAAGCTAATGAGTTAGAAAATGGAACCCTTAAAGTTAAAGAGTTAGAAAATGGTTGTGGTGCTGGAAGGGGTGAGGGCCCAATGCGGGCCTACCATTGAAGGACAAAAAAACCTAACCAAACAAATACCCATTAGCCGTAGCCAAGCGTGCGTATCAGATAGTGTAACAAATATCAGATAGTGTAACAAATATTCTTGCTTCTGACCAATACTGTTCCCAATGTTTACATAATATTCATAAATAGATCTAAGAGAGTTCCTTATACTGGCCCATCTTTTATCGCCTCATATTTGATATTAATTTTATTTTATTTTTCATTGCTACGTTTCGTTTTTTTTTTTGTTCGTTTTCATTCAAAATCAAATGTAAGCTTGCATTTTAAATAACTGTACTTTACTTTTATATCAGTTGTACCATATCTGTCTTTCTGGTGACAGTAGAGTCTACCATTCTGTTAAAATGAAGGAAAAAAAAACACCTAAAGTACGTGTGGTAGGGGGAGGGGCTCCTCTAACACATGGAAACTTTAAACTGGTGTATCCAACTTGCGATGAATGAAAAACGATGTAATTACATCCTTCACGAAGCAGTGTAAGGGCCCAGGTCCTGCTTCAGTTTTGGGCTATCTCCTGGCATGAATAATTGCGTTATTTGATAGGGGTGTGTGTTAAATGATGCATAGCTAGTATAGGCCATGTGTAGCAATGACATAATGCAACTTAAGACTACTATAAAAGTATACTATTTTTTTCAAACATTTTGTCATCAATTTCCCTTCTGTTATATTTATTTCCAGCGATCCATTTCACGCTAGACATATGAGCAAATAATATTCTGGAGACCCTAAACACATTGTAAATATGTCATCCATAGTGTGATGTGGCCAGCACAACAGCCAACCACCCTTATTTTTCCCCAACTTATGTCTGGTAACCAATAGAGCTGGGTGGACTCAGAAGCGTCCAAAAGATCCAGAAATATAAAATCCCAGTCATCACCAGGAGATTCGAAACCGAGACCCCTTGGTTCGGAAATTAAACGCTTTTTCACCCAACCACCACGACTTCTTAACCAGATAACCTTTACATTTTCTACCGCATAGGTTGCAAGGTCTGAAAGGGGACCTTTTTTGCTATATTACTCAACACGTTGTTACCTTGGTACACCGTTCACTTTTTGTATACCACAGTCTCCACAATAATTCCCTGAAACAATTTCCATATTTCTTCTCTTTAGAGTTTCTCTTTTTATCTTACCTTATCTTATGTAACACAGACGTTACTTCAATAAAGATGATATAGTCATGCTTATTAATCAATGACCTTTATTCTATATCCACAGTTTAAGTATATACTAACATAGTTCGTGCCTTTTCTAAGGTTACTACACTTACACTTCAGACTAGATGGACAAAGTAATGGCAGTTTTGGGCTCTGCAGATCGATTGTCACTGTAGACACAAACAAATTGTATTCACAAGAACGAGCCCAATAGAAACGATATATTGTCTGAAACTTACACTAAGGATCCAAAAAGAGTTAGATAGCGAAAGGAGGAACCTATTCACGTAAACCTACATATGGTAAGGCCAGTTGTTTGATGCTTTGACAAGGGACTCTGTGTACGATACGTACATGGGTGTAGATCTCATGCATAGTTCATACTGGCGCAGGGTGTGTCACATAAATGTTTTTATAATGAAAGAAAATGTTCTGTAATTGGTAGACGGACAGACATAAAAACAACAAAAACATAAAAAATATTTTAAAAAAAAAGCTTGTATCAGTCATGTAATTAAATTTGTAATAGATGAACTACAATATTAAATCTGCGCCATTAGAAAGATTTTTACCAAATATTTTGTTTAACGCAATTTCATGCTTTCAACTTGATCAAAAACGCTATGATCCTATCACTTGTCTGGACCAGTTGGAAATAGGTGGGGAGGGGGAGAAAGAAGGGGATATCCTGGTGATCGCTTTCTAAAAGCATTTTTTTGAAAAATTTGATTGACTTGAATTCGAACTCAAAAGCTAAAGCCTCCTCAGCCTCCAGTAGAGTAACTAATGTTCTGGGGAAATGTTTATTTAAAAAAAAGTTCTTATCTATTGGTAGTTTCAAATTTTTCTCTCTACAAGGTATAAAGGGAACTAATTCAACTTATACCAAGCTTATCTATCAAGTACAATTTCTTTCCCTTGTTCGAAATTCCAAAGAAAATAATTAATTAGTAAATAGTTAATTAACTAATTGTTTTTTTTTTTAAATTGATTCTTGTTTTGTCAGATAAAAGAACACATTTTGCTAAAAAATTCAGCTAGATCCGAGATTCGGTGTGGGAGAAATAACGTGTACAAACTTTTGACCAGACAGACAGAGTGAGTTGAAATAAGCTTTGTAAAAAATAGTATAAATGCAATGAAAATTGTATAACATTTTTTAAGTATACATGTAAAAAAATATTACCTCTGTGCTGAATAATATGCCAACGTTCGTCAGACAGAAATTATTAATCAACTGTACACAAATGTCGTGGTATTTATAGCGCTATTTGACATTTTAGATCAGTACTCTCAAGTAAAGCTTTTATCATATACACTTGTCACGATTCAAACGGAAGCAATTGACTATATAATCTAGTAAATGTCCGGCTTTTTTTTTTGTTTTTTGAGATTATTATTAGAATAACCAAACATGATCCCACGATTTAAAGCTAGCCGGAAGTAGATTCACATATCTCGTCTGCTGTAGATGAAAGAATGGCGTTGTATTAGTTCCGCACGCGATTATGAATGAGACAGCGAAAAGGTTAGCTTCAGTATAACAAACAGATCCAATTTAAAAACAAAGGGCTAAAAACAGAGCAGGCACACATTAAACTCAAGTTCAAATGACACATTACAATGACATTAAACTCAAGTTCAAATGACACATTACAATGACATTAAACTCAAGTTCAAATGACACATTACAATGACATTAAACTCAAGTTCAAATGACACATTACAATGGCATTAAACTCAAGTTCAAATGACATATTACTAATACATTAAACTGCTGCTTTTCAGACAAACTAGTTTGATGGCAATGAGCAGACGAAAGTATGAAGGGCAAAGAAACTAGTTCACAGTCTTGTACAATAAACAGAAGAGAGATTCCCTTCGAACACACACACACACGAACACATACACTTTACGCACACATATCAACACACAGCCATCTTTAGCTTTTGTTTACAAAAATGTCGACATTGCTTTGATATGGTCTCTGAGATTTCCAGACTGTAGTCGAACACTTCAGGTCGCTCTGATGCACAATTTCCCTTGAAGTGGCTGTATGATTGGTTATACTATGGTTTTTAAAAAAGGCATCTGTCTAGACAATGCTGAGCTTGTAAAAGGCATCTGTCTAGACAATGCTGAGCTTGTAAAAGGCGTCTGTCTAGACAACGCTGTTTTTTTTTAATGTTATTTTCTTTTTTTTCTGCCAGCTTTTTCGACGAGTTCTTCAGAGTGTGCCTTGAATTCGATTTCTGTCCAGCACAATAGAGCAGACGATATAAAGTTGTTCAGAAATTAATTGATAAAGAGACAGGGTAACATGAGAAAAGTTGAAAAATTGTCTTTATATGTTACAGTGAGCAACCTTTTTATTAAGAAAAAAATATATAATAAAATATTTTATTTTTTTGGCCAGATACATTGATACACACTTTTAAGGCCAACAAAATTGTGCTCAATAGAAAACAGTTTTTTTTATGACTAGTAGCTTTATCAAATTACGTTAAATCATTCAAAGTGTTAAACTGAACCAAGAACATATAGAAAAAAAAAGAGATAAAAGGTGAGCCCTAAGTTTTTGAAATTAGGATTATAGTTGCTACCTTAATAACTAACGAATATTTGACACACACACAAAAATAAAAAAATACCATTGTCTGGCAACTATTTATCCTGCTACTGCTTCTCTTGTATATGTGATATTTCTGAAATAAAACAATTTTAAATATGGCTGTGGGAAAGACTGGGATCTACAGACTTCTTCGGAAGCCAGTCTAAGAGATGGAAACTCCACTATAAGACCTACATCTGTTTATTGTTCGCAGCCATCAAATATTTTTGTTGTCATCGTGATAGAAATTCATTACTTAAGAGTGTCATTTGTCTGCTCAAGCCAATGATCATTAAAACTAGTCAGCCAAGGCTGGGGTGATTTCAAAATTTTATATTTACATAAAATGTTGCACTTATTAATTTTCATACTCAAACAAAAGCCTTTTAAAAAACCTTTTATCAAGTTACTCTGTCTGTCTGGTAAAAAGTTTGTATATGTTATTTTTCCCGCGCAAAGACTTAAATCAAGCTAAATTTTCAAAAATTATTTCTTTTAACTGGTAACACAAGAATCAATAAAAAATGTTAACCAATTAGTTAATTGATTATTGGAAATACATTATTTTGTTAGGTATCTTGATCAAGGTAAAGAAATTGTAATTGGTTAAAGTGGTGGCATAAGCTGAATTAGTCACCCTAACAGTTCGTCGTCTGAGTCTTAGTGAACACAAACCTGAAAAGTAGGACGAAACTTCTTAAACAATAGATAACTATACAATGTTCCATGTTCATAAGCTCTCCACTACAGAGTGGTTACCGTGTTGGCTTGAGAAGCCTGAGAAGGCTTAAGCCAAGAGTTGAAATTTCACGCTTTTTTTCTAACCTACATCTATTACAACTTAAATTACATGACTGATCCAATCTAATTGATACAAGTACGCTTAATATATATATATATATATATATATTTAAATGTATTTTTTTTATTTTTCTTAGTATTATAAATTTCCAACAATAGACGTGATTTCATTTAAAATACGAGGCAAGAAGCAGATCATAATATGTAGAACAAACTTGAACAAGCGAGAGTAAAGATCTGTGTGAGAGTACAGTACTTTCTTTCTATTGCAAGACTATTGGAGCTTTGAACGATAAACTACTCAATGTGAAGGACGCAAAGGTGAACTTCAATCTTGCCAACTAAACAGAAGCTACAAATGGAATCTAGTTCTGCAGTAATTTATAGTTGGAATAAGTAATCCTATACATTTAATAAATCATGGCTTATCTGCACTTGGCTCTAGTTTGTACACAGGATACACCAAAAGAAAAAAAAAAAGCTAAATATAGTTTTCCGCCATTAATAAAAATTAAGTATTTCAAGTTTTTGAAAAGTTTTAGCAGTGAATCAAATTGTTTTGGAAATTTGAGACTTATCTGCAGAGCTCATTCTAAACGTACGGGACATGGCTTGGAAGAAAAGAACGTAGTGCATGGCTTGCAAGATGGAACACTTCATGAAATGTAACAACATCCCCAAGCAGCTTCCATGAGTCTGTTACAAGTGCAGCTGTTAGAAGAGAAGTACTGCAAGACAGATCTTAGAAGTCCCCAAGCAGCTTCCATGAGCCTGTTACAAGTGCAGCTGTTAGAAGAGAAGTACTGCGAGACAGATCTTAGAAGTCCCCAAGCAGCTTCCATGAGTCTAGTACAAGTGCAGCTGATAGATGAGGAGAAGTACTGCGAGACAGATCTTAGGAGTCTCCAAGCAGCTTCCATGAGTCTAGTACAAGTGCAGCTGATAGAAGAGGAGAAGTACTGCGAGACAGATCTTAGAAGTCCCCAAGCAGCTTCCATGAGTCTAGTACAAGTGCAGCTGATAGATGAGGAGAAGTACTGCGAGACAGATCTTAGGAGTCCCCAAGCAGCTTCCATGAGTCTAGTACAAGTGCAGCTGATAGAAGAGGAGAAGTACTGCGAGACAGATCTTAGGAGTCCCCATGCAGCTTCCATGAGCCTGTTACAAGTGCAGCTGTTAGAAGAGAAGTACTGCGAGACAGATCTTAGGAGTCCCCAAGCAGCTTCCATGAGTCTAGTACAAGTGCAGCTGATAGATGAGGAGAAGTACTGCGAGACAGATCTTAGGAGTCCCCAAGCAGCTTCCATGAGTCTAGTACAAGTGCAGCTGATAGATGAGGAGAAGTACTGCGAGACAGATCTTAGGAGTCCCCAAGCAGCTTCCATGAGTCTAGTACAAGTGCAGCTGATAGAAGAGGAGAAGTACTGCGAGACAGATCTTAGAAGTCCCCAAGCAGCTTCCATGAGCCTGTTACAAGTGCAGCTGTTAGAAGAGAAGTACTGCGAGACAGATCTTAGGAGTCCTCAAGCAGCTTCCATGAGTCTAGTACAAGTGCAGCTGTTAGATGAGGAGAAGTACTGCGAGACAGATATTAGAAGTCCCCAAGCAGCTTCCATGAGTCTAGTACAAGTGCAGCTGTTAGATGAGGAGAAGTACTGCGAGACAGATCTTAGGAGTCCCCAAGCAGCTTCCATGAGTCTAGTACAAGTGCAGCTGATAGAAGAGGAGAAGTACTGCGAGACAGATCTTAGGAGTCCCCAAGCAGCTTCCATGAGTATGTTACAAGTGCAGCTGATAGATGAGGAGAAGTACTGCGAGAAAGATCTTAGGAGTCCCCAAGCAGCTTCCATGAGTCTGTTACAAGTGCAGCTGATAGATGAGGAGAAGTACTGCGAGACAGATCTTAGGAGTCCCCAAGCAGCTTCCATGAGTCTAGTACAAGTGCAGCTGATAGAAGAGGAGAAGTACTGCGAGACAGATCTTAGGAGTCCCCAAGCAGCTTCCATGAGTCTAGTACAAGTGCAGCTGATAGAAGAGGAGAAGTACTGCGAGACAGATCTTAGGAGTCCCCAAGCAGCTTCCATGAGTCTGTTACAAGTGCAGCTGATAGATGAGGAGAAGTACTGCGAGACAGATCTTAGGAGTCCCCAAGCAGCTTCCATGAGTCTAGTACAAGTGCAGCTGATAGAAGAGGAGAAGTACTGCGAGACAGATCTTAGGAGTCCCCAAGCAGCTTCCATGAGTCTAGTACAAGTGCAGCTGATAGAAGAGGAGAAGTACTGCGAGACAGATCTTAGGAGTCCCCAAGCAGCTTCCATGAGTCTAGTACAAGTGCAGCTGATAGAAGAGGAGAAGTACTGCGAGACAGATATTAGAAGTCCCCAAGCAGCTTCCATGAGTCTGTTACAAGTGCAGCTGTTAGATGAGGAGAAGTACTGCGAGACAGATCTTAGAAGTCCCCAAGTAGCTTCCATGAGTCTAGTACAAGTGCAGCTGATAGAAGAGGAGAAGTACTGCGAGACAGATCTTAGGAGTCCCCAAGCAGCTTCCATGAGTCTAGTACAAGTGCAGCTGTTAGATGAGGAGAAGTACTGCGAGACAGATATTAGAAGTCCCCAAGCAGCTTCCATGAGTCTGTTACAAGTGCAGCTGTTAGATGAGGAGAAGTACTGCGAGACAGATCTTAGAAGTCCCCAAGTAGCTTCCATGAGTCTAGTACAAGTGCAGCTGATAGAAGAGGAGAAGTACTGCGAGACAGATCTTAGGAGTTGGAAACATATTTTGGTCTCAATATTATTTTTATGTGAAACTCTGGAGAAAAGTTCAACGAGATTTCTTTCCGAACGAGGAGGTGTGGTTATTTACCACTATATAGCTTTACAAACTGGTTTATCTCTTTTGATCTAACATACTTTTTTTTATTCAAAAAAGGAAGACAGGTCTCTCAATGATTTCATTTGCTTATGTAATACTTTTGAAATGACGCATGGCTGCCTGGTCGTGCGGTTTGCGCGCTGGACTGTCGTTCAGATTCAAACCCTGCCCGCTCCCATCCTCCGTCGTCCTGCGGGAGGTTTGGACTAGGAAGTAATTATCTTCAACTCTGAAGGAACATCCGAAACATGTAAAACATTTTACAAACATGCATCTTTCTTTTCCCCCACTTATTTTGTTTCCTCCAATAAATGATCATGTCTGTGTGCCAGTGTTTAATTACAAATACACACAAATCAAATGTTTGTATATTTTCTCAGAAACGAAAAGTGGTATAATTATTCCGTCACAAGTTGACTATCAGTTTTTAGCCGCTGAATTATTTATCAGCGTTTCTATATTTCAACTCGACACTTAGTTTACACTTCCTGGGTAGGTCCAAACCCAGTGGAAAAGTACGTAGATATATATCAAATCATGTGCCAGGAAAATCCACATAAATATCCGGAACATATATGAACATTGCAATGATGAATACATTTTTTTTTATAGTTTATTCATTTTCTTTATTAGAACTTGTTGTGATGGATACACAATATATAGTTTATTGTGGTCTGTCAAAGTTTCTTAGTGAACCGTTGACGTCTGGTTCTCTTTAGTATCAACTAAATTTTTAATTTCATGTTTTTAGTGACCCCCTAAAAGGGGATAAGTCGCTATTAGTTTTGTGTGGCCTGTCTGTCCGTCTGTCCGTCCTTCCGTCCGTCCGTCCCGATTATATCTCAGGAACTAGAAGAGAAAATGAAAATAGGACATCATGATATTTTAGATCATTCAAAGTTCTGATGCAACGGCTGCTTTTTTTTTCCGCAAGGGTTAGGGTTAGGGTTAAAATTATCTTTTCAAGCAGATTAAAAAAAAAACAAAAAACAACTTTTCAATGCAAAACTTCAGGGGAGGTCATCATCATCATCATCCAACTCCATTAGAGTGAGGGCTTGAGAGGCTCAAATCCTCTCTTGCAAAAGCCCTGGACAGAAACCCTGCTGTCTTGCGTAGTGCATAAATGTCGCCATACAGGTCGAGAATTTTTAGTTTCCCAGATCTGTCGAGACGGAGATCAGACAATAAGGCAATAACTTCTGACAGCTTAGGGGTGCAGATTTATTTATTATGTAAACAAAAGTATCACATTAAGAAATGAATCGGATGCTTACGAACAGCTATTGATAACGGCATTACCCAGTAATAAAAGGCCTACTATTCATGATTATAACATTGGCCTAGGTCTAGTAATTTTAAGCTGAAACTTGTAAATTCATACGAGTTCTAGTCTAGATATAGTAGATTCTATATCAAGATTCTATATCGTTGTAGATCTAGATCTAGAATTAGATCTATACTTAGATCTAGAACTAGACTTACATCTTATTCTAGACTAGACTTAGATCTTTTTCTAGATCTAGATTTAGATTTAGCTCTTGACCTAGACTTAGATCTTCAATCTAGATGTAGATCTAAAACTAGGTCTAGATCTAGCTAGATCTATGTCTAGTTTGTATGACAAATGACAAAGGAGATATTAATTTTTATTTTGCAAGGGGAATGTCTGGTCCAAGAAGACCTACTCCAAGTCTTTCAAGTCATTTCTAGCTAGCTCACTACCTTACTAAAATAGGTCAATATTTTTTTTTTCATATTGCCAATTTATCTAATTTTCTCTTTATTACATGTAACATGTTATTAATTTTGAATGTATGGATAAGGTTAATAATTATTATTTTAAAAAATATAATTGTACGCTAAATGAATAAATGTAGATGTTGTGGCTAAGTAGTAAAGCACTTGGAACCAGAAGTCCAGTGTTCGAATCCTGGTGAAGACTCTAGGTAGACCACTTCGGGGGGGGGGGCGATTTTGAGTTTGTGTTGCCACACAAACTGTCTTTGTAACCTTGTTTAATTAATTATTTTTGTACAAGACTTCTTTTTTAAATAGCACTTCTTTCACATGTAATTGTAATGACTTTATATACAAAAAGTGTAAAGGTGTTTGGACCCGTTTCTCTATAAAACTGAAATCAATAAAATTCTTTGTCATTTTTTTTCCGGGATTACCCGGCCCAGAACAATAAGGGCAACAATGTCAGGTAAGCAAACAAGAAACATCTGGAAATGCCAGAATATAATAAAATATTTCTGCCACTCCCCCTCCCCAAATCGCTTAGTAAAAAAAAAAAAGTATAACAATAGATGTTTTTTTTTTAGCTTTGCTAAGGTTCTCTGTTCAATGGAAACTATTTTTAGATGACCCAATTAGAAGAACACTCTAAGTTGCTGGAAAGTTATTAACTTAAAAAAAAAGAGTTTACATATGTTATTGAATTTTTTACTTCTTTTTAACAGTTGATGCATGCTTTTGAGGTAAAGGGTAGATATAAAATTAGAATAGATAGAACTGGTTTATATAGCAAAAAGATTAATCTATAGAAGTGTGGTGTCACTAGGGTCAGTGTCCCTCTGAGCGGTCGGCTCATGCTTTCTTTTGACACTTTAAAATTTCGTTTTGTATGACAATTTATAAATATTTATTGAACGCATTGAAATATAAACTTATTAAAATTAGAAAGTCTTATCATATGATTGTTTTTATATTAAACATTAATGAGCTTCTTATGCAACCTATTGTACATTATTATACTAGGTTTGCTACTTTCGCAAAATAAATTAAATGGTAAACAATATTTGTTTGTAGACATAACATTTAAAAGCGTGCAAGAACTAGTCAAAGGCTATTTAAAAGTTTAAACATTCTTTTCTGGATTTCAAACTTGTTTCTAATTCTTTTTTTTTTAATTGAAATTATATGCGTTTTTTATTCCAGTTGAGTCTTCTCAATAAAATTTTACACGAACGTATCATACTTTTGGTCACCACTTTGTTAAAATATAATCCTTTAGTTTGAAATCACTCTTGTGTATTGTCAACTCCCAGTCTACTTGCCCAAAAGAAAGTAAGGCAAAGCAAACAACGCTAAAATTGCAGACAGCTTGCAAAAGTCCTTAGGCTGCACTTTTAGTGAGCGAAAAAAAGTATTTCAAACATATATAAAAAAAAGTTTACACAAGAAATATTTTCTTAAAAAGATTGTTCATCATACAGATGAAATTAATTGTCTACACATCCATTAAAAATAAACTTTTCTGTTGGTTCTTAAAATTGCATGTGCTTCTCCATAGCTTTCCTACGTGGCTACACTGTCACTTTATAAAGTCCAGCACAGCCCTTTTCATGTTGTTTAGGATTTCAGAACTCATCAGCGTTTTTCCTTTTAAAATCTTATACTTCGTACATCTGATTAGTTTGTGCTATGCCAGATGTGCTGTCAAACAAGATGCATGGGAGACATTTTGTCTCTGACGTGTTTATAGTTTATCTGGTTTGATAAAAGAAAACACACTTTATGATTTTCGCTTTTTCAACGTTTTTCCCCTCTGATACCACTTCCAACCGAATTATAGATTGACTCATTGCAGCTTTTCATCCATGTAGATGTGTTGTTTTCTTTACAAAGCTTAAATCTGCAATATTTTACTTATTTTTTAATGAGATGTTAATTCACATGGTGGCCTACTATTTAATTATTCCAGTAGTTCGAGGAACACCTATTCAGGCCTCGCGGAACACTATGGCTCCGCGAAACAATTAGTTTGGGAAACACTGCTGTAGACAACTGATTCTACAACGCATGCAATACAAGCTCATCTTTCCGTTATGTCATTACCCCTAGAAGTCTCAAATACTTCTTGTATACTTTCTAAACTTAACATGTGAGATTTCGGTAATACTTAATGTTGTCCTTTGATAGACAATGACAAAGGTTGACCTGCTGATATACACCTCTTGCCAGAACTCCAATAGTTTCCATAACAACAGTTCTGCTGGTGATACGGTGTAAAGGTTTTGAGCATTATGATTGAATTTTAACTAAAATTATTTGTAACAGCAAAAAAAAAAAGGGCTATGTATATCTGTTCATAGTGTATATCTAACCACTAAGAATTATATTTTTTTATCTCACCTGGGTATCATCCCTGGTGGTTGATACTCGGTGCGGTCCTAACCCCCATCCAAACTAATGACGCCACTGCTATACAGTTCATATTTTAGTAGATGTCTATACATCTAAAGCTAAGCTACTCTGTGTGTTTAAATTGTAGTCCAATCAGGTTAAGGAGCAGGAGAATTCCTATGTCGTTAGAAAACTGAAATACCGTTGAGTAGGGATAGATAAAGAAATAGTGTTAGAGATAAGACAGTGCTTTTTTTTTTTTAACAATATAGATGCCGTACTCAGTGATGGATCGCCTAACTTTTAACTACTAATAAATTAATAACAAACATTAAAATACAAAAAGTAATAATTTTTTCTCCACATTGAAAAAGATGCCGGTACACCGTACCGGTGAGTACCGTCACAAAAAAAAACAACAACAACACTGGAGATAGATATCCTCTTTAAAAAAATATATTTGCGCTTGTAAATAATGGTAACCGTCTTTTGAAAATTCCTTTGACCTATTTATCAGCAAGAGAAACATATCTTTTTGTAACATAATCCCTTTTGTGGCGACCCCCCCCCCCCTTTTTTTTTTATTTCGGTGACAATCCTAGTAGAAACACGTGACTTTTTAATTCTTAAATTCATAGTTTTTGCATGCTCTATTGATTTCTTAATGCTTAAAAGATTCTGTAGTGAACTTAAATAAATGTGCTGACCTGATAAAAAAAAACATATTTCTTTAAAGATTTTTTTTTTTATTTTAGACACCCATTCACTATAAAGTTGAGAATGTTAATACATTGACAGTAAGACAAATAACTTTGCTGGTAGCTAACCTTCATGATTTAAAGTTTAAAGGATCTCGCGAAATTATGTACACTTAATTTCTGTCGCAAACAATTTTACGAGGATGATGTGCGCCCATGAGAACGGTATTCATCGTTTCAGCCCCTAGTTACTCTATTGCAGTGATTCCCAAAGTGGTCTATATAGACCCCCAGGGGTCTACGAAGACTTTCAATGGGTCTACGAAAGTGAAAAAACAAATTGGGGGTCCATGAGATGTCCAAAGGGGTCTATGATAATAGATTTCATATAAGCAAGTCGTGACTTTAATTTTTACATCCCATTAATGTAATTGTTCACACTATATATAATTTGTAACTTAGTTAACATTTAAATATTTATCCTGCTATTCAAACAAAAAATGGTTGTATTTAATTTCAATACTTATTAAAATAACTTAATTTTGTCTTCATGTAAATAATGTTTAGCAAAAAGAAATGTAGAATGTCTAGCGTTGATTATATAAAATTGTTAATTCTTTCCTTGTCAACCAAGCGGTTACCGATTGCCTTTTTTATGACGATATGAAACTAATTACGCTTGAGGATCTTCTGCGACAATATCACCCTGATAAAAAGATATAGATTTGAAAAACTTTTGAACATTCAAAGATAAAGTTCAGAATAGACCCACAAAATCTCTATTCAACATCAGGTAGAGAAGATGGTGGTTTATGAGTCTTACAATATCTGTTCACTTATAGCAAAATAAGGGTGTGGTGGTAGTGGTTAAGCGCTTGGATTCCGTAATTGGGGTCCTGGGTTCGAATCTATGTGAATTTTGAATTTCAGGATTTTCAGGGCTCCCCTGAGTCCACCCATCTCTAATGGCTACCTGAATTATGTTAGTAGAAGTAAAGGCGGTTGGTCGTTGTTCTGCCCACATGACACCCTGCTCGTTAACCGTTGGCCAAAGAAACAGATGACCATAACATCATCAGAATGTCTGAAAGGGGAAATTTACTTATTTATGGCAAAATGGGAAAAACACCATAGGTAAAACATTTTTACCAGCCGTTGTAGTTTTAAAACCTGTTTTACACAAATCCACATCTGATATTATTAAAAGAATTTCTTTAAGCAACAATATAGTTCAAGGTTGCTTCGGTGGCATGAGTTATAAAATTAAAAGCTTCATATGTAATTCTTTGCAAACTATATATAAACGTTTGGAGATTCCAGCAATATGATTTTAATTGCTTTTGAATTTTATCAATAAAAAAGAGAGATCTCTAAAATCTCTAATATGTAGCTTTAAATTACTTTTTCACTTTTCAACTCTCTACAGATAGAAATTAGGAGGCGTTTTGGCTGAGCGGGGGTCCCGAGTTTGAATCCTGTTGAAGACTTGGATTTTTAATTTCGGGATCTTTTGGGCGCCTCTGAAGCCACCCAGCTCTAATGGGTACCTGACATTAGTTGGGGAAAGTAAAGGCTTTTGGTCGTTGTGCTGGCCACATGACACCCTCGATAATCGTAGGCCACTGAAACAGATGACCTTCACATCATCTGCTCTATAGACCACAAGGTCTGAGGGGAACTTTACTTTTTGTACAGATAGAAATTAGTTAAAAAAAAAAAAAGTTTAATCTTCACAAATTTGGAAGTTAAGCAGTGGGTCTACCGATAACCAGAAAACATGGCAAGGGGTCTACGAGACAAAAAAGTTTGGGAACCACTGCTCTATTGCTACCTTTATAAAAGTAACATTCATCGTTTCAGCCCCTAGCTATTCTAGTACTACCTTTATAAATGTAGCATTAATCGTTTCAGCCCCTAGCTACTCTAGTGCTACTTTTATAAATGTAATATTAATTGTTTCAGCCCCTAGCTACTCTAGTGCTACCTTTATAAATGTAATATTAATCGTTTCAGCCTATAGCTACTCTAGTGCTACCTTTAAAAATGTAGCATTAATCGTTTCAGCCCCTAGCTACTCTAGTGCTACCTTTATAAATGTAATATTAATCATTGCAAACATTCCTCAAAAAGAACATATGATCCTTCTAGGTGACTTCAATGCCAGAGTAGGATCAGATCACACTACCTGGCCAGACTGTCTTGGGCTTTTTGGAATCGGAAAGATGAATGAGAACGGACAAAGACTGCTTGAATTCTGCACATACCATAAGCTCTGCATTACCAACACATACTTCAGAACAAAACCACAACACTGTGTCTCATGGAGGCACCCTAGGTCTGGGCACTGGCACCAGCTGGATATGATACTGACACGAAAAAAGGACATTGGAAATATACTGCTGACACGTAGCTACCAAAGCGCAGATTGTGATACTGATCATACTTTAGTGTCCTGCCGGACAAGACTGCTGCCAACTAAGATCCACACTTTACAGGGAAAAAGAAAATCACGCCTGAATACTACTAGCACAAAAAATCCTGATCTTTGCACCGAATTTGAGAACAAATTAGAGAAAGCTTTTAAAAACCTCTCTGTGACTGAGGTAGAAAAAAGCTGGACGTTTATGCGTGATACAATCTACCAAACATGATCACTGGTCTTTGGAAACAAAACCAAGAAAAGCGAAGACTGGTTTGAAGCCAGTCCACCAGAAATGGAAACTGCCACTACTAGCGAGACAATGTGCTAACAAATACTGGCAGGAGCTATGCGAAGATATTCAATCTTGTGCCGACTGTGGTAACATAAGAGGACTAAATGAGGGCATGAGAAAAGCCTTTGGACCTCACACCAGCAAGTGTGCTCCGCTCAAGTCAAAAGATGGCTCAATCATCAGCGATCGTGCGCTGCAAATGGAACGATGGGTAGAACACTATGCAGAACTCTACCAGATTGAAAACGCCATCTCACCAAATGCTGTTTCCAACTTCCCATCACTTCCAGTTTTGACGGAATTAGACGAAACTCCCTCAGTAAAGGAGCTGAGCATTGCCATTGACATGCTTGCACATGGGAAAACACCCGGAGGAGATGGCATTCCTGCTGAAGTAATCAAAGCTGGAAAACATGCCCTAATCAAACCACTCCATGAACTGCTAAGCTTGTGCAAGGAACAAGGAATGGTGCCCCAGGAATTGAAAGACTCCAACATTGTTACAATTTATAAAAATAAAGGCGACCGCTCTGATTGTAACAATTACAGAGGCATCTCACAGCTTAGCATAGTCGGAAAGGCTTTTGCTAGAGTATTACTAAAGTGATTACAGATCCTGGCAGATCGTGTTTATCCAGAGTCGCAGTGTGGCTTTAGGGCAGGTAGATCTACAACAGATATGATTTTCTCTCTGCGGCAGCTACAGGAGAAGAGCAGAGAACAAAAGCAGCCCCTCTTCATAGCTTTTATTGATTTGACCAAGGCCTTTGACCTTGTTAGCAGAAGCGGTCTGTTTGCTGTACTAGAGAGAATCGGCTGCCCAAATAAGTTAAGAAAACTAGTGTCAGCTTTTCACGAAAATATGCAGGGCACCGTTCAGTTTGAAAGTTCTTCCTCCAGGCCATTCTCCATTAGGAGCGGTGTAAAACAATGATGTGTACTGGCCCCTACACTATTTGGCATCTTCTTCTCAGAGGTACTATCCAGTGCTTTTAAATCCCTGGAAGACGGAATATACATCCATAGCAGATCCGATGGAAGGCTCTTTAACCTGGCACGTCTTAAAGCCAAAACGAAAAGGCGTCGTATCTTGATAAGGGAGCTGCTGTTTGCCGATGACGCGGCACTCGTATCTCACTCACAAGGAGGTCTACAGAAGCTAGTGAACGCCTTAGCAGCTGCTTGTCAAGAGTTTAGCCTTACTATAAGTCTCTCCAAGACCGAAATCCTGGCACAAGACGTCGCAGAAATACCTATAATACAAATTGGGAACCACACCCTTTCAGTGGTGCAGGAATTTACCTACTTGGGTTCAACAATTGTCAGTAACCTAGACTTAGACATCGAGCTGACAAAAAGGATAGGAAAAGCTACCACAGCATTGGCAAAACTCTCCAAGCGCGTCTGGGAAAATGGTAAATTGACCACAGCGACCAAAATATCCTAGTCTACAACGCCTGTGTTGTGAGCACTCTCCTTTATGGCAGTGAAAGCTGGTCAACATACATGTACAAGAGCACAGATTGAATAGTTTCCACTTGCGCTGCCTGAGACGCATAATGGGCATCTCTTGGAGGGACCATGTCTCCAATCAGGAAGTTTTGAGATTGGCCAATATGAACAGCATGTATGCTCTCCTAACACAAAGAAGATTACGCTGGCTCGGACATGTCACCCGCATGCCAGATGGTAGAATCCCGAAAGATATCTTATATGCTGAGCTTGTGGAAGGAGTCAGACCCAATGGCCGCCCAAGACTAACATATAGAGATGTCTGCAAGCGAGACATGAGAGCCTCAGGCATCAGTGAAAGTATGTGGGAAAACATAGCCAAAGACCGGAGTGCATGGAGACAGACTGTGCGTGCTGGGACAACCCTTGCTGAGAACAAAAGAATTGAAGCGGCTTTAATCAAGAGGGAAAAAAAGAAAGCTGCCCTGTCTGCTAGCCCTAAATCAGAGGCATACACATGTACGAATTGTGGCAAAGTCTGCCGTTCTAGAATTGGCTTGATTAGCCACACCAGATTCTGCCCAGTCTCAAGTTAAGCCAAAACCAGTGACTCACTTTGGCGCATCCCTTGCCTTTCGAGACAAAAGGAGCCATATATTAATCGTTTCAGCCCCTAGCTACTCTAGTGCTACCTTTATAAATGTAACATTAATCGTTTCAGCCCCTAGCTAATCTAGTGCTACATTTATAAATGTAACATTAATCTTTTCAGCCCCTAGCTACTCTAGTGCTACCTTTATAAATGTAACATTTATCGCTTCAGCCCCTAGATACTCGAGTGCTACCTTTATAAATGTAGCATTCATCGTTTCAGCCCCTAGCTACTCTTGTGCTACCTTTATAAATGTAACATTTATCGTTTCAGCCCCTAGCTACTCTAGTGCTACATTTATAAAAGTAACACTAATCGTTTCAGCCCGTAGCTACTTAGTGCTACCTTTATAAATGTAACATTTATCGTTTCAGCCCCTAGCTACTCTTGTGCTACCTTTATAAATGCAACATTTATCGTTTGAGCCCCTAGCTACTCTAGTGCTACCTTTATAAATGTAACATTAATCGTTTCAGCCCTTGACTTCTCTAGTGCTACCTTTATAAATGTAACATTAATCGTTTCAGCCCCTAGCTACTCTAGTGCTACCTTTATAAATGTAACATTAATCGTTTCAGCCCGTAGCTACTCTAGTGCTACCTTTATAAATGTAACATTAATTGTTTCAGCCCCTAGGTACTCTAGTGCTACCTTTATAAATGTAACATTTATCGTTTCAGCCTATAGCTACTCTAATGCTACCTTTATAAATGTAGCATTAATCGTTTCAGCTCCTAGCTACTCTATTGCTATGTTCATCGTTTCATTGTTTGCCAGCCGTCATCTCCACAGACTCACATCTACAATGGTTTCCAGAAATTCTGAAGTCTTTAAACCAGTTACTTAAACAAACAAGTAAACAAGTAAAGTATAAAGTAATTCTCGGTGACACATCTTCTCGCCGCAGGGACTCTCTAGATGACACACTGGAACCCAATTTTACATTTCATCGATTGTATTTGACAAAAATAAATCGCACTTTCTGTACTAGTGGCAACATTAATAACTTTTTTTTGGTTAGGTTTTTATTGCCGAAATTGGCTCCTATACAGGGGCATACCTAGGAAAGGGTGGGTTAGGCAGCCGCCCGGGGACCGGAGCATAAGGGCGCCAAATGGTTATTATATATTTCGTTACTTCCTGTAATTTAGTTTACATTATATCTAAATTTTGTATTGATGTTCTTATGCGAATAATAATTATGTACACTTTATTATATTGGGAGATGGGGTGAGCGCCGAAAGACATTGCTTTTCTGGGCGTCTGGCTACATCGGCACGCCACTGCCAAATAAAAACGATTTCAAATGGCATGCGTCTCAACAGCTTCAGACAAAAAAGTTCAACTCCTCGGACTGGATATGGGGACTGTTAACACTGACAGAAGGGGCAAATGCGAGTATCTAGCAACTTAATTAGAAAGCTTCGAACAGACAGGGATATTTCACCTCGACTGGCTACACACCTCTTACATTTACTTTTATGGTAGTAATGCTGAGGTGGATAATTGTAGTCAATTTTCCATTTGTCTAGACCAGGGTGTTCTCAACCTGTGGGTCGCGACCCCCTTAGGGGTCGATTCACCATTAGCCAGGGGTCACCTACGACCATCGAAAATATGGATTGTTATTGTCTACTCTTCGAGTGCTGTATGTTTGTGTGTGTGTGTGTGGGTGGGGGTCGCGGCAGAGTGGGGGGCTGTTAAAAGGGGTCGACGAACTTAAAAGGTTGAGAACCACTGGTCTAGACTCTAGACCAATAAAATCATTTTATCCTAAACACGATGAGGCTTTGGGGTCAAACGGATTTAAAAAATAAAAGGAACTGGTGAGGCAGCTTGTAGCAATCTATTCTACACTCCGTGAGGAGTATCGTCTCTAGCCATCCTATGGTCACTTTAGCCTCATGAAGAGGTTGGGGAGGGGGGTCAGACTGAAATGTGGGTGAGAACATTCTGACCTTAGCCAAGGCCACGTTTTTCATCTCGTACTCCTCAAGATAAGCCTTAGTCATCTTACAACTAAAGGATGCAAAGGATTTGCTAAAATTTTTTTTTTAAACTAAAAGTTTCATTGTAAAGAATTTTAATTTATAGCCAATGATTATATCCTGAACACTTTAACTAATTTCCTTAAAACATTACACACTAATCATACACTGCGACGTAATTAGAATTTGAATTATTTTAGTTAAAGTGTTTAATTAAGCTCAGTTCAAGTTCTACTTAGGTAGTTAATGATGATTGGACTTTTATATAGAATGAAAGCCTACTTGTGTATTGTTCTTACTTGGGTAGTTTATGATGATTGGACTTTTATATAGAATGAAAACCTACTTGTGTATTGTTCTTACTTGGGTAGTTTATGATGATTGGACTTTTATATAGAATGAAAGCCTACTTGTGTATTGTTCTTACTTGGGTAGTTTATGATGATTGGACTTTTATATAGAATGAAAGCCTACTTGTGTATTGTTCTTACTTGGGTAGTTTATGATGATTGGACTTTTATATAGAATGAAAGCCTACTTGTATGTTCCTAGCATTAAGAACAGAGAGAGATTTGTTCAGGGAGACGTGACTGTAAATGAACTGTACCAAAACATTAGATCAAAAGTGTAGTTTTTATAACGAAATATAACGACTGATCTGAATTCAGTACACCATCCGAGGACTTTCAAAATAAGGAACATTCTCGATTATATTATAACTGAATGGAACTCAACTATTCCTGGAATGTTATTGAGGTATTTACGATTGAAATACCAGGACAAAGTATTTAAAAAAAAAACATTAACCTAAAAATATACATACGTGTAGAGACACACACACACACAATGAGGTTTTAGTTGTTTGCTTCCAAAATGAACAAATCGGTTGTCACTATCTGCAGACTTGGTCCGTGTACAGGTTTTGGTAGTAACATTTGTAGGAGTGGAAATTTGCGTAGAGCATGTTAAATAGGCTTGACCTCTGCTGGGGCATGAATTGAATAAGCAAACACACAGGTGATGAATCTTAGTTTGAAACAATCTGAACGCATATGTTGTACAACGACTTTCTCCCCACCCCTAACAGGCCCCAAGACAGCACTCCGTCCCAGCAGACGCGAACACATATACACGTTGACATCCATCACCCTTATTAACCCAGCAATACCTGGGAAAATTGAATGCTCCTTTAAATACATGTAATTAGAATATGTAGCTAAATACATCGGTGAATGACAGGACGAACAAAACATTGAATTATTATAATTTTTAGATCTTAGTTTGCACGCTCTATATTGTGTAACACTTGCAATTTTGAAATAAAAAAAAACACAGAAAAACATAACTGTTTTTTTTTTTTTACTGCACACCACTATTTTATCCGCGCACCTTAGCAGGAGCTTTTTGTAACAATGAAAATATTGAATATGTTGTAATGTCAAAAGGTATAAAATGTAAGCCTGCTTTTTAAAACAATTACATTAAAAACATTTAGATCAAGATAAAATGTGTCCATTGGTAAGCCTAATATCACTCCTCAACTGCACTGAAAGGCTTCAAATTTGCACTACACAGACAGTGCCATAAATACATGTCATAATTTGCTGAAAGAAAGATAGACAGAGAGACGGAGACAGACGGAAAGACAGACGTAGACACTGGAAAGACAAGGGCTTGGCCTCGGTACCAAAATCAGACTGATGCGCTCCCTGGTCATGACCACATTTTTATATGCTTGCGAGTCTTGAACGCTGACTGCAACGCTAGATAGGATGATTCTAGCAATGGAATTGAGATGCTACAGAAGGATCGTAGGTATCATATTCAAAGACGGCATCATAAACCAAGAGAATAGAGACAGTGTTACTGCAGCGATCGGACCCCATGATGACCTGCTGACTATTGTAAAAAAACGCAAGCTTAAAATCTATGACCATATTACAAGATCTGCGCTGCTCGCAAAGACCTTCCTTCAGGGAACAGTACCAGGAAAAAGAAGAAGAGGAAGACAGAGAAAGCGATGGGAGCACAACATAAAAGAATGGATGGGCTTACCATTGAAATAGGTTTTAAACAAAGCAAAAGACAGGCAGGAATGGAGAAAGACGGTCGACAAGTCTTGCTTGGTGCCCCAACCGTCCAACAGATTAGGTGATAGGTAAAGGTAAAGGTAAAAGACACTGGCGTAGTTAAGGTGGACGAGGGGGCTATTTGAATTCCCCAAGACCCCTAAATGAATGTTAGATTTTTTTTACATTATATATTATAAATTACGCAAAATGCCGGGGCCCCCAAATGATGGCAAATTTCTAGATACCCCACTGGACGTAGAGATAGACCTAATGACAGACGTAAAGACGGACGTAAAGACAGACAGACAGACAGATAGATAGATAGATAGATAGATAGATAGATAGATAGATAGATAGATAGATAGATTGGTCGATCTGATTCAATCTGACATAAATATATATGTATATGTTTTTTTTTCTTTCTACCTCATCTGGCTAGTCTCCTTCAGTTCCACTCTTAATATAATACTCTCAAAAGATGTCTAGATATAAGACTTCTCTCAGTATCTGCTCGAATGGGATGTCTCTGGGGTAGTGTGAGACGAGATCCTGTAATCCAATGAGACTTCACCAAAGCTAAGCTCCCACCTGTGTCTTGTGCACTAGATCCGCACAAAACCAACAGACCCTCAAATTCGACCCCCCCCATTCCCAAACTACACCTTCTTCTTTTTTAACTCTTTCCTACTGAAATCACACGTACACCCTGACATCAGTCTCAGTAGCAAAGAGTAATGTAGGGGCCCATACTCATGTCGTAGAGATAGCTTTAAATGAATGGGGCCTTTCGGACGCTTCCTACCACCACCACTTCCCCTTTATATCTCTTTGTATCGTACTACGCACGGTTAAATCTTTGGCCCTGCCACATGACACATTCTGTTCACAACCCGGCGAGATGTTTACATCCTACCACATAATCCGCGCCATATCTTTCTTTCAGTTACACACACACACACACACACTAAGAGAATTAATATAAAACTATGTCATCGGGTGTCAGTGCTGGCGTACCATATTGTTCCACGATTTAAAATACTTTTAGAGGTAATGAAGCAAAAGTTGGAAAGTTGAGACACCATACAGCCAACTTAAGACAAAACGCGACCAGCTACTTATTATCTTATGTGACAGGACTAACAAGAAACAAGTGACCAAGTCAATTGGATTTAGAAACATAAACATTGTTACAATACGAATTTTACAAATAAAATGATGTTGGGTTGTTTTTTAACTCATACAGTCAGAATTTATTTAAAGAGCAAACATTTGGAACAGGAAGTTGAGTTTTTATTCTAATAGCAATAGGGCTCCAAAGAAATAATTTTTTTAATATTTACAACGAATTAACTGACACTGAAGTGATAACATTATTTTTTTTTAAATATAATGTTTCGTTGTTTGTTCCTGACTGTCTATTTGTTGTTGTTTTTTTTAAAAACTCTTTTGTGAATATAAACGGGAATTTCAATTGACATGTTCAAGATGTATTTCTACAGATAGAATGAAAATTTGAAATGATTATATTTTAAAAATTATAATGGTAAAACCAGAGTTTTTCCTGTGTTTCCTGCAAGTAATTTTTTTCCCGAAAGATATACATAAACTGTCATTTTTTTTAGGATAACCGTTAAAGCCGATTTCGAATTGCAGGTCCAGGGTTTTGTCGATTTCTGAACTCATGAAGCTGATAATAAATTTGTAAGAAAGAGCGTACAGCGAGTACACTTAGTGTATTTAAAAAAAACAACAACATTGAAGATGTTCACCATAAGAAGTAACTCTGCTCTTGGAGCATTTCACTTTTATTTTTTAAAATATCCCGGCTACGTTCTTTAAGCAATAAAATATAGTAAGAAAGAATGCGATTGAAAGAAATGCGGTGGCGATATAATGGGTAATAAATGAAAAGATTGTGAGAGATTGTGAAATAAATTGTAAAAAAAAAACAACAAAAAAACAAACTAATGATAAGGGCGCCATATTGAAAGATCTTTAGTGCCAACTAAATTACAAATATTTTTTTTTAAAAAAGGTCTTACAAGCAAATCACACAAATTATTTACATGGTTTAATAAGACACTTCTATAAATACGTCTGTCTAGGCCTACTATACACCGGAAACACCAGAAAGGTTGTTCTTTCGTGGATTTGAGTCCATGTATGAAAATGTCCACAAAGCGACAAGACAATTTGAAACATACGAGTCTGCTAGTTCATACCTACGACCTAATTAGTGTTTGATAGTATAATGTTGTGACTTATTAATCGTTAAAAAAAGGTTTAGATGTAGTCATAAGAATGTTTTGTATCCTGCCAAGTGTACTGAATAAACAACATCTATATATATGTGCATGAAGAGATGGACAGTGTAGACCAACAACGAAACAAATGAACTTGAACTACACACTATACATTTGAAACAAAAAAAGGCCATAACGTACGCGTTGGGTCCACTTCCTCCAGTGCAGTAGAAATAGGAAAGGGGAATGAAAAGAGGTTCAAATTTTCATTGAAAAATAATTTTAAAAATATGTTAAAAAATATGTCATCATTTTGCAACGTATCATAAGTGAACGGTCCCTACAGCAATGCCAGGAATTTAAGATCCTGTTAAACTAATTCACTGTGATGTTATTTAATACAAAGGCGTGATCATTCTGCGAATAAGAAAAAAATTTGCGTTTCAAACTGTGGTGTAAATGTAGACCGTCTAGTTCATGTAAAGGGAGACAAGTTTACGTCTATACTTTTGACACGAAGACTGCTTAGAGATGCATTGAAGGACGAAGCTTCGAGAATGTCAGTAAATCCTGGCTGTCTCTTTTATCGTTGGTGACAAACATTGCCTTTGAAATAATGAGCTTTTATTTACGTTTAACCTATATCTTTACGTCTATTTCTGCCAACAATAAATCTTCCTATTAATATTTTGAACGAGATTGATTGGACTTTAGAAATAACTTACAAATTACAATAATTTAATTAAAGGTAAAAATATTTTTTTTTGTGTGTAGAAAACGAGGAAGAAGACGTTTTTGCACTAAGATGACAGTGTCATTTCATTTATGTTGAAAGTATCCAAACAGGACGAAAATACAAAAAGTTAATGAATAAGCTCTGTATAGCTCATGTTTCAAGCTAAAGCATCTCATTACGCTGAGGTCCAGTCTCTTTTCTGGGGCTTGTGGAGAAGGGTCTCCTTGCTGCCTTTAGTCTTGCAGCTAACACCACTTAGCTCAATCAGCTTTCGAACTCGTGCCCCTTTGTTTATGGGAGCTAAGTGGTTTATGCTATACTATTAATATATATTTATACTATTAAGCGATTATGTAAGTGTCTCAAACATTATGCTTTATACTTTTGACCATATATTTTATGAAAACCCAACTAGTAAGGAGACGAGTCACAAATACAGCAGCATTGTAATTCTATTCCAATGCATTTAGTGCCTGCGGTATGTGGCCCTGATACTAATGATACCAGTATGTCAACTATTCAGAGGCTTAGTGAGGGGGGTGAAAGGGGGTCAATATATCCCGGGTGCAACCCTCAAGGGGCAAAATTATTTTAGATATTTCAGTTAGCTAATACATTCTAAGGTTATTTGTATTACATTTTATTTATAAGCCTATATTTCTATGCGATGTTCATGGAAAATGAAAGGGTGGGGGCGCTAATAAAGATTCTTGCCTCGGGCGAAAGTTTAGCTCGCTACGCCTCTGCAATTATTGGTCTTCATTTAATTTTTCTTTCTTTAGAGTTGCTTTAAATTTGTTTTGTTCAGACATTAATGTTGGCTCTAGAGCCGCCAGCGTTTCATCAGTGTAGGAGTGATTAAGGCGACGTTTTATCAGTGTAGGAATGAACTGGCGACGCCGATGACAAGATTTCGTTCGTCGGCTCCGGTTGACTGGGTTCCCATCAGGACCAAGGAAATCTGGTCATGGTACGTCACCAATAAACAATGAGCATCACATGTCATAGACAATCAGTAGATCAAAATAACACCTGGAGCTCCTCCATCATCCCTCTCTCCTCTCTCTCTCCCGCATCTCCCTCTCTTCATCTCCCTCTCTCCATCTCCCTCTCTCCATCTCCCTCTCTTCATCTCCCTCTCTCCATCTCCCTCTCTCCATCTCCATCTCCCTCTCTCCATCTCCCTCTCTCTTTCCAATCATACATATGATTTGTTAAAAGTGAAAGACATCTGCTTTCATAGAACTATGAAGACACTAAAAGGCCATATATGTGTATAAAAACCATACATTTATATATAGTAAAACTTTGGTACCATCTATGTTGTAGACACGTAAGTGAGGTTGTCTTAATTAATTAGCTCACAACATAGGGAGTCTTAATCGTCGATTAACATTACAAGAGAATTACTCAAGAAAAAGAGTACTCAAAAGGTCCAAGTTTAGTCTTCAGTATCTCCTTAAATCTAATCAACGAGACGTTTTCCTTGATGTGATATTACCTTACAAAGTCATTATATATATTACCTAACAAACTCATTTGAAAACAAGATTACAAAGAGAGTTTGTGTTATCACACAAACTCAGAGGCAGCCAACGTCGGATCCCTGTCCGATAACCTATTCGCAAGGAATATCCAAGAAGTGATCTTGTCACGCTACTGCACGAAATTCGCTACATAAAAAGTCCATTTGAAAAAAATGTGCGATATATTTACATACAAAGTGCATTCTTAGCCTTTATAAACAAACATAAATGTTTTCTTTTAATTTTAGCAGCTAGTTGACCAGAAAAAAATCCTTTAACTAATGTTTATTTTTGTCGTGAACTTTGCTTGTACATTTTATAAATATATTTGACTTAGTGATACTGAAAATACACAAAATATTGTCTTTCTTTGTTAATATATTATAACATTATCTCCCTTACATTTATGTATTGTTTTGTAATTTGTGTATTTTTATGAAAAAATCGCTTGCATAATTAATTTTATAAATTAAACGGTTTGCTTTTAGAAAACCAAAAGTAGCCGTTGCATCTAAACTTTTCAAGCTGCATCGCATGGTGAAATAATATTTTTCATCTCTCTTCTAGTTTTCGAGTTCTGAGTGTGACAGTCGGACAGACAGACAGACGGACATTATGCACAAACCTAATAGCGGCTTTTCCCCGTACAAGGGCCGCTTATAAAAAAAAGATCATATTGTGAAATTGAAGAAGCGTAAAAATGTAGGTCAAGCGAATACTAAATGACTTTATGTTTTTCGAACCTTTTCTCATAAATCTTGACCCAAATGTGACAGTCAACACTGTCACACAGAAAATGAGAATGGTAGATTTTAGAAGCTCAAGGTTTAAGGAAGTCTTCTTTTTTTCTTTCTTTCTTATTCCTACGTTTCCGCCCCTCTACTCTTTTTTTTTTTGCACCCCCCCCCCATCTTGTCTCATAACCTTTTTACATTCTTGTACATCTCCATTTGTTTATGCCACACCCACAAGGCCCACATGAGAAGGAAAAAAAAAAGGGAGGGGGGTAACTCTCGGAGAAAAATAGCAGAACCCATTGACATTAATTAGTGCTCTCCTCTTGATGACTCGCGCGACTGCTGAGGACTACATGGGATAAAGAATATATCTCGTTATGTTTACAGTTGACAAGCCTCCATAAAAACTGTCCGGAATGAAAAGGGTGACGTCTAGGGGCTGGACATTGAATTGCTTGACTGTTGAAATTGTAGTGTACATTATTGCTATATTTCGTTGACTGTGACTTTATTAAATGTTGCAGAGTCTCGGTATTTAGACTACAACTAAAAGCTGAAATATAGCTTTTTATTAATTATAAATATCACATGTATGAATCCATGAAAATAAAAATGTATTATCTGTTCGTTTATTTTGTCACTAAAATCTATTGAGTTAATACACGTCTGTAACTGACTGTACTTTGACCCATGTTTATGAAGATATAAAATAACAATGCCATTTAGCATTAACAGCCATGCCAACAGCCAAATGCCAAAGACAACAAATGGGCAAACCCTTTACATATAAAAAATATCTGGTAAAGCTCCCGAGTATAAGGACAACAGTGTCATTGTAGAATGAAGATTAAAAAAATGTTTTGAAATTATTTCGCCATAATCGCTTGAAGTGGGATTTCTTTCACATCACATCAAACACATTTGAAGATCATGAAATTCAAGAGAACGCATATAGAACATTGAATGAATTTCTTTTCAAAGTAAGCTGCATTCAAAGTAAGCTGCATTCAAAGAAATGCTGCTTCTGAAGCGTGGCAATATGATCATCCCAGCGGGGACTCTTTCACCTCATTTCATTCGCGGAGAGATAACAACAGTATCTCTGAACCACCTTTTCAAAGTTTATAGTGTGTATATTTATTCTGAATTCGCCGGAGAGCTAGAGCTCCATTGGTAGATAATCTGGTGCTCGGTGTGTAGTTATAATGTTAAACCGCTGACAGTTTCTTAAGACTCTAGTCAAGGCACTTAAAATATACAAGAAATGGTCATCGAATTTAGAAATAAATTATTATAACTAGAGCACACTAAAAAAAATAATTTTAGCCGTTGACTTCAACTCGGCTCGTGTGATTATCACTAGTAAAGATATTATAAATATTACGATACGTTAAGCGTTAAAATGAAAAGTGATTATAAGGCCTTCATTATTCTTTGTTACGAGCATTGTACAGTTCAATGTATATGTGATGATAAAAGAGAAATAGGACGAATGTAAAATGGAGCCGAGAAGTATATGACAAACAGATATTCACAGTTGACTTGATAGAAACATTATTACTAACTAGCCTGACATTACCCGCGGCCTGCGGGTCTAAGTTTGTGTTTACTAATCTAGTGGATTGGATTTAGATATATGTTAAACTTAGCTAATGATCCTTTCAAGTTTTTTCTCTTTCGTTACGAAAATAAAATTAATTTTGCGAAAATGGGTTTACCAGAAGCCGATACATACATATCTATTAAAAACGAAATGAATGGGATTATAAAGTAAACAATTAAACGAAATAATTTTTAGTACGCGATTCATGAATTAATATAGGCCCATCTCAACTCGGCTTCGCAGCTGTCATGAACGAATGTAGTCTATTAAAACCAAATTTGAATGTTAATTTGATCAAAATATGAAATGAATGGACTATAATTAGTATGTTCATGTGTTAAAGTATAAAACTATCTGTGCGAAGAGAAGTTTTATCATCTTAGAGTTGAATTAGAGTTTTAGATCTAGGGATGGAAAGATGTGTAACATTACGAAAATGAAAGAATGTTCGTCAGGAAATCTGTGGTCACAGATATAAGGAGCTAATGTATGTAAAAAATGGTTTAGAAACATAAATTTGAAGGTTAATTTTATTATATAATGAAATCAATGGACCTTCTTTTGTATTTTCATGTGTCAAAGTAAAAAACTATCTGCTCAAAGTGTATTTCTTAAAATTAGATCTAGATCTAAATCCTTTCGAACTTTTCTCATGTCAACATTGTAAACATGGCCTAGATCAATAAAATACTATAGCTGTAATAGAGTTGGTCTTTTTTTTTTTTGAGGGTCTTAAGTTTGTTTTAGGGCCACAATATATACACTACGGTCTAAGTTGGTACCCAAGGAACATTTCTGCCAAGTTTTATCAAGATTGGTCAAACGTTTTTTTTTTCTATACGGGTACATACATACATACATACATACATACATACATACATATATACATACATACATACATACATACATACATACATACATACATACAGACATACATACATACATACATACATACATACATACATACATACATACATACATACATACATATATACATACGCCAAACATTCTGCTTTATATAATAGATTAACAAAGAAACACCTCACAACCGAAGACTAGAAGTAAGGTAGCGATAATACAGAAAACATTAAGTCATAATTTACAAATACAAAACATTACCAATAAAATACTTAGAAAAATAAAAAGATAAAGAGATTTATTAATTCAAAAGCTAAGACCCATTCTTATAAGTGCTCTTTCTTCCTTTCTATCATAAAAGCATGGAGCGGGTAGACAGCCAGGAGAAACAGCCTGGAAAAACAACCATTTTCATCATCATCAAATTCCATTTGAGTGAGGGCGTGAGAGGCTCAAATCCCTGGACAGAAACCCTGCTGTTTTGTGTAGTGCATACATGTCACCATACAGGTCGAGAACTTTTGGTTTCCCAGATCTGTGGAGGAAAAACAATAATTTAGTAGAAATTAAATATTTAATTGACAAGCATGACTTGATTGACAGAATGATACACGCATGACGTAATTGTCCTCCTTTCTGAAGGAATGTCTGTAATTTATAAGGTTACCTTCACCTTGACCTATCCCTTAGCCTGCTGAAACTTTGGGGCACCAGAATGATTTGTTGACCATCTTTCTCCATTCCTCGCTGTCTTTTGCCTTGGATATATTATCTTTGAATGACGGGTCCGTCCATTCTTTTATGTTGTCTTCCCATCCCTCTCTCGGTCTGCCTCCTCTTCTTTTACCTGGCACTATCCCTTGTAGAAAGGTCTTTGCGAGCCCCGATGACCTTGTGATATGGCTATGAAATTTCAGTTTGTGTTTTTTGACAGTGGTTAGTAGGTCGTTGTGAATTCAATAGTCATTCTGTTTCTAATCTAACTTATAAGATAGAATAAAAATAATATTCCAACTATTAGACTTAATAACAAGAACATAATAATTTTGACATCAAAATTCGGACGTCAAAGCAAGAAAAATAATTTTAACTTAAGAATTCGTACGTCATAACTTGGGCATCATAACTTCAATATCGATATTAGGACACCATAACTAGGGCAACATAATTCTGATATCAAATTCAGCACATCGCATTTATGACATCATAGTAGTGATATTCTAAATTAGGTTATCATAACTAGGGCAACATAATTCTGAAAATCGAAGCATCATATCTAGTGCAAGGTAATTCTGATATAAAAATTTGGACATCATATCTAGGCAACATAATTCTAATATCAAAGTTAGGACATTATATATAGGGCAACATCAAAATATCAAAATTTGGACCTCTAGGAAAACTAGGAAAACAATTCTAATATTAAAATTAGGAAATCATATCGAGGGCAACATAGCTCTGAAATCATAATCTGTTCGTCGTTCTTAGGGCAGCATAGATTCTACATTTTAAAAAAAAGGGACATCACAGTTGGACTTCATAACTCGAACATCTTTATATTATTATATTATATTTATATTACAGCTGATGAAGTCCACATTTAATAGCATCTTAAATCATCTGCCAGAGGTCTTAACTACAACAGAGTCAGGTAACTGTATTCCTGCTGACGGTCCCTGTAATATAATATTATAAGCTTAACAACAAGTAAGCGTCGTCTGAGATCCCAGGGGGTTTACGATGTGTGCTGGAGGGCTTCATGACCTAGCTTTGAAACTATGACACTAAGTTATTATCACTGATGATGGCGGTATCACTTTCCAGCAGACGTGTTGGAAGCATAGCGAGAATCTTCATAGGGACTGGAGTGTCTACTGCAGGACTAATATATACAATATACATATATAAGGAAATATATATATTCATATATACATATTATTTATAATTGACAATTAAGTAATACAAATCAAGGATAGCAAAACATTTTTAAAAATACTAACAAAAGATTATAAAGCGATAAGAATTCCATTTTTGCAGCCATAACTCTCAATACTGTAAGATTTATTTATTTTCTTTTTCGACATAAAACAAAATTAATTGATTTTCCACTATCTAATTAACTAATTGGTTAATTTTCTGATTGATTTATATTTTGTTAGGAACAATGAATGATGGAGCAAAGTTTCAGTTTGATCACAGAATGGGAAGTGGGAGAAATAACGTGTACACACTTTGTACCAGACAGACGGACAATATAAGCTTTGTAAAAAGAGATAAAAATGGTTACATCAGAATAAAAAAATAAATGGGATAAGTTAAAGACGTACAGACGACGGCTAGCGGGTCATGAGATATGATGCCATTCAACCAATCAAAACTTCTGCCCCAAATTTCCTAATTGAAACAGCAGACGATCGGTTCATTTTGCCTTGATGCGCCCCGTGCCACGGAAATGTCTTGAGTTCTGAATGGCTGGTCAGCACTTGGAGAAAGGAAGACGTTGTCTGAGGCGTCTCATGCCAAACAGAGACAATAATTTAGTGCGTTTGTTTATTTCATGGAAAACAATGAGAATATCAGGTCATGTATCAAGGGAGATAATTCAAGAAAAAAAAAAGGTTAACCAATAAGGAAACGGCTTTGGGAGAAAGTATTTTAAAAATCTACTTTTAAAAAATTCTCTTTTAAAAACAAATGTTATACAAAGCCTAATTATATCAATAAGTTTAGATCAGACATGTAAATACATTTGGAATGGATCTAGACTAATTATAATAAATCTTAGCGATTACAAATATTTTTACCGATTGTTTTTCTTTAACGCAATTTTATGCTTTTAGTTTCTCAAATGAGCAAATATTCTATCAGATTGTCATAGAAGGTCTCAGCACTGACCTGTGACGTCCTAAACTGTGGGCAGTTTAGACAAACGCGTTGCCACGTCGTGCAGACGAGGGATGTAGCAACAAGCTATTGGTCTGTAATGCCTATAAGTTACGACGCTGCAGATCAGTGTTCATGCCTTCTATGACGATTGGTCTCATCCTATAATTTCCTGGACAAGTTTGTAAAGTGGTGAGGGAGAAAGAAGTGGGTATCTGGGTGATCGCTTTTTAAATGCATTTATAAAATAAAAAAAAAAACAACACATTCCCAAGCTGACACTCTACCACAGTGCTTTCAGTGTGTACATTTATCTTACAAATAATTCAGCCACCTAGATACCTGTTATATTACAACACACACACACACGCACACACAGACACACACACGCACACACACGCGCACGCACACACACACAAACACAACACACATGCACAAATATGATGAAGGTCGCACAGTTGTATTTAACGAAGCAATAAATGTATCAAAGTGACAAACGTACTTTGGAATGAGATTAGTAAAGAGAGAGGTAAAATGTGAGATTTTCAAAATATTAATAATAATACAGTAGTAATAAATAAATACACTATGTACACTACTGGGTGTAATTATGTTTTTATATTGATAATTCTTTGTTTAATATTACTGTATACATAAACTCTTTTAGATACATGAATTAATTTCATCACAAGACAGCAAAAGATGATACTTTAGTCACTAAACATGCATAGAAGTTGCGTTATGAAACGATCATGCAGACTTGCATCTCGTCAACTGTTATTCCACTGAAGTCACTATTGGACTATACCACAATTATCCTCAACTACAATGTTGACTTTTTTTAAAAAAATTATTCTAATAATATGGAAATATGTTCTTTAACAAAGAAAGCGCTTCAGGGACACCCTCAAAGCTTCTATGAAGGCGTTCAGCATAGACCCAGGCACCTGGGAGAGAGAGGCACATGACAGAGCATCATGGAGTCGCGCTGTGAAAACTGGCGCACAGGTTGCTGAGGAAAAGAGAACAACGCTGTCAGAAGAAAAACGCCAGAGAAGAAAAGCAAGGCAAACGACACTAGCTCCAGCTGGAATAACCTGCCCAGGGTGCGGCCGAACATTCCGGGCTCACATAGGTCTCACCAGCCATAGGAGGAGGCATAAAACCCCAGTGCAAAGCCCTCAGCCCCCTGGATGACAAAGTGGTCATCATTGAATCACGATGGACGAACTATGTATATGTTCTTTAACAATGATCTTGAAATCATATGTGTGTTTCTACTGTGTAATTTAAAAAGAGAAACAATGAATGCTTCTTGCGGAGTTGATGTGAAACATTCAGTCAAAACTACTTCTCTGTGGGAAGTCTTCAGGACTATGTCCTGAGGCCGTCAGGACAATTAATACAGGTTCCTATTCTTGTGATGAGCAATACATACTCAGATTATATAATGATTCAGCTGTACACTACTCTATACATACACCCGAATACCGTTACAATACACGTGACCAGGGATCTTAACAACTTAAACAGTTGACTAATGAAATCTAGATTTTCAAATGACCAGAAGTTAATTGACCTTGTTTTCTCTTACTTCCATAAGGGACCTGTGTAATTTCGGTATATATTGTCTTGTGTGGTCATCACTTGATCATACTCTCTCACTAGGGCTGTAGTCATTACACAATTTTGGCTGTTGATTTTCTTTCCACAGATAACTATGATTTAGCATCAAGTTTTCTAAACATGATCACAGACAGATAAATTAGAAGAGCGGTCAGTTTCAAATATGTGATTTAAAAAATTACTTAAAATAAAAGTTGGCACTGTAAGAAAAACAACAAAGAATTTAAAAACTAGATGCAACTTATATTGAAGCCCGGAAAACACTATATTATCAGATACACACCAATAAAATAAGAATTTGATTTTGACTAATAAATAACTACATCTAGGGTTAAGTCAATATTGTACAGTTCTGACATATAAAAAAGTAGAAAATAATGTTAAAAAGATCTAATCAAACATCTTGTCATACTCAACATACCGATGGGGGGCCTAACGTCATAATCATGAACCTTGATCTTCGGGTGCCTTGCTACGCCACTGCGCAACTTGTACACAATAGCCCAGTCTCATTGTGATGAAACATGAATCTAACGTCTACATTAAGGTCAATGGCGAAGAAGAAAGAAAGTAGAAGTAAGTCAATGGTGATGAATTAGATACTAGTAACTATATTAGTCTATTATATTATACTATATTAGTTACTATAGCTACAAGCCGCTTTGGTGCAGGCGTTTCGTACAGCCTTTTCGGCGGCGCAAGTGTTTCTGATGCTAATAAAAAGACAACTTTTTTATAATCAACATTTTTTATCAATACAAGAGTATAATTTATATGGCATAATTTTCTCCATCCCCACCAAAAAAATAAAAAATAAATAAATAAATAAAAAATAAAAGTTTTAACAATTCCAATTTCATAAGTATATTGAGCCCAACATATTTAATTCCTTATCTAGTGTGTACAAATAACTCTTGTTCTTTACATACAAAATACGTTCAAACTGTTTCAGTCTTTTTTCAAGACAAAATAAATGAACAAATATAATGAGGCCAAAAGCGTCCCCGCAACAAAAAGGCTGCGTCAAACTATAAGGTCCAGAGGTACTTTGTGGTGTCACGAAAGTGTGCTATGTCGTAGAAGGTCTTTCCTAGCAGGTGGGGGACTTTAATGTTCTATTGTAATAGCAACATTACAGGAAAAACTTAAGCGAAACAACGGATAGCCCTGAGGCAGTGGAGAAATCTATGAGACAAAGAGACCTCTATGAGACAAAGAGACACCTATGACACAAAAAGAAAACTATGACACAAAAAGACACCTATGAGACAAAGAGACAACTATCAGACAAAGAGACACCTATGAGACAAAGAGACACCTATCAAACAAAGAGACACCTATGAGACAAAAAGACATCTATGAGACAAAGAGACACCTATGAGACAAAGAGACACCTATGACACAAAGAGACCTATGAGAAATACAACTATGATTCAAAGAGACACCTTTGAGACAAAGAGACACATATGACACAAAGAGACCTATGAGAAATACATATATGACACAAAGAGACACCTATGAGACTAAGAGACATCTATGAGAGAAAGAGACACCTATGAGAGAAAGAGACATCTATGAGACAAAGAGATACATATGACACAAAGAGACACCTATGACACAAAGAGCCACCTATGAGACAAAGAGATACCTATGAGACAAAGAGACATCTATGACACAAAGAGACACCTATGACACAAAGAAACACCTATGAGACTAAGAGACATCTATGAGAGAAAGACACATCTATGAGAGAAAGAGACATCTATGAGACAAAGAGACACCTATGACACAAAGAGACACCTATGAGAGAAAGAGATACCTATGAGAGAAAGAGATACCTATGACACAAAGCGACACCTATGAGACAAAGAGACACCTATGAGACAAAGAGATACCTATGACACAAAGAGACACCTATGACACAAAGAGACACCTATGAGACAAAGAGACACCTATGAGACAAAGAGATACCTATGACACAAAGAGACACCTATGACACAAAGAGACACCTATGAGACAAAGAGACAAATATGAGACAAAGAGATACCTATGAGACAAAGAGACACCTATGAGATAAAGAGACACGTATGACACAAAGAGACGTCTATGACACAAAGAGACACCTATGACATAAAGAGACACATATGACACAAAGAGACACCTATGACACAAAGAGACACCTATGAGACAAAGAGACACCTATGAGATAAAGAGATACCTATGACACAAAGAGACACCTATGACACAAAGAGACACCTATGAGACAAAGAGACAAATATGAGACAAAGAGATACCTATGAGACAAAGAGACACCTATGAGATAAAGAGACACGTATGACACAAAGAGACGTCTATGACACAAAGATACACCTATGAGACAAAGAGACACCTATGAGACAAAGAGAAACTTATGAGTCAAAGAGACACATATGAGACAAAGAGAAACTTATGAGTCAAAGAGACACCTATGAGACAAAGAGACAAATATGAGAGAAAGAGACACCTATGACACAAAGAGACATCTATGACACAAAGAGACACCTATGACATAAAGAGACATCTATGACACAAAGAGACACCTATGAGACAAAGAGACAAATATGAGAGAAAGAGACACCTATGACACAAAGAGACATCTATGACACAAAGAGACACCTATGACATAAAGAGACACATATGAGACAAAGAGACACCTATGATACAAAGATACACCTATGAGAGAAAGAGGCACCTATGAGACAAAGATACACATATGAGACAAAGATACACCTATGAGACAAAGAGACACCTATGACACAAAGAGACACCTATGAGACACCTATGACACAAAGAGACACATATGAGACACCTATGAGACAAGGAGACAATTTGACACAAAAGAGACACCTATGACACACCTATGAGACAAAGAGACACCTATCAGACAAAGAGACACCTGACTTCCTTGCGTTGAGTTGCTTATTATAGCGTGTATTTATAGACTTATAGGAAATCATGCTTCCGCTTTTCAAGATTTTTTCTTTCATTTGGGGTCCTTCTTGAAGTTTGGAGATACATTTCTATTTCTATGTTGGGGGAAAGCCATAATGCCTACTTAGTTGTGTAAATAAATTCCTCCAACTATACAATTTTATTTCATTTTTTTTTTAATTAATGTCTTTTTCCACAAATCCTCTTATTAGCTGGTATACTCTTAATAGGCAAAATCTGAAGCTGTCTGGACACGAATTTCTAATTATTATTCGACTATAGTCCTAGAAATATGACAGTTTATGATAATATTTTTCAAACAAAATTACAAGTACTTGGTTACACAAGGAAAACGGTTATGATTTTTTTTTCAAAATATACTCATCTGAAACTTAAATTTGCTCTGGAGATCTTGACATTTAAAACATTTTTCGCACCGTCTTGTTCACCACAAAAGGCGGTTGGTCGTTGTGCTGGCCACATGACACCCTTGTCAACCGTAGGCCACAGAAACCAATGACCTTTACATCAACTGCCCTATACACCTCTAGGTCTGAAAGGGGAACTTTACTTTACTTATTCACAAATCATTAGCTTTTTGGCCAAATTAGAATCTTCTAGAACATATCTCTAACTAGATCCAGTATTCTATCTAAGATATCTGTATTTTAGTGTTCTAAGGTACCGATCTATTATCACCAAACTTGAATTTTTGGAATTTGATATACTCGAAGTAGATTAAAATATGCGTCTAACCAGCACTTTTTTCAACAAGGAGGTGGGGTAAAAATGTCCAATTTTTTGTTCTCTACCAATCATTATGTATGTGCATTCTTTAGTTGTATCACTAACTTTCTACAGAACAGATTCTTTTTTATTCACACACACACACACACACACACAAACACCCATAATAATGAGTAAGTTTTTCCTTGTGTGTGTCTGAGCCCTAGGTTTGTTTATTTCATTTGTTCTTAAGCCAGTCTGTGTGTCCTGGGACAATTAGGACTGACGGTAACAAATGTTACACAGCCAAGTGAAATGTGTCACCTGGTCCCAACTTAAACTTGACAGAAACAGGTAGAGCTGTGGTTTCAGAAGTAATGTTTTTTTTTTTTAAAGTAAAGCTTTTGTCAGACACACACATGTACACACTCATTAGAGACGCCTATTCCTCAACGTATATCTAGTTCCATATTACCTTTGACCTATCCCTTAGTCTGTTGGACTGTTGAGTACCGTGTAAGATTTGTCGACAGTCTTTCTCCATTCCTCTCTGTCTTTTGCCTTACTTAGGACCTCTTTCAATGGCAGGCTATAGAAGATGTCGAATAAAAGAAAGTCTCTCTCTCTCTCTCTGTCTCTGTGTCTCTCTTTCTCTGTCTCTCTCAGTCTCTCTCTGTCTCTCTCTCTCTCTCTCTCTCTCTCTCTCTCTATATATATATATATATATATATATATGTAGAGAGAGATAGATAGATAGATAGATAGATAGATAGATAGATAGATAGATAGATAGATAGATAGATAGATAGATAGATAGATATAGATAGATAGATATCTAGATAGATAGATAGATGACTTACTGACTTAATCCTGTGATAGATAGATAGATAGATAGATAGATAGATAGATAGATAGATAGATAGATATAGATAGATAGATAGATGACTTACTGACTTAATCGTGTGATAGATAGATAGATGGAAATATTTTTTGTTTAGCGCAACTTTTATGCTTATAGAATGTTCTATCTTCTAATTACTTCTGTGGATTAGATGCTGGCGGGAAAGGGGGGTATCCTGGAGAAGGTTTCGGTCCTGCTTTTTCAAAACCTATTTTTTGTAAATTCTAATTCTTTTCACAATTGTTACCTCCCCTTATCTTTTAAATTTCTACATAAAACAAAATACATTAACTCGATGTATCTAATTGATTATCTATTAGTTTTTTCATTTTTAATTAAATCATGTGTTATCATCGACAATGAATAATATAATTATGCAAAGTTTTCACTTGATCCAAGCATGTCAAATGGGAGAAATAACGTGTCTTAGATTCTACCCAGACGGACAGACAGAGTGAGTTATTATAAGCTTTATATAAAAAAATGTGGAACATATTTGGCTACTTTATGTTTCTATATATTCAAAGATTTGTCTAGATCTCTGTTTAAGGGTTGTCTCCCTTCGGCATTTAGTCTTTCTCTAAGTTTGTACCTATTACACGCACTAGTAACAAGACGAATGTCATAGAAGGCAGGCGCTCAGTCTAAGCTCTTGTAAGCCAAGCTCATAAATTAGAGAACTCTTTTTTTTATTTGCTTGGAAGAGATCACTTGGAAGTAGAAGACAAACAGAGAATTTAAATCAATGTTAAGCCAACAAAGGCTTTCTATGCGTAACTTTGTGGCTAAATATGTAGGTCGCGTCTGATTTTTTTTTTCCATAGCCATGTAAAAACTGCTTACGTCCTCGATCTTCAAACTTTTTTTTTTAAGTAGGTCTATGTCTGTGTTCAGGTAAGCCTTGCTCTAGCCAGTGTGTACAGGTAGAGGCAGATGTTCTGTTAACGGGTTGCTTGATTGGAAAGAAAATGTTTATGCAAGGGAAAAAAAACTCAAGTATAAAAAGAAAAAAAAACAAGTATATAAAAAAATTAATTAAGAGCAAACAAAGAAACAAAAGAAAAAAAAAGCATAAAAAGATAATAAGAACACCCCCGTAACTGTCTTATGTCTCTGTAAAGCCTAAGGCTTAGTTGTCATTCACTTCTGTTGTCTGCTTGCAGATCCTGATCTAGACACATAGAAAATGAATTCAGTAAAAACATTGTTTAACAAATACTTTTTCCATTCATTTCGTTTGTTTGTTTGTTTTTTAACTTTTGACAGCAGAGTTACCTGTTGGGACATGCGAGTAGTTCTTTATTACTTTGTCTTTTAGTAGACAAAAAACACAACAACAACACATCTAATTCATCATATTTTGAGTGAAAACTAAGTAGGTGTGTTTGTTCCTCTTTGTTCCATCCAACTCAAACATTATTAGCAGATAAAAATAAATATGAAAGACATTGAAGTTTTATCTATCTATCTATCTATCTATCTATCTATCTATCTATCTATCTATCTATCTATCTATCTATCTATCTATCTATCTATCTATCTATCTATCTATCTATTTATTCTCTTTCTTTATATATATATATTTTCCGAGACATGAGGAGCCATAATAATAATAATAATAATAATATATATATATATAAAGAGAGAAAAAGAGAGACTTAATTTTACTTCTTATGTATTAACATATAAACTACTTCTGGAAGAAATATATTTATTGTTCTAAACAAATCTCACACAACGCCGCCAATGCTTGCCCGGTAATGTCCAACAAATGGAGGACGAACGTATCACGATAGTCACACTTTTTGGACAACTTCCGGCGGGCTCCAGAAAACTGGTTGTCCCCACCTATTCTATGTGGTTGTAATCATGTGGGACTTACAAGTAGTGGCCACCGATGAAAACCATAGTCGTAAAGTGCACTATACTGAGAAGGATATAGGCATGTTACGTTGTATAAATACGTTTTGGCCTTAGCTCTTGAAGAAAAGCGTGACAATCGAAAAATGGCTGGTTCAAAACTTTTGAAATTGACATGAACATTTATTATGTATTTTATCTAAAGTTTATTTCTATCAATTTTTCATTGTAAAGTAAAGTTAAGATAATGGACGATTTAATATTAATATACATAGATATATACCAAAAGCATTATTCATTTTAATTTGCAAAGGGAAATAATAACGAAATTCGAATAGTTTAATCATTTATCCCATGGCCTCCCTTGAAAGATAGGAATGCTATATAGGAAGAGCACAATCGAAAATTCTATTTAATCCTATATACTGTTCAAGAGACAAGACTGGACATTGACGGTCTGTTTAAATTACAGCAATATTAATATAATTAATAAATGTAAATTAAGAAACAAGTAGAAAAAAAATTTACGAGATTCAGAAAGCCATCCTATTCTGTTAATATGTTAGAAAGGTAGAATTTTATTTCAAGACAATACGTTATTCTTTAAAACACCAAATCTAATACTTGTGTTACTGTATAAATAATTTAACTGATCACGGCAATCCTACACAAAATAAAACAGTGACATTCAAAACAAACGAATATTCACATTTGACTAGAGTAACACCTTTCGTAAAATCACTAAATTGAGAAAGCCTTCATGACAGAAGACTCAAAAGTAAAGTAACAATTGTACATAAAACACTGAACCATAATCTTCAAATACAAAAACAAAATCTAAAAAAATACTCTGAAAGACACAAAGACACATTCTTGGTTCCATATGCTAGGACAAATTTGTACAAATGCTCCTTCTTCCCTAGTGCTATTAATGCATGACATGGGTAACCTGAGCTAGCCAGGAAAATCAGTGATTTGGCAGAATTTAGGTCATTGGTTATTATGCATGACTAAATGCATGACACGTAGGACGTAATCATCTTCTTTTTTGAAGTCTGTAATTATATAAAAAGAAGAAGTATTCCCCATTCTGTAAAGTAAATGTTGAATTGCCGGGAAAAAAATCCTATTACTTCTATTTAATATCAACTTATCAACTCAGTTCGTCAGTCTGTCTGGTACAGGTTTTCTACACATACATTTTTCCCACCTTCTACTGTCGGATCATTGTAAACATTGCACAATTATTCATTGTTCTTAAAAACACATGAATCAATAAAAATGACCTAATTATTGTCTCATTTAGTCCTATATCTAATTATCTTTCATTAGACAGTACTAGGTAAGGGAAGAGTAGAGATTTCGTCGTATAAAAATTCATCTACTCTTAGAAAAACGTGCCTATCTCAGAGGCTACTCATGGAGGCTTGATTCCTCGAGTTACAATTCAAATTGAGCTACTTTTTGTATTATTGCTTTCTCCCAGATACAATGTCTTTAAGATGGTCTTAAATTATATCATTAAACAAGCTTTTACAACAATATCCAAATTATCTTCAGGATAACAAATATTGTAGATATCCAATCAATTCTATTTTAACATATGGGTGCACTTCTACCACAAAACATAAGATTGACCTGAGGCACAGTCTGAATTTCAGCATCCACAGTGATGGATGATTTACATTTGAAGCTCAAATAAAACTATTGTATTAAATCTACGAGAAGAACGTAACGAAGGATGAAATGCAATGACACAGGTTTAATACCAAAATGAAATGCACAATCCGCATTCATTAAACCAGCCTCCTTCTAAGTTGCCATACCTATACTGAGGTCAAGTCTATTCTTACAAAGCTTAAATATCAACTCACTTTTTCCTACTGTCTTGGATCAGGTTAAAACTTTACACAAGTATTAACAGTTCCTTACGAATCATGAATCAATGAAATAAATGAATTAATTAGTCAAATTAGTCAAATAATTACTGGTAATTAATTATTTTGTTTGATACCAGAAAACGAAGAATAATGCTTCAGTATTAAGATATATTGCTAAATATGTGGCTTTTCGTCCCCTTAGATAGTTGTAGGCCTACACATTATTTCTCCCACACCCATTCTCGGACCAATGTTGAAACTTTACACAAGTATTTATGGTACTGTTGTTGGTTGTTTAGTAAACAGACGCCACTAAGAGTAGAAGTGAGTCGTTCTTGTACTACCAAAAATGTCTGCTACCGTTAAAATCTATCCCATAATTTCTATTTAGTTAATATCCCATAATTGCTATGTCCGTCTAAAATAGTCTATTTATAGTCTCGTCAAATTCCCAATAAAGTAAACCTATAACGGTACTCAACAACACATGAATCAATATTTTAAAAAAAGTAAACAATTAGCCAATTTATTATTGGTAATAATTAATTTCATATGAAAAAGCGAAATAAATTCTTCTGTATGGAGAGATTTAGTTATTTACGTGAAGCCATTCTGCTTAAATAAACTTTTTTTTTTTAAAAGTACTTTTCTATTTCGCTAGTTTTTCTCATCTAAGCCCGTCCTAATCCAGTCTTCAACATCGAGGCAAGACCGAGTTATTTCAGGACATTGGATTTCATTGTGATGTAACACATTTGATACTTATGTAATAGAGTATATAGGATTGATTTGCGATGCAATACTTTGAATACACAGTTTGATAGATAACACTGCAGCTACTTAGGTTGCAATACTATTGAAACACTATTGACATGGATAGTAATAGCATGGAGGCTGGGTAATGGAAAACACAATCAGCAACGTCCTCGTATAACATAGCGAAGTCCTAGGATAATCTCAAGGCAGGGGAAAGAAATTAGCGAGTCTGCAAGAGGATCTCTCTCTCTCTCTCTCTATCTCTCTGTGTTTGTGTGTGTGTATTTTTGTTCTAGGTGACGTGAGATGTTATCCGATTGGTTGGTGGCTGTGCAGTGTATAGTAGGCTAATATGATCTGTTCTGTCATAATGTATGTTAAGAACAGCAGACGATCCAGACACTTAAAAGAGTAAAGACGTGTTTTTGTTGTAAGTTATATTTTGTTTAAATATCCGTTTATATCCAGACTCTTACATCTCTATCTCATCTCAAGATAAAACTGTGTATATTGTAAAAAAAAAGTTATTTTAAGTTTTTGTTTCCAAGCGAATTTTGTTCAAGTTTTTAATTTTATTTTTATATCATCCGCCTTACATCGGTTTGGTTGTACTAGCTGTTTGGTGCTACAAGCCAACAACTGACCAATAACGTGAATCTATAAGTCAATGATACATTACATTGGAGTTACTGAAGCTTTATTTAATTGAATTTACTTTTTTTTTTTATATCCAGCAGATTTTGTTCCTTGTGACACTAGAATGAAACAGACATATAACTTTAACACATTTTTAACACATTTATACTAACTGTTTTATAAACACACTAACGGTTATCTATGTGCATCAGCACGCATTGACTCATTTCTGCTATTTCTCTGTCTCTCTCTCTCTCTCTTTCTCTCTCTCTTTCTCTGTCTCTCCCTTTCTCTCTCTTTCTTTCTCTCTCTCTTTCTCTCTCTCTTTCTCTCTCGCTCTTTCTCTCTCTCTTTCTCTCTCTCTCTCTTTCTCTCTCTCTCTCTCTCTCTAGCACACTCTCCAACACCTACAAATCAATTACCAGCCTCTTAATGAAATGAAGCGGAAGGGAGGCTACAGAAAGTTTGGGAATTAATGGCTGAATCATGTCTGGTGGTCACTAGAGTCAACAATGTCAATGTCGTGGCAACATTCGGGGGAGGGGGAACATCGCAGTGTCAGAGGATTTGTCACTAACCATGCTGTAATTGGAGGGGGGGGGGCGAGTGATAAGGGGGAGGGGAGTGACCAACATGGGAGGAGAAAAAGAGTTTATTAATTGGAAACACTTACAAAATGGGTTGTATTCTGACACTGTCAATAAAGACCAAACAATATAGGGGGTGCTCATATATTACCCTCTGCATGTTTGAAATATAATTAGGTAAAGGTTTAGCTATAAATGGGTCTTTATATCGAGCAAGTATAAATATTTATATTATAGCGTTTAACTTGATAAGAAAAGTAAAAGAACAAAGAAATTGACATTTAATGCATGACTAACTATTAAAATTCAGATAAACACGAAAAATGTGTAACTTATAATATTCTGAAAATACTTCACCTATTTTATTTCTTAATCTGCAGTTTTTCTTTAGGGTGTGAAAAGTTTGTTTGGAAAATCAAGGCAATAATGAAATATCATGAGGTATCTATTTACAACCTAATCTTGTCTGATTTACTGTACTCAGTGTACTGTAGGTGTGTGTTAGCCGGCGAGCTCACTCTTAGTTGACAGATCAGTGTATAAGATAGATAGATAGATAGATAGATAGATAGATAGATAGATAGATAGATAGATAGATAGATAGATAGATAGATAACAGACAGACAGAGAGAAAGACAGACAGATAGACCCATATAACCAATGAGAGAAAATGCTAGCAAATAATCTTTCTTATTAAAAATATAAACACACTTTTATATAGTCAGATATTTAAAGGGAAAGCGAGACATAGAAAAAAATAAAATGAGACAGGAAGAGAGATATTCTAAATCCATGTTTAAGCCGAGTCTAAACAGACACTAACTAGATGTAGATCTACCACCACACAGTTAGGTAGAAGAGAGTACTCTATTCACGTTAGTGACACCAAGACGAGCGCCACACTCTGCGGTGACGACGTGGTCTCAGACCGGAGAAGTTTATGGAGACAGATGAAGACAAAGCGAGACACATCTACAGTGGGGTATGTTCTTCTAATCAAGTTCTAGTCCCACTGCCCGAGTTACAGAAGTAGCAGATCTAAGTGAACAGCGTGGCTAGCAGTGGTCACTTCTTGTTACGTAGAACAATAGTTGAACAAGTAAAATATAGACAATCCATATCAAAAATCAAAGCTTATTCAAGGGGAAGAACTCCGCCTTTACAGCTATACATATTAATAATGTAGAATTTATTTTCCTTATTCGATATCAAATTAATTTATAACTAATAATTAATTGACTAGTTGGTCAATTGTTTTATTGATTCATGTCTTGTCTACACCATTCAATAAATAAACAAACTTTTAACTTGAACCGAGAATGGGTATGGGAGAAAGAAACGTGTACACACTTTTTTTTCACAGGCAGAGAGACAGACAGACAGATAGACAGAGTTAATAATAAGTTTCGTAAAAAGAGAATCGTACACTCATAAGCCTTTAGATTCGAAAACCAGAGGAAGTTTTGAATCAGTATATTGACTATGACATGAATAGAGGGAAGTAAGAGCAGTAAGTAAAATTTAAAAGTGGTGTAACAGATGGGTGGCTGGTTAATCGAATGTTAGGATAATTAATTGGCTGAATGAAGAGATGGGTGGCTAAAAGGTATGAATTGATGATTGGATGGATAGGATTTGAACTGAGTTAGCAATACAACAATTCTGTGCATAAGCTTTAAAAAAACAGAAAATAGATAAAGATAGAGACAAAGAGAGAAAGACATATAAAAAGGTGTAGAATATATATATATATCTAAAGAGAGAGAGAGAGAGAGAGAGAGAGACCGAGAGAGAGAGAGAGAGAGAGAGACCGAGAGAGAGAGAGATGTTAACACTTGTTTATTTGTCAATCAATTAACTAATAGCTCATAAAACAATGTCTATTATATTGCACTTGTCTCATGTTGACAAATATTTATAACATAACACGAGAACACGCTGTCCTGTTCAGTCCCCATTGAACATCTGTATGTGTGCTCGCCTGGTTGTCCTGTCCCTTTGTATGTGTGCTCGCATGGTTGTCCTATACCTCTGTATGTGTGCTCGCCTGGTTGTCCTGTCCATCTGTATGTGTGCCCGCCTGGTTGTCCTGTCCCTCTGTATATGTGCTCGCCTGGTTGTCCTGTCCCTCTGTATGTGTGCCCGCCTGGTTGTCCTGTCCCTCTGTATGTGTGCCCGCCTGGTTGTCCTGTCCCTCTGTATGTGTGCTCGCCTGGTTGTCCTGTCCCTTTGTATGTGTGCTCGCATGGTTGTCCTATCCCTCTGTATGTGTGCCCGCCTGGTTGTCCTGTTCATCTGTATGTGTGCCCGCCTGGTTGTCCTGTCCCTCTGTATATGTGCTCGCCTGGTTGTCCTGTCCCTCTGTATGTGTGCTCGCCTGGTTGTTCTGTCCCTCTGTATGTGTGCTCGCCTGGTTGTCCTGTCCCTCTGTATGTGTGCTCGCCTGGTTGTTCTGTCCCTCTGTATGTGTGCTCGCCTGGTTGTCCTGTCCCTCTGTATGTGTGCCCGCCTGGTTGTCCTGTCCCTCTGTATGTGTGCCCGCCTGGTTGTCCTGTCCCTCTGTATGTGTGCTCGCCTGGTTGTCCTGTCCCTTTGTATGTGTGCTCGCATGGTTGTCCTATCCCTCTGTATGTGTGCCCGCCTGGTTGTCCTGTTCATCTGTATGTGTGCCCGCCTGGTTGTCCTGTCCCTCTGTATATGTGCTCGCCTGGTTGTCCTGTCCCTCTGTATGTGTGCTCGCCTGGTTGTTCTGTCCCTCTGTATGTGTGCTCGCCTGGTTGTCCTGTCCCTCTGTATGTGTGCTCGCCTGGTTGTTCTGTCCCTCTGTATGTGTGCTCGCCTGGTTGTCCTGTCCCTCTGTATGTGTGCCCGCCTGGTTGTCCTGTCCCTCTGTATGTGTACTCGCCTGGTTGTCCTGTCCCTCTGTATGTGTGCTCGCCTGGTTGTCCTGTCCCTTTGTATGTGTGCTCGCATGGTTGTCCTATCCCTCTGTATGTGTGCCCGCCTGGTTGTCCTGTTCATCTGTATGTGTGCCCGCCTGGTTGTCCTGTCCCTCTGTATATGTGCTCGCCTGGTTGTCCTGTCCCTCTGTATGTGTGCTCGCCTGGTTGTTCTGTCCCTCTGTATGTGTGCTCGCCTGGTTGTCCTGTCCCTCTGTATGTGTGCTCGCCTGGTTGTTCTGTCCCTCTGTATGTGTGCTCGCCTGGTTGTCCTGTCCCTCTGTATGTGTGCCCGCCTGGTTGTCCTGTCCCTCTGTATGTGTACTCGCCTGGTTGTCCTGTCCCTCTGTATGTGTGCTCGACTGGTTGTCCTGTCACTCTGTATGTGTGCTCGCCTGGTTGTCCTGTCCCTCTGTATGTGTGCTCGCCTGGTTGTCCTGTCCCTCTGTATGTGTGCTGGCCTGGTTGTTCTGTCCCTCTGTATGTGTGCTCGCCTGGTTGTTCTGTCCCTCTGTATGTGTGCTCGCCTGGTTGTTTTGTCCCTCTGTATTTGTGCTCGCCTGGTTTTCCTGTCCCTCTGTATGTGTGCTCGCCTGGTTGTCCTGTCCCTCTGTATGTGTGCTCGCCTGGTTGTCCTGTCCCTTTGTATGTGTGCTCGCATGGTTGTCCTATCCCTCTGTATGTGTGCCCGCCTGGTTGTCCTGTTCATCTGTATGTGTGCCCGCCTGGTTGTCCTGTCCCTCTGTATATGTGCTCGCCTGGTTGTCCTGTCCCTCTGTATGTGTGCTCGCCTGGTTGTTCTGTCCCTCTGTATGTGTGCTCGCCTGGTTGTCCTGTCCCTCTGTATGTGTGCTCGCCTGGTTGTTCTGTCCCTCTGTATGTGTGCTCGCCTGGTTGTCCTGTCCCTCTGTATGTGTGCCCGCCTGGTTGTCCTGTCCCTCTGTATGTGTACTCGCCTGGTTGTCCTGTCCCTCTGTATGTGTGCTCGACTGGTTGTCCTGTCACTCTGTATGTTTGCTCGCCTGGTTGTCCTGTCCCTCTGTATGTGTGCTCGCCTGGTTGTCCTGTCCCTCTGTATGTGTGCTGGCCTGGTTGTTCTGTCCCTCTGTATGTGTGCTCGCCTGGTTGTTCTGTCCCTCTGTATGTGTGCTCGCCTGGTTGTTTTGTCCCTCTGTATTTGTGCTCGCCTGGTTTTCCTGTCCCTCTGTATGTGTGCTCGCCTGGTTGTCCTGTCCCTCTGTATGTGTGCTCGCCTGGTTGTCCTGTCCCTCTGTATGAGTGTTCGCCTGGTTGTCTTGTCCCTCTGTATGTGTGCTCGCCTGGTTGTCCTGTCCCTCTGTATGAGTGCTCGCCTGGTTGTCCTGTCCCTCTGTATGTGTGCTCGCCTGGTTGTCCTGTCCCTCTGTATGTGCGCTCGCCTGGTTGTCCTGTCCCTCTGTATGTGTGCTCGCCTGGTTGTCCTGTCCCTCTGTATGTGTGCCCGCCTGGTTGTCCTGTCCCTCTGTATGTGTGCTCGCCTGGTTGTCCTGTCCCTTTGTATGTGTGCTCGCATGGTTGTCCTATCCCTCTGTATGTGTGCCCGCCTGGTTGTCCTGTCCCTCTGTATATGTGCTCGCCTGGTTGTCCTGTCCCTCTGTATGTGTGCTCGCCTGGTTGTTCTGTCCCTCTGTATGTGTGCTCGCCTGGTTGTCCTGTCCCTCTCTATGTGTGCTCGCCTGGTTGTTCTGTCCCTCTGTATGTGTGCTCGCCTGGTTGTTCTGTCCCTCTGTATGTGTGCTCGCCTGGTTGTCCTGTCCCTCTGTATGTGTGCTCGCCTGGTTGTCCTGTCCCTCTGTATGTGTGCTCGCCTGGTTGTCCTGTCCCTCTATATGTGTGCTCCCCTGGTTGTCCTGTCCCTCTGTATGTGTGCTCGCCTGGTTGTCCTGTCCCTCTGTATGTGTGCTCGCCTGGTTGTCCTGTCCCTCTATATGTGTGCTCCCCTGGTTGTCCTGTCCCTCTGTATGTGTGCTCGCCTGGTTGTCCTGTCCCTCTGTATGTGTGCTCGCCTGGTTGTTCTGTCCCTCTGTATGTGTGCTCGCCTGGTTGTTCTGTCCGCTCTGCTACCACATGGACATTAGGAGTGTATAGAAAAAAAGTTTCTGTCCAAGCTGGTCAACAAATTTATCGGAAGTAATTAATCGTGTTAAGACGACCAATTTAATCCAGATCAAATAATATTGTAAAGGTGAATTAATATTAAGAGTGCATGGTCATCTCTGCTCAGGGTGGCCCTGGTCAATATTAAACACATAGACTTTAGATTAGACAGTACCATAAGAAGATCCCTTCTTACTTACTTACTTAGACTTAGGTCCCACCACGTCGTTCGGCTGGCAATGTCCAAAGCCTCCTCCCACCTGGTGTCCGCTGCTCAGATTTCCTCCATCAAAATCTGACGCCAGGTTATAGGAGGACGTCTCTGTTTGCGCTTTCCTCGTATTGGCCTCCATATCATCGCAACTCTAGGTGTGCGTAATTCATTTTGTCGGAGAACATGTCCCGCAAAGCTCAGTCGACGCTCTGACACAGCTAGGTGGTCGACTCCCAGTTCGACATAGGATTTCATTGTTTGAGGCTCGATTTCTATAAATGACCACTAAAATCCGTCTTAGCCATCTTTGTTGAGCCACATTGAATCTTTTCTCAATTTTGGCTGATGACTCCCATGTCTCACATGCATATGTTGCTGTTGGGATTGTATTAAGTAGGTGTATTTTTGTTTCAAGTCCAATAACTTGGCATGTCCAAATAGGCCGCAGCCTTTGAAAAATGCTCTCTGCCTTTCCTATTCGACCCCATAAGCTAATTTTAAATATTAAAACGACTAGATATACAACACAAACAGAAGCTTCAGGGGCCTATCATTATCTCGAGTATATTTATTATAATTTATAGATTAGTATCACGTGAAGTAAGCGTCAAGGCTGCCAATAATGTGTAAACGATAAGTTTCCATTTTACAATGCAAGGGTAAATTAATGAATTAGAGATAATGCGTTTATGATAAGAGAAAGTTCTTGAAGTCTAGGTTTGAAAATCTAATTAGTCAAGATTTGTCAAGTAATATTAAACTCTTATAATCTACACATTTCTATACACACAGATATATATGTAAACATACACCATACAATATGTTTCTATATTAAGACAAAAAAAAGATGAACATTCATTTATTCTATATTTTTAAGACTATATCGATTACGGATTAATGTTTAGTTCTTGCAATTTCACTCTCCCTTCATTCAATTCAAAAGCAATGTATCATTCTTTGTATTGCAATTTCAAAACTTGTATTTCAAAATGGACATAAAAATCTAATCTGCATTAAGAGTTGGATTTCTCTGAGGAAACAAAATAAAAGTGCGCATTGATGACATTGAATTGTAATTAAATCTTCGAATTTCATTTCAGCTGAAGCCATTTGATGAGATAAAGTTCAGAGAGTGAATAATACACCCATTGAAACCCCCCCCCCCCACCCTCTTGCAGGAAGTTTAGGCTAGGATGTAATGATCAACGGACGTCTGAAAACGTACACACTTACTGGACAGTGTCACGTGATTCACTCTAACACTTAAGACACTTGGTAAGAGTTAAGGTCTGACTATTATTTGGGTTTTCCTGAGTTGAACTGGGTCTACATACATTTAGAGAACCTGTTAGACACTTTACCCGAGTCACATAATCGTGTCCGGGCAACACAACATACTTGAAATATTTACACTATTTTCTCTTGTCTAAACATCCATGACTTTTTGCGTAATAGATTCCTCTATATCTTATCTGCTTTGGACTGTTATTACCGTAGTTCGAGCCTTGCTGGATGTCATTCCCCTTCCGACATGAACAGTGCGGACTGGCTATATGCGCAACCGGGCAAATGCCCGTTGGGCCGGTGCCTAAATGGGCCGGTTGGGTTGCCGAATGGGCCACTTTAAATGCCATACGTTTGAATACGTGCCGTAAGCGTGATTTGCCTCAATTTACTTTTTATAAAAGATCTTGACAGACTTTCCTGTATAATACTGGCCACAGATTCCAAACATAATGGATTCGTTTATACCCACTGTACCGAGCTTCTATGATTATTAATCTTCTATAAACACTAAGGGATTAAAACAAACAACATAAGACCTATATATTTTTTATAGTCCTTTAGAAGTCGAACCAGTGTGAACGTACTCGTGTCAATCTAAAACTGGACCCTAAACCTTAAAATTAGCAAGTGTTTCTTGATGTTATGATGTTGTTATGTTTTCTGCAAATTCGTTGTTACCAAAATTTACTCATATATTGATTGTTCTGTCTCATGTGCATTATATAATTGGAAAGGTCGATTCGTCGCAAGATTCTCGGGTCTCTCAGCTACGAAAGCTTAGTTACAAATCACAATTAATATTTCAACAGTTAAACATGTGACCATATCTATATTATAAAGTAGAATGTGTGGTGTATGTATGTATGTATCATGGGCGTAGCCAGGATTTTTTTTCGGGGAGGGTTTTGGGGGGGGGGATTCCCCCCTGACCCCCCCCTCCCCCGCGTAAAAAAATTATATATATATATATAAATTATATATATATAACATATATATATATGTGTGTGTGTGTGTGTGTACATAATTAATCTTTATTACATTCTGACCCTTTCGGAAGACTTTTATTGTTTATTTTAGACTCCCTGCTAGGAAGGGGGTCTGGGGGAGTTCGCAGCGCTCCCCCAGCGCGGGGCGAAGCCCCGCCGCCGAGCACTATTTCTGGTATTGAAAGCCAACAAAATGCATATTCTGAGGTATCTACAGTGCATTATCTTGCTATTAAAAAGTTTTATTTCAAAAACCTAATGTGCTATTCTTACTGACTTAGACCCTCTCGAGCCGTTCGGCGCATTTTCCGGCAAGCTGTTTCCGCAACTCTTATTTTGCGTAATTCATTTTGTGTGAGAACATGTCCCACAAAACCTCATGCGACGCTCTGTCACAACCTTACTAAAAATTCGACTCACAGTTCGGCATATGATTTCTTTGATTTAGACCCGATCTCTATGACTGACTCCTACAATCTGTCTTAGTCATCTTTGTTGAGACACATTTAATGATTTTCAATTTCGGCAGAAGACTATTCACACTTTATTAATGGAGCCCAAGCCACTGGTAGAAATTTTTAACCTTTCTTGACTACGCTCTTGGAATTACATGCCTGTATTTCGCTTTAGATTTTATATCGAAAAGGAAAGTTTTTTCGTCAAATCATCTGTTGAGGGGTTTTAAACTAAGAAATCTCTGGAGTTTTTTTGTTTTGTTTTTAATTCAAAACCCCATTTAGCTACGATCATAGAATTTGGTGACTGTAGTTTGCTTTAAAATAATATTGAAGAGAGAGGTTTTCAACTCTAAACGCTCTGTAGGGGAATTTTAAACTCAAAACCATCTGGAGGGGTTTTAAACTTTAAAGAAAAAGCCATCTGGAGAAGGGGGACTTAAACTCAAAACCCCTTTGGCTACGCTCATAGATTTTATAGTGTGTAATTTGCTTTTTTTTTATATTGAAGAGGTACTTTTTAGCTTCAAACCCTAACTGGAGGGGAGGGGGGTTTAAACTCAAAACCCCTTTGGCTACGCTCATAGAATTTTGAGTGTGTAATTTGCTTTTTTTATATTGAAGATGGGGTTTATCGTAAATTTTGGAGGGGGGTTTTAAAATCAAAATCTTCCTCAACTGTGCTGTTGGAATTTGGGGATTGTTGTTTGCATTTTTTTTTGTTTTGTTTTATAGAAGAGGGGGATTTAACTGCAAAAAACCTCAGGTAGGGGGTTTAAAATTCAAACCCCCCTGTAGGGGGTTTTAAACTCAAAGCCCCCTGGTAGAGGGATTTGTATCTCAAAACCCCCTGATAGGTGTTTTTTAAATCTCAAAACCCCCTGGTAGGGAGATTTAAACTCAAAACCCCCTGGTAGAGGGTTTTTAACTCAAAACTGCCTCGGCTGTGCTGTGGTAAGTGATGATTTAGTATTAAAATCTCAACTAAAATAAACAAAATGAAAGCAAAAATCAGTCACTTAATTCCGTCCCCCCCCCCTGCAGGGGGGGGGATTTCATTTCGGGGGGGGTTTGAACCCCAAGAACCCCCCCCTGGCTACGCCCATGGTATGTATGGATGTATGTTACTTATAGACATCAAAACCGCTTGACCAATCTTGATAAAACTAGGCAGGAATGTTTCTTGGGTACCAACTTAGACCTTAGTGTATGTATTGTAGCCCTAAAACAAACTTAAGACCCTAAAAAAAAAATATAGTTGTCCGACTCTATTACAGCTATAGTATTTTATGGATCTAGGCCATGTCTACAATGTTGACATTAGAAAAGATAGAAAGGATTTAGACCTAGATCTAATTTTAAGAAATACACTTTGCCCAGATAGTTTTTTACTTTGACACATGAAAATACAAAAGAAGATCCATTGATTTCATTATATAATAAAATTAACCTTCAATTTTGTGTTTCAAAAGCATTTTTTACATAAATTAGTTCCTTATATCTGTGACTACAGATTTCCTGACGAACATTCTTTCATTGGACAAGACCGTAATGAATCGCGTACTAAATATTAATTCGTTTAATTGTTTACTTTATAATCGCATCCCTAGATCTAAAACTCTAATTCAACTCTAAGATGATAAAACTTCTCTTCGCACAGATAGTTTTATACTTTAACACATAAACATATTAATTAAAGTCCATTCATTTCATATTTTGATCAAATAAACATTCAAATTTGGTTTTCTAAAGCTACATTCACTTATGAAAGCTGCGAAGCCGAGTTGAGATAGGCCTAGATCTATATTCATTCATGAATCGCGTACTAAAAATTATTTCGTTTAATTGTTCACTTTATAATCCCATTTATTTAACAAAGCTATCGCTCTTTTCGTTTTTAATAGATAAGAATGTATCGACTTCGGGTAAACCCATTTTCGCAAAACTAATTTTATTTTCGTAGCGAAAGAGAAATAACGTGAAAGGATCATTAGCTACGTTTAACATACATCTAAATCCAATCCACTAGATTATTCAAAAGCATTTTTTACATAAATTAGTTCCTGATATCTGTGACTACAGATTTCCTGGCGAACATTCTTTCATTAGACAATACCGTAATGAATCGCGAACTAAAAATTAATTCGTTTAATTGTTTACTTTATAATCCCATCCCTAGATCTAAAACTCTAATTCAACTCTAAGATGATAAAACTTCTCTTTGCTCAGATAGTTTTATGCTTTAACACATAAAATACTAATTATTGTCCATTCATTTCATATTTTAATCAAATTAACATTCAAATTTGTTTTTCTAAAGCATTTTTAATACATTCGTTCACTGTTCGCTAAAGCTGCGTAGCCGTGTTGAGATAGGCCTATTTTCATTCCTGAAAAAAAAGTTCACGCATGCCCAGCACAGAATGAACTCTATAAAAGCCAATTTTTAACTCTAGATTAGTGTAGATTTAGATCTATGTCTACCTTAAGATCTACTTTATACTTTATACACATGAACATACAAAATTAAGTCTATTCATCTCAACTTTTAATCAAATATATGTAGGCCTACAAGCAAATGTTTTAATTTGAACAAATGGATTTAAGCCTATAGCTATTTTGATTTGATAGATTCATTCACACTATTTTTACATTGACACATTCGCTTTACTTATTACTTTATTATTTCGTTTAATTGTTTACAAAACACTCTCAGTGACTATATCGAAAGTAATGTGCAAATAAAGACCCGCGGGTCGCGGGTAACATATGTCTAGTATGAACTAAAAGGAAAAGTTTAGGCCCAAACAATTCAGGAGCATAACTTACAACTCACAGCTTCATTTACTCCTCCAGATCATGCTACGTTAAGTGGTCACACCAACTCTTAGCACAAAGATGCAGACTTCAATAAATGAGTGTCTCTAAGCACGATCAGCAAGCAGTAGTATCTCTTGAAACAATCATGTTATTTGACGTTGACATACCCGAGTAGGCAGGGGCCCAATTTACGTAGCGAGTTGATGAAAAGAAATATGACACTAGGAATATAAGGACAATATCTATTGTGGATATGATTTAATGGAGATGATGGCGAAGAGTGCTGTCTTAGCAAAAATAGAAACACAAATCCATTGATATAAACAAAAGTTACTTCATTAAAATATACACTTTTAATTTGTATTTCTATACCCCTTGTTAGCCCAGTACCCCTTCTATTATATTAAATAACTCACATCTATGGAATAACTTGTTGTTGTGTACTTATCATTAGCTTGCAGTGTGTCTGTTAAATAAAATTTCTTATGTGAGCGGCTTGAAAACATTACTTTTCCCTAGAGAGAACGAACCAAAAATATTTCTACAAAACCTCACCACAGTAGAACGTAATAATCTGTATTGCTAAGGAGTCTTTGAAGTTTATTAAACGAAAGAAAATGTTTTCGTTTTTTAAATATGTTTTATTAATTATTGTTTAGTAACTCAATATGTGTATCTATAATATGTGAAAATAAATGACTGTTGACCTCTCTGTTCGTGTTCTAAATAGCCATACCATGTTCTGGTTTCTCCTAATGCTATAATCAGCTTTACTCCAGTTGACATTATCCATGATCCCATGATAAGCTTTGAGCCCTAATTCCATGCCTTCTTCCACAGCTGGTTCTAGAGCTGAACATTTTTAATTCATCAACAGAAATAAAGAAAGTGAGCACCACATCTCAAAACAAACAGGAAATCCTGAAATCTTTAAAATCAAGTTTATAATATGAAAGAATAAAATGAATAAAGTTAATTTTTTGTGTGAAATTCATCTGAAATTTTTAGGAAAATTAATTTGATGTAATAATCTAAACTACATGATAAAGAGATTTATAAACTCTTCAGTTGTTATCCAGATGAATTTATTACTTTATTTGAATTAAATTCTGAATAGTTTTCACTTGTAGGTTTACCATGTAGTAATTATTATTTTCTTAACTTAGAAAAACTAATTTGATGCTTAGACTTTACTAGATCATTGTATTATAGGCTGATTCGGGCAACCCGTGGCATGCTTTAAGGACATAAAGGAAAAAAAAACACTTACATAAATGTATTTGAGAATGATGAATAAGAAATTTGACTTTATGTTCGTTTTTTTAAGTTTCTAAGTATTTAACTAGGTCTGCGTTTCTATAGCGCATGTTAAAGCCAATGGTTTAGTTGTGTTTAAGACTTGTATTATCATGCACAACTAGAGTATCACATCGCTAAGCGTATAACGTAGAATCTTCTGAATAAATAAAAGACGAATTCTTTGAAAAAAAAAATGTCTCCGGTGTGGTTGGGCACTGACACAACTGATTGTCTGCTACATCTCTTCCGAGCGTTTCTTTGGTAAAAATACAGAAGGATACAGTAAAGGGAGTTAACAAAGCATATTACAAAGCCTATAAATGTTTAAAGCACATTTTATGAGACGAAACAAACAAGTAAATCCTCAAAATTCAAGCGAGACAATAAATGACTACAACAACTTGACGTATAGGTGTTATAAAGAAAGTATTCTGCTGCTCATCGCGCAGGTCTGAGATCGTGAGTTAGCTTGTTGTAGCTCCATGTCACAACCTATGGTCTCTTAATGCAGCATATTCTTTGCCTTGTATCGACTATGCCGTCCAAACCACCAGCCAAAATAGAGAGAATCTACCTGGACGTTACGTCTTTTATCGATCAGAATTCAGAAGTGCAATGTGCCGCACCTACCTGGGAGTGAATAGAAACAGCTGAAAACAAAAGTCTACATTCAAGTGTTATGTTTATAGTTGGCATGCAGTACATTAGTTCTAACATCACCAGAGAGACACGCAGCCAAGAGAGAATGTCACGTTTCATTGGTCATTAGTTCCGCTTCCCTGAACCTGATCCAATTTCTAAGGCAAATTTACTTCTGATAGATAAATATTGTTTACATAGAAATACATTTGTGTAGATCGACTACAGAGAAACGCTAAATAATATCGAAGTACATTGAAGTTTGAGATTACAGTCTGGTTGATTGTTACCATCATTTCCATGCTGTCACACATGAATGCGTCCACTAGATAGGTGTGAGCTAATGCAAAGATATACAGTGTACTATACAGTTAAGAGCTTCTTCAGTCACGTCATTAATGAAAATGTCTAGGCAGGGAACCAATCATTAACTGATAGTGTATACACATTTTGTTTTCTTAAAGTGATTGTGTTGCTTAACTAGGTTTATTATAAGCACTTTAAGTCTAAAGCGATAAGAATTAAATCTCTGAATACGAATTAGCAACAAAACTCATACCAACTAATTAATCAACGAAATGAGTCTGAAGACTTCTGAGAACCATCCTGATAGTTAGTCAAGTACACATGTTCGACTAATCAAAATAAATTGAACTAGACGTCATGAGTTCAATTCCTTAGAAGTGCATTTTCCATTTTCTTTGACAAATGTCCATAATAATCTTAAAAAAAAAATTGAGATAAAGAATGTCAGTGGAAGGGTACAATGTTATCAGGAGCAAGTGTTAC